>NC_092179.1:35579889-35899889 GCF_045791955.1 Oncorhynchus clarkii lewisi | reverse complement strand
AGGGAGTGGAGGGGGAGAAGAGCCACTGTAGCACAGCGTAGGGTTTTAGCGTAGGGGGGAGGGAGTGGAGGGGGAGAAGAGCCACTGTAGCACAGCGTAGGGTTTTAGCGTAGGGGGGAGGGAGTGGAGGGGGAGAAGAGCCACTGTAGCACAGCGTAGGGTTTTAGCGTAGGGGGGAGGGAGTGGAGGGGGAGAAGAGCCACTGTAGCACAGCGTAGGGTTTTAGCGTAGGGGGGAGGGAGTGGAGGGGGAGAAGAGCCACTGTAGCACAGCGTAGGGTTTTAGCGTAGGGGGGAGGGAGTGGAGGGGGAGAAGAGCCACTGTAGCACAGCGTAGGGTTTTAGCGTAGGGGGGAGGGAGTGGAGGGGGAGAAGAGCCACTGTAGCACAGCGTAGGGTTTTAGCGTAGGGGGGAGGGAGTGGAGGGGGAGAAGAGCCACTGTAGCACAGCGTAGGGTTTTAGCGTAGGGGGGAGGGAGTGGAGGGGGAGAAGAGCCACTGTAGCACAGCGTAGGGTTTTAGCGTAGGGGGGAGGGAGTGGAGAAGAGCCACTGGGAGAAGAGCCACTGTAGCACAGCGTAGGGTTTTAGCGTAGGGGGGAGGGAGTGGAGAAGAGCCACTGGGAGAAGAGCCACTGTAGCACAGCGTAGGGTTTTAGCGTAGGGGGTAGGGAGTGGAGGGGGAGAAGAGCCACTGTAGCACAGCGTAGGGTTTGAACAAGCCAGCGGCTACCTCACAGCCATGTAACCACAATGTGTTATGGGCGATGTAGGAATACCAGTGTTTATATTTACATGAGGAGCCAGGGGCCTAAGTCGTAACGTGTGGTCCTAAAAGCCTGACCTCTGTGATGACGGCATACTGAACAACGCCTCCTTAGGCCTCGGACATGAGCCAACACACTACTGCTCTCTGCATCGTCACCACACAGACAATTACAGCCATTTAATACAAATAAAAACTTGTTTAGACAGAGGGCATCGTGGGTAGTCTACACACTGGCCTAACCTGACCCTCTGCCTGGCTCTACCTCTTCCTCCACCAATCACAGCAGCCTCTAACAGACTGCCACAGGTGGGACAGACCAATCAGACGGCAGTGTTCCCTGGGCCACACTCCGCCTCTTCTAACAGGTGTAACATATCAGGTTCAGTCTGACAACATGATGAAACTCCCTGGAGGGAAACCACCTGCTGTGCTTTCACATAGACTGGTCCCAAATTATTTTAACCCTTTAATTAACTAGGCAAGTCCGTTAAGAACAAATTGTTATTTACGATGGACGGCCTACCCCGGCCAAACCCAAACCCTAACCCTAACCCTAACCCTAACCCCTAACCCCTAACCCTAACCCTAACCCCTAACCCTAACCCCGGCCAAACCCAAACCCGGACGACACTGGGCCAATTGTGCTCCGCCCTATGGGACTCCCGATCACAGCCGCTTGCGACACAGCCGTAGAAACGAACCAGGGCCTGTAGTGACGCACTGAGAACGCAGTGCCTTAGACCGCTGCGCCACTCGGAAGACCAAATAACTCCCTGTTCCCTATATAGTGGTCACCTGACGACTCCCACTGCTCAATGTCCCCTATATAGTGGTCACCTGACGACTCCCACTGCTCAATGTCCCCTATATAGTGGTCACCTGACGACTCCCACTGCTCAATGTCCCCTATATAGTGATCACCTGACGACTCAAACTGAACTCTCCCACTGCTCAATGTCCCCTATATAGTGGTCACCTGACGACTCAAACTGAACTCTCCCACTGCTCAATGTCCCCTATATAGTGGTCACCCGACTACTCCCACTGCTCAATGTTCCCTATATAGTGGTCACCTGACGACTCCCACTGCTCAATGTCCCCTATATAGTGGTCACCTGACGACTCCCACTGCTCAATGTCCCCTATATAGTGGTCACCTGACGACTCCCACTGCTCAATGTCCCCTATATAGTGGTCACCTGACGACTCCCACTGCTCAATGTCCCCTATATAGTGGTCACCTGACGACTCCCACTGCTCAATGTCCCCTATATAGTGGTCACCTGACTACTCCCACTGCTCAATGTTCCCTATATAGTGGTCACCTGACGACTCCCACTGCTCAATGTCCCCTATATAGTGGTCACCTGACGACTCCCACTGCTCAATGTCCCCTATATAGTGGTCACCTGACGACTCCCACTGCTCAATGTCCCCTATATAGTGGTCACCTGACGACTCAAACTGAACTCTCCCACTGCTCAATGTTCCCTATATAGTGGTCACCTGACGACTCAAACTGAACTCTCCCACTGCTCAATGTTCCCTATATAGTGGTCACCTGACGACTCCCACTGCTCAATGTTCCCTATATAGTGGTCACCTGACGACTCCCACTGCTCAATGTTCCCTATATAGTGGTCACCTGACGACTCCCACTGCTCAATGTCCCCTATATAGTGGTCACCTGACTACTCCCACTGCTCAATGTTCCCTATATAGTGGTCACCTGACGACTCCCACTGCTCAATGTCCCCTATATAGTGGTCACCTGACGACTCCCACTGCTCAATGTCCCCTATATAGTGGTCACCTGACGACTCCCACTGCTCAATGTCCCCTATATAGTGGTCACCTGACGACTCAAACTGAACTCTCCCACTGCTCAATGTCCCCTATATAGTGGTCACCTGACGACTCCCACTGCTCAATGTCCCCTATATAGTGGTCACCTGACTACTCCCACTGCTCAATGTTCCCTATATAGTGGTCACCTGACGACTCCCACTGCTCAATGTCCCCTATATAGTGGTCACCTGACGACTCCCACTGCTCAATGTCCCCTATATAGTGGTCACCTGACGACTCCCACTGCTCAATGTCCCCTATATAGTGGTCACCTGATGACTCCCACTGCTCAATGTCCCCTATATAGTGGTCACCTGACGACTCCCACTGCTCAATGTCCCCTATATAGTGGTCACCTGACGACTCCCACTGCTCAATGTCCCCTATATAGTGGTCACCTGACGACTCCCACTGCTCAATGTCCCCTATATAGTGGTCACCTGACGACTCAAACTGAACTCTCCCACTGCTCAATGTTCCCTATATAGTGGTCACCTGACGACTCAAACTGAACTCTCCCGCTGCTCAATGTTCCCTATATAGTGGTCACCTGACGACTCAAACTGACCTCTCCCGCTGCTCAATGTTCCCTATATAGTGGTCACCTGACGACTCAAACTGAACTCTCCCACTGCTCAATGTTCCCTACATTCTACAGTCTGACGTCAAAAACAAAGTCATCAGCGATTGGATCATCTGTAAATAAATAAATCAAAGTAGCCAATGGCATATTTTCTAAATGCCTCCTTTACCACACGTGTGTTCTGGCTCTGGTCCAATCACAGGAGGCTGCTGAAGGGAGGACGGCTCATAGAAGAGTCCGGGAACGGAGCAAATGGAACGTCATCAGACACCATGGAAACCACGGAAACCAGGGAAACCATGGAAACCACGTGTGACGTATTTAACGCCGTTCCACTGATTCCGCTTCCGGCCATTACCACGAGCCTGTTCTCCCCAATTCACCTCTACTACCAACTTCCTGTTTCTGGGACCAATCAGAACAGGTAGAATGTGTTTGTGTTCTACAAATCATCGGGGAGGAACTCAGATCCAGACTCATTGTGGATTAAAAAAAACTAACGTCCGTGGGCGTGGCCTCGCATTTGGGTGTAGCAAAGGAGTCTGGGTAGCCAGAGTGCAGTAGCACACTACATAGGGAATAGGGCTGTAGTATAAAGTAGTGTACTACATAGGGAATAGGGCTGTAGTATAAAGTAGTGCACTATATAGGCAATAGGGCTGTAGTATAAAGTAGTGCACTACATAGGGAATAGGGCTGTAGTATAGAGTAGTGCACTATATAGGCAATAGGGCTGTAGTATAGAGTAGTGTACTACATAGGGAATAGGGCTGTAGTATAAAGTAGTGTACTATATAGGGAATAGGGCTGTAGTACAGAGTAGTGTACTACATAGGGAATAGGGTGCCGTTAGTGTGTGTGTGTGTGTGTGTGTGTGTGTGTGTGTGTGTGTGTGTGTGTGTGTGTGTGTGTGTGTGTGTGTGTGTGTGTGTGTGTGTGTGTGTGTGTGTGTGTGTGTGTGTGTGTACACCCATCCTGGTAATCTTTCTCTCATAAGTAGCTTACATCTGATCTCTCTATCCCCCCTCTCTCCCTCCCCCTCTCCCTCCCCCTCACTCTCTCTCTATCCCCCCTCTCTCCCTCTCCCTCCCCCTCTCTCCCTCCCCCTCACTCTCTCTCTATCCCCCCTCTCTCCCTCCCCCTCTCCCTCCCCCTCACTCTCTCTCTATCCCCCCTCTCTCCCTCCCCCTCTCCCTCCCCCTCACTCTCTCTCTATCCCCCCTCTCTCCCCCTCTCTCCCTCCCCCTCACTCTCCCCCTCACTCTCTCTCTATCCCCCCTCTCTCCCTCCCCCTCTCCCTCCCCCTCACTCTCCCCCTCTCCCCCCCCTCTCTCTCTCTCACTCTCTCTCACTCTCTCCCCCTCTCTCCCTCTCTCTCTCCCCCTCTCCCTCTCTCTCTCTCCTCTCTCCTCCTCTCTCTCCCTCTCTCTTTGTGTGTTCTTTTCAACATGACTTCCTCTACCACTGTCATTTTAATGCACCTCTAACTACAACACAAACAACAGGATAACTGAGTGGCTGTTAACGGTTACTTCTGTTACTTCTTCCCTTCCTCCTCCCCCTAACAGCAGGTAAAACAGGAAACAGATAAATAACTGGTTCCTTCCTGCTCCCCTTAACAGCAGCCTTGGTGAAACAGGAAACAGATAAATAACTGGTACCTTCCTCCTCCGCCTAACAGCAGCCTTGGTAAAACAGGAAACAGATAAATAACTGGTTCCTTCCTCCTCCCCCTAACAGCAGCCTTGGTAAAACAGGAAACAGATAAATAACTGGTACCTTCCTCCTCCCCCTAACAGCAGCCTTGGTAAAACAGGAAACAGATAAATAACTGGTTCCTTCCTGCTCCCCCTGACAGTAGGTAAAACAGGAAACAGTTCATAACTGGTACCTTCCTGCTCCCCCTAACAGCAGCCTTGGTAAAACAGGAAACAGATAAATAACTGGTTCCTTCCTGCTCCCCCTGACAGTAGGTAAAACAGGAAACAGATAAATAACTGGTTCCTTCCTGCTCCCCCTAACAGCAGCCTTGGTAAAACAGGAAACAGATAAATAACTGGTTCCTTCCTGCTCCCCCTAACAGCAGCCTTGGTAAAACAGGAAACAGATAAATAACTGGTTCCTTCCTGCTCCCCCTGACAGCAGCCTTGGTGAAACAGGAAACAGATAAATAACTGGTTCCTTCCTCCTCCCCCTAACAGCAGCCTTGGTAAAACAGGAAACAGATAATAACTGGTTCCTTCCTGCTCCCCCTGACAGCAGCCTTGGTAAAACAGGAAACAGATAAATAACTGGTTCCTTCCTCCTCCCCCTAACAGCAGCCTTGGTAAAACAGGAAACAGATAAATAACTGGTTCCCTCCTGCTCCCCCTGACAGTAGGTAAAACAGGAAACAGATAAATAACTGGTTCCTCCCTCCTCCCCCTAACAGCAGGTAAAACAGGAAACAGATAAATAACTGGTTCCTTCCTCCTCCCCCTAACAGCAGGTAAAACAGCAAAACAGATAAATAACTGATACCTTCCTGCTCCCCTTAACAGCAGCCTTGGTAAAACAGGAAACAGATAATAACTGGTTCCTTCCTCCTCCCCCTGACAGCAGCCTTGGTAAAACAGGAAACAGATAAATAACTGGTACCTTCCTGCTCCCCCTAACAGCAGCCTTGGTAAAACAGGAAACAGATAAATAACGGGTACCTTCCTGCTCCCCCTGACAGCAGCCTTGGTAAAACAGGAAACAGATAAATAACTGATACCTTCCTGCTCCCGCTGACAGTAGGTAAAACAGGAAACAGATAAATAACTGGTTCCTTCCTCCTCCCCCTGACAGCAGCCTTGGTAAAACAGGAAACAGATAAATAACTGGTTCCTTCCTGCTCCCCCTGACAGCAGCCTTGGTAAAACAGGAAACAGATAAATAACTGATTCCTTCCTGCTCCCCCTGACAGCAGCCTTGGTAAAACAGGAAACAGATAAATAACTGATACCTTCCTGCTCCCCCTAACAGCAGCCTTGGTAAAACAGGAAACAGATAAATAACTGGTACCTTCCTGCTCCCCCTGACAGCAGCCTTGGTAAAACAGGAAACAGATAAATAACTGGTTCCTTCCTCCTCCCCCTAACAGCAGCCTTGGTGAAACAGGAAACTGATAAATAACTGATACCTTCCTGCTCCCCCTAACAGCAGCCTTGGTAAAACAGGAAACAGATAAATAACTGATTCCTTCCTGCTCTCCCTAACAGCAGCCTTGGTAAAACAGGAAACAGATAAATAACTGATTCCTTCCTGCTCCCCCTAACAGCAGCCTTGGTAAAACAGGAAACAGATAAATAACTGGTACCTCCCTGCTCCCCCTGACAGTAGGTATAACAGGAAACAGATAAATAACTGGTACCTTCCTGCTCCCCCTAACAGCAGCCTTGGTAAAACAGGAAACAGGTATATAACTGGTTCCTTCCTGCTCCCCCTAACAGCAGCCTTGGTAAAACAGGAAACAGATAAATAACTGATACCTTCCTCCTCCCCCTAACAGCAGCCTTGGTAAAACAGGAAACAGATAAATAACTGGTTCCTTCCTGCTCCCCCTGACAGTAGGTAAAACAGGAAACAGATAAATAACTGGTTCCTTCCTGCTCCCCCTGACAGTAGGTAAAACAGGAAACAGATAAATAACTGGTTCCTTCCTGCTCCCCCTAACAGCAGCCTTGGTAAAACAGGAAACAGATAAATAACTGGTACCTTCCTGCTCCCCCTAACAGCAGCCTTGGTAAAACAGGAAACAGATAAATAACTGGTACCTTCCTGCTCCCCCTAACAGCAGCCTTGGTAAAACAGGAAACAGATAAATAACGGATTCCTTCTTGCTCCCCCTGACAGTAGGTAAAACAGGAAACAGATAAATAACTGGTTCCTTCCTGCTCCCCCTGACAGCAGCCTTGGTAAAACAGGAAACAGATAAATAACTGGTACCTTCCTGCTCCCCCTAACAGCAGCCTTGGTAAAACAGGAAACAGATAAATAACTGATACCTTCCTGCTCCCCCTAACAGCAGCCTTGGTGAAACAGGAAACAGGTAAATAACTGGTACCTTCCTGCTCCCCCTAACAGCAGCCTTGGTAAAACAGGAAACAGATAAATAACTGATTCCTTCTTGCTCCCCCTGACAGTAGGTAAAACAGGAAACAGATAAATAACTGATACCAGTCATCCCCATACAGCCTAAGAACCACCAGGACTTAATGATCAGCACATTGAGACATAGAGCCAAACATGAGGAATAATGGCCGACCAAAGCTGCCTTTCAAAGTAAACCTACTTTAGAGTCAGTCTGACAGAGTGGTGGTCCATTGAAATCAGCTGGAGTCAGGTTAACATTGTTACTACTACTGTTATTAATAACATAAACCTAGCAGTCAGGTTACCAGCCTTACTGTTATTAATAACATAAACCTAGCAGTCAGGTTACCAGCCTTACTGTTATTAATAACATAAACCTACCAGTCAGGTTACTAGCCTTACTGTTATTAATAACATAAACCTAGCAGTCAGGTTACCAGCCTTCCTGTTATTAATAACATAAACCTAGCAGTCAGGTTACCAGCCTTCCTGTTATTAATAACATAAACCTAGCAGTCAGGTTACTAGCCTTACTGTTATTAATAACATAAACCTAGCAGTCAGGTTAACATTGTTACTGTTATTAATAACATAAACCTAGCAGTCAGGTTACCAGCCTTACTGTTATTAATAACATAAACCTAGCAGTCAGGTTAACATTGTTACTGTTATTAATAACATAAACCTAGCAGTCAGGTTACCAGCCTTACTGTTATTAATAACATAAACCTAGCAGTCAGGTTAACATTGTTACTGTTATTAATAACATAAACCTAGCAGTCAGGTTACCAGCCTTACTGTTATTAATAACATAAACCTAGCAGTCAGGTTAACATTGTTACTGTTATTAATAACATAAACCTAGCAGTCAGGTTACTAGCCTTACTGTTATTAATAACATAAACCTAGCAGTCAGGTTACCAGCCTTACTGTTATTAATAACATAAACCTAGCAGTCAGGTTACTAGCCTTACTGTTATTAATAACATAAACCTAGCAGTCAGGTTAACATTGTTACTGTTATTAATAACATAAACCTAGCAGTCAGGTTACTAGCCTTACTGTTATTAATAACATAAACCTAGCAGTCAGGTTACCAGCCTTACTGTTATTAATAACATAAACCTAGCAGTCAGGTTACCAGCCTTACTGTTATTAATAACATAAACCTAGCAGTCAGGTTACCAGCCGGGTCCCAGTAGGCCACCCAAAGAACTACACATTAATGTAGTCTCTGCTACCTGACAGAACAGACTGATTACAATGTTGCAACAGTGTGAAAAGCAAACGAAAAGGAATGTTTAAAAGTATTGTTGAAGTTTAATCGTTCAGTTGTGAACGTTGTAGACTTCTGTCTCTCAGGACTAAACTGGGATAAGGAATAGAGCTGTCTGTCTCTCAGGACTAAACTGGGATAAGGAATAGAGCTGTCTGTCTCTCAGGACTAAACTGGGATAAGGAATAGAGCTGTCTGTCTCTCAGGACTAAACTGGGATAAGGAATAGAGCTGTCTGTCTCTCAGGACTAAACTGGGATAAGGAATAGAGCTGTCTGTCTCTCAGGACTAAACTGGGATAAGGAATAAAGCTGTCTGTCTCTCAGGACTAAACTGGGAAAAGGAATAGAGCTGTCTGTCTCTCAGGACTAAACTGGGATAAGGAATAGAACTGTCTGTCTGTGTTTTCCCCTGAAGGTAACACAAGGTCACACTGAATCTGAGTCCCAAATGGCATCCTATTCCCTATATAGTGCACTACTTTAGACTGGGGCCCTATTCCCTATATAGTGCACTACTTTAGACTGGGGCCCTATTCCCTATATAGTGCACTACTTTAGACTGGGGCCCTATTCCCTATATAGTGCACTACTTTAGACTGGGACCCTATTCCCTATATAGTGCACTACTTTAGACTGGGGCCCTATTCCCTACATAGTGCACTACTTTAGACCAGGGCCCTATTCCCTATATAGTGCACTACTATACAACCTGCTCCTCTCTCTATTCACACCGTCGCTCAACAACCTGCTCCTCTCTCTATTCACACCGTCCCTCAACAACCTGCTCCTCTCTCTATTCACACCGTCCCTCAACAACCTGCTCCTCTCTCTATTCACACCGTCCCTCAACAACCTGCTCCTCTCTCTATTCACACCGTCCCTCAACAACCTGCTCCTCTCTCTATTCACACCGTCCCTCAACAACCTGCTCCTCTCTCTATTCACACCGTCCCTCAACAACCTGCTCCTCTCTGTCTTCACACCGTCCCTCAACAACCTGCTCCTCTCTCTATTCACACCGTCCCTCAACAACCTGCTCCTCTCTGTCTTCACACCGTCCCTCAACAAAACCTAGGATAGAAACACACACAGGCCTACATCCTCATAGACATATGATGCATACTGTATACTTTCTGACTCGTGTTTGTAGAGTAGTTTGGTTTAACAGAGGGACTAGTATTTACTAGCCACCGTCAGAACATTGGCATATGCATTATAACGTCTGGATGACTATAAAGTCACTGTGTTAAGTATTAATTTTATGTCATTTTTATATAACAAAAGCCACTCAAGCAAAATACACTTTTAATTTAAGAGAAAGAAAGTGAATCACGTGCTAAATGAATAGGCTAAATTATTACGCATATGTTGACCTAACAAAGCTATCTTTTAACATCTAAAATTTGACTTAAACAAAAGTAAACAAAAGCCTATTCTTCAGGTGATATGTAATGTCAGTGCCCTACAACAACAACAACAACAACAACTAAATCTATGACGGTGTAAAAAGCAGATTTTCTCTGGTAGCAGCAAGCATCGCTAGAGCAGAGTAAACTATAGGTCATATTCCGCTAATAAAATAAGGAGAGTCGGCGCTAAACAGTGATTAAACATCCCAGGCTGCGTTGCTGCTGCTGACTCGGGGCTCTCTCTTTTCTCTCTCCCCTCCCCCTCCTCTATAAACAGCATCAAAGCAATCAAAATGGTAATGTTCGGCATGAATGGGGCCCATCCCCCCCTCTCCGAGAAACTCCGCAGACTTTTTCTCCATGTTAGGAAGAAACCAACACCCCTTCTCGGCACAAAATGGAAGCATCCACTACCAAACTAAGGCGCTTTGCGTAAAACACTACAACAAATACATACTCTGGAAAGATCCACCTCGTGTAAATAGATAACCAACTACGTGAAAATATAAGCATTGTTTCTCTGCATAAGCTGCCTAAATGAGTTTGTCTTCTGCTTTACAGGAAACGTTCAACAGCGAATGGTGGAGAAAATCAAGGCGCTGTTCAGGGCTCAAGTGCTGAAAACTGCATTCCTGAAGAAACAGGATCGATCTAACTTAGGCCAACGCAAAAACCCTTTATAATGAACTAAAATGATTCAACATCGACTGATTTGACTTCCACAATATATATTTACACATTATATGTATGTTTTGTGTTTCTTAGTGGCTTCGGTAACTTCATATATTGAGCCAGGCAGTGTTGTGACTTTAAGCGTTCAACGGCATCTGTTCTGTGGTGCTGAAAAAATAGCTCCCGTTCTCCTGGGCGGAAGAGCTGGACTTTAGTGTTTCTCTTTACCCTTCAAATGACTCATTAGGAATACATACAAATAAGTTTAAATCACTTATTACAAAGATGGAAGTTCATCTTGGCCAATTTGATACTAGATGTAGTAAAAAAAAAAAAATTAAAAAATGAAAGTGTAAGCTGCGATCGAATCAAAAGCGACCTTTACCGTCATGTGACCAAGAATAAATAATACTGGCTATAAAGTAACACATAAAGTCAATTTAGAAGCAACAAAAAATACGTATTCATTCGCCGATGAATATCTACGAATAGTCAGAATAGTAAAAACGTGACGCTTGATGTGTAACAAAAAAAAAAAAAAAGTGCAGACCGGATACTTGAGCATCTCCTTTCTTACTCTCCTGAAAACATGTCGACTTACTCAAAATGGACGCTACATTTTTCAACATTTCATGTTAGGCAACTTAAAAAAAGAGTATCCGGACAGAATCAGCAGATTACGTTGAGGAATTCTACAACACAACGACTTTAAAGGGGGAGCAAAGACTAAATTCAAATGCCTTTACTTTTTAAAACCGTTTTTTTTTTTTTAAACACACAAGCACATTGTCCTAAACATAACGGTCTCACACAATACAAGACTATTGCCGTGACATGAATGATGATCATAGCCAACAATAAGTGTAGAATAAAGCAACACAGATGCTTTTGGGGGTTTTCTTACTTGTTTTTCGCTTAGGGCTGTTATTCTGTCGTGTCTTTCGTGTAGTTGTTTCTTAAGCTCTCCATCCTACAATTAAACAGAAACATCATCAGTCAAATAATAGGATTATGAATGGGACCAAAACACCAAGTGTAACCTAACAATGTCGACACGTTTCAAACTTATGTCGTTGCGTTATAAACCAAAGTCACATTTGCTGGACAAAGCAGGTGGAAACTCTGCTAAGTAAACAGGGTTTACAACAAGACAATAAAGAGATTTAATGCTGATAAAGTTTCCTGCCACACTCCCTAACCCTAACCAGCCGTGTCTAGAGGACGATTACAAGGCTTTCACAAATAGACATTTTACCTGCGGGTCTTGCTTCATCTGTGCAACTAGTTTCTAACCGGAGGAAGAAAAAAAACGAAAGAGGAATTAGAAAAAAGTGTTTCAAGTTTAGTGTGTAAAAAGACAAGATCAAAGCAGCGAAGCATTAGGAGCGAGTCGGTTTCTACAGCTCATAAATATTCAGGTCGCGTCCTGCTCGCCACACAGGACCACCGCATTATTACAACCTAGTTCTTGATGCTCGAAACAGACCCACGACAATAACAAAGTAGTCTAAAAAAGTGTCCCACTCTCATCAGAAAGTGCATGTTTATGGCGTCGCACGCACATACAAGCTAAGCATAACAGAGCACATACTCTTTTTCTCGCTGGGAAAACAAACATGTCACGTTTGATCCCTCTGAGATTTTTTTTTCCCCTCCCTACACCACTCACTCGCTCAAAAGACCACAAATAAGGGGGTAGAATGAAACGATGTTTCGTTTTTACCTGATGACATTGGATCTCGACTTTCAACGCCTCTTGCAGGCATTGTAGTTCCATGTTCCGACTTCAAAAACACTTTTGTACCACTTTCGATGTAATCAATGTGAAGTTTAAGTGAATTAAAATGTTTTTTTTTAAAGCGACAATAACAATCGAAAGAAGAACTACTCAGGCTGCAAAGCAAGTTCTTGCTTCTTTGCTGTGTAGAGGGCTCATCACTCACTTTACGCCGCTGAGCAAAGTGCTCTAAACACGGGGGAAAGGTTTCAGCACCTGGACAGATCCACTCTAAAAATAACGCCGCGTCGACGCATCCTCTCCAAACGGTCGATTTATTTTTCTTTTGATCATTTTTAGTTGAATAGTGGGGACTATATTTTGTCCGAGTGAGCGGCTTGATTTCACTTTGCCTGGGGAAAAGTTGCGCTTCGGCTGTCAATGCTAATTCGAAAATTCCCGGATGGAGCAGTGAAAGAACAGAACTCTCCCCTCGTCTGTCTTTCTCTCCCCCTCGGTCACAAAAGCATACACTCAGTCATGCGCACTCTTGAATAAAATACACTCAGGCTGTCCACAATATTGCAAGGATAGATAACTATTTTCTTGAGTCCAGGATAGATAACTATTTTATTAATTAAGTCCAGGATAGATAACTATTTTCTTAAGTCCAGGATAGATAACTATTTGATTAAATCCAGGATAGATAACTATTTTATTAATTAAGTCCAGGATAGATAACTAATTTATTAAGTCCAGGATAGATAACTAATTTATTAAGTCCAGGATAGATTACTATTTTTCTTAAGTCCAGGATAGATAACTATTTTATTAATTAAGTCCAGGATAGATAACTATTTTATTAAATCCAGGATAGATAACTATTTGATTAAATCCAGGATAGATAACTATTTTTCTTAAGTCCAGGATAGATAACTATTTTATTAAATCCAGGATAGATAACTATTTGATTAAATCCAGGATAGATAACTATTTTATTAAATCCAGGATAGATAACTATTTGATTAAATCCAGGATAGATAACTATTTTATTAATTAAGTCCAGGATAGATAACTATTTGATTAAATCCAGGATAGATAACTATTTTATTAATTAAGTCCAGGATAGATAACTAATTTATTAAGTCCAGGATAGATAACTATTTTATTAATTAAGTCCAGGATAGATAACTAATTTATTAAGTCCAGGATAGATAACTATTTTATTAAGTCCAGGATAGATAACTATTTTCTTAAGTCCAGGATAGATAACTATTTGATTAAATCCAGGATAGATAACTATTTTATTAATTAAGTCCAGGATAGATAACTATTTGATTAAATCCAGGATAGATAACTATTTTATTAATTAAGTCCAGGATAGATAACTAATTTATTAAGTCCAGGATAGATAACTATAATATTAAATCCAGGATAGATAACTATTTGATTAAATCCAGGATAGATAACTATAATATTAAATCCAGGATAGATAACTATTTGATTAAGTCCAGTAATATGCATAAGGTTAGGCTTTATCACGTGTAGAATAATAGACTTATATTGTGATCATTGTTATGTTCTAATATGTTACTACCAGGTTGTTACTTACCCCCCGCCCCCCCCCCCCCCAAAGAAATGCTCTTTAACACACTCAGAGGGACATTGGGTCTTAACACACACACACTCAGAGGGACATTGGGTCTTAACACACTCAGAGGGACATTGGGTCTTAACACACTCAGAGGGACATTGGGTCTGTAACACACTCAGAGGGACATTGGGTCTTAACACACTCAGAGGGACATTGGGTCTGTAACACACTCAGAGGGACATTGGGTCTTTAACACACTCAGAGGGACATTGGGTCTGTAACACACTCAGAGGGACATTGGGCATTGGAGAGGAAAATTAGTTATTCATTGCTCTAGTTTATTCTGAGTAAGACAACTCTGACCTGTAAAAGCACCAGGAGAAGTGAGCTGAGGTCATTTAAAGGTTATGTTCTCTCCCCTTATTGATTTAGCTAGTCAGCCTGGACACCAACAGACATACACCTCTGTTCCTTATAGGCCTATGTGCTTAGATGCCCAGTTAAGAATTGTTCACTGCAGTTATCAACATGTGATCTTGTGTGTGCCAGCTCAGTAAATAAAGGCCTAATGAATTATGTGTTAAAAGCATTATAGTCTTAAATAATTCCACATCTTTCTGTGTCTTTCTAACTAGCATACAGAAGAACAAATGAATATAAACAAGCGGTCTGAAGTTAGTAGCATATCATCTGAATTATACCAACACTCGGTTGTAGTAACACAGAGATCGGGCTGTAGAGGGGCAGTTAGCCATTTTGTTCTGAGAGAGAGAGAGAAACGGGTCATATAGCTAACAGCAAGTAGCCTACCGAGTGTGACGTTTTGCTCACACAAATACATTTCTCCTTTTTCTAATCTGACACCCCTCACCCTGTGCTCAAGGATTTGTCTTCCTCCCTCCCCCTAGCCTCCCGCGTCCTCCCTCCTCCAAGCCACACAGGTCAAGCCGCCATTGGAGCTCCTTTTGGCGTGCTGCGCGAAGGGGGTTGCGGGCTGTGCCAATCAGGAGTTTTCCGCTGCTGCATATGGCTTCAGACCGACGCGAGGTGGGGCGGCGAGCAGCCAATCAGTGCCTCGGAGTGGGTCTGTGTCGGTCGGCCGCGGGGAGGATGTGAGTTGAGAGTTGATGTGAAACAGAGATAGCGTTGCTATGCTTTTCAAATCAACTCAAAGAGAAAACACCACAGGAGTAACCTAGTCTAGAGACGGCTAGTTTCGAATACAAATTAATAAGGGGGGGGGGGGGGGGGGGGGCGCAGCTGAGTAGTGTTGCGTGGTGTTCTACAATACTGGGAAATAGGTCTGGAATACATATTACGATATAATTACCGCTTGTAAAACACAGCAAGTGATCCAACGGATACAGTAAAACACAGGCAGCAACAGAGTGGGGGCTATAGCCACGATGTGGGGAAAGTAGCACCATGGACAGCGCTGAAACGCCGCTAAAATACTGGACTGTTTTCAGGCGGCATCCATTACGTTCTATCGACGTTTTAAAGGAAGTTACTTATTCATGTTGGTCACTTGCCTCGAGTTGTACTCCATTGGTCATATTCATGTAACGTGCTAATCCCTGGGGGTATTCAATGCATAACCACTGTTTTCAACCAGGCATTCTGAAGGGGACCGTTGGTCAAGCAATCCTTCACGGGTAGTAGACTTTTAAAAACCACTCGATAAGTTACAGGCTAGTATACTATTTATTTTTATTTTTATTTTCTAAAATAGGGCCTACAATAAATTCCTTAAACTCATTCACACGTAAGAGTAACAACGCTTTTAAGTTTTGTGGACTTAGTTGAGCGGATTTTCTGTCCGGGCGTGAAAGGAAAGCTCCCCTCCCCCCACCACTCTGCACAGGTCGAAGCCAGGCTGTGTGTGTGTGTGTGTGTGTGTGTGTGTGATGTCTGCCGCCGTGCTACATCAGCTGTTCTTCCTCATTTCACGGCTCAGCGGTGAAACTCTGAACTCCTCGCAGGAAAAACAACCAGTCAGTCACTTTCGATTGCAAGATGCTTTTAGCAAAGCTTCTCTTCACAGCAGCGTTACTGACCGACAATGAACACCAAGATACGACAGCGAAATAGTTATTGCTGTGTGTTTTTGACGTCTAATAAGCTATTAGACCCACCTCTGTTTATATCCTACATGATAGTAGAGGCCTGACAGTACCACTTGATGAACAAACAGATAATTATTTAACTGGCAACTATTTATTTTTCATGCATGCTCGTTAATACTGTAGCCAGCTAATTACTGTTACAATTGAATGACTTATACGGCTGCGGTATGAAGGTTAGTAACCTATCATTTGAAACCGGTGTAATAAATTAGTCGGTAATTAACTCAGTGGGCGAAATGTTATTACAACTGTGTATTTGGGTTGATATTCATGAATCATAATGATCTGATCCAGTACAGTCAAATAAATAAAAAACGGGTTTAGAACCACACACACACACACACACACACACACACACACACACACACGCGCGCACACACACACACACACACACACACACATTACCTCTTGCCTTTATAAACGGAGCCTAAAGCATAGACATTAAACATCGTTGTTTTTCTGCAGCCTTCATATTATCTGAGTTCCATCCAGAATATAAAGGTGCTGTTAGACTGTAGAATCTAGTATTACTCTCACGCGCATTAACATCTGCTAATCATGTGTATGTGACAAATAACATTTGATTTGATTTGATTTGAATCCGTTTTAAAGCTGAGAAGCTTCTCTCGCGAGAAGCACTGCTGACTGGTGTAACAACAGAACTCTTACAAAGTCTAAATAGCTCACGGAAGATCTCTTTATAAGGTTCTTGTCACGTTCTGACCTTAGTTCTTTAATTATGTCTTTGTTTAAGTTTGGTCAGGGCGTGAGTTGGGTGGGTTGTCTATGTTCCTTTTATCTATGTTTTGGGATTTCTGTGTTTCGGCCTGGTATGGTTCTCAATCAGAGGCAGCTGTTTATCGTTGTCCCTGATTGAGAACCATATTTAGGTAGCCTGGTTCCCCTTTTGAGTTGTGGGTGATTATTTTCTGTCTTTGTGTATGTCACCAGACAGGACTGTTTCGTTTCGTCCTCGTTGTTATTTTTGTTTTAGTGTTCTGAGTTGAATATAAATATCGTCATGAACACATACCTCGCTGCGCTTTGGTCCGACCCTTGCTACTCCTCGTCAGAAGAGGAGGACGAGCGTGACAACATGATAACCAATAAAGCCTTATAACTAGCTGTATAACTGGGTTAAAATCCCAAATGCCACCCTATTCCGTATATAGTGCACTATAGTCCAAAGTAAATAGGGAATAGGGTACCATTGGATACCAAGCCCAGGTCCTATTGTCTCCCCAGTGTTTTTGTAGTAGGGTAATAGGTGTTGATACCAAGCCCAGGTCCTATTTCCTCCCCAGTGTTTTTGTAGTAGGGTAATAGGTGTTGATACCAAGCCCAGGTCCTATTTCCTCCCCAGTGTTTTTGTAGTAGGGTAATAGGTGTTGATACCAGGCCCAGGTCCTATTTCCTCCCCAGTGTTATTGTAGTAGGGTAATAGGTGTTGATACCAGGCCCAGGTCCTATTTCCTCCCCAGTGTTATTGTAGTAGGGTAATAGGTGTTGATACCAGGCCCAGGTCCTATTGTCTCCCCAGTGTTATTGTAGTAGGGTAATAGGTGTTGATACCAAGCCCAGGTCCTATTTCCTCCCCAGTGTTATTGTAGTAGGGTAATAGGTGTTGATACCAGGCCCAGGTCCTATTTCCTCCCCAGTGTTATTGTAGTAGGGTAATAGGTGTTGATACCAAGCAGTCAGACAGGGTTGATTTGCTTAGCAACGAGCAGTCAGACAGGGTGATTAGCTTAGCAACGAGCAGTCAGACAGGGGTGATTTGCTTAGCAACGTGCAGTCAGACAAGGGTGATTATTTTACCTTTATTTAACTAGGCAAGTCAGTTAAGAACAAATTCTTATTTTCAATGACGGCCTAAGAACAGTGGGTTAACTGCCTTGTTCAGGGTGCAGAACGGCAGATTTCTACCTTGTCAGCTCGGGGATTCAAACTTGCAACCTTTCGGTTACTAGTCCAACGCTCTAACCACTATGCTACCCTGCCGCCCCAATTGGCTTAGCAACGAGCAGTCAGACAGGGGTGATTAGCTTAGCAACGAGCAGTCAGACAGGGGTGATTAGCTTAGCAACGAGCAGTCAGACAGGGGTGATTAGCTTAGCAACGAGCAGTCAGACAGCGGTGATTAGCTTAGCAACGAGCAGTCAGACAGGAGTGATTGGCTTAGCAACGAGCAGTCAGACAGGGGTGATTAGCTTAGCAACGAGCAGTCAGGTTTAAGTCACTGAACTCTGAACTCTGCCTTGAGCTGTCTGTTGTAGTGTTTTCATTCCAAGGAACTCCTTTAATGGTCAACCACGACAAACCTATCAGGATCCTCCTTTAATAGTCAGCTCCTATCAACCTATCAGGATCCTCCTTTAATAGTCAACTACTATAAACCTATCAGGATCCTCCTTTAATAGTCAGCTCCTATCAACCTATCAGGATCCTCCTTTAATAGTGAGCTCCTATCAACCTATCAGGATCCTCTTTTAATCGTCAGCTCCTATCAACCTATCAGGATCGTCCTTTAATAGTCAGCTCCTATCAACCTATCAGGATCCTCCTTTAATAGTCAGCTCCTATCAACCTATCAGGATCCTCCTTTAATAGTCAGCTCCTATCAACCTATCAGGATCCTCCTTTAATAGTCAGCTCCTATCAACCTATCAGGATCCTCCTTTAATAGTCAACTACTATAAACCTATCAGGATCCTCCTTTAATAGTGAGCTCCTATCAACCTATCAGGATCCTCCTTTAATAGTCAGCTCCTATCAACCTATCAGGATCCTCCTTTAATAGTCAGCTCCTATCAACCTATCAGGATCCTCCTTTAACTTCATTGGGACAGGGGGGCAGTATTAAGTAGCTTGGATAATAAGGTGCCCAGAGTAAACGGCCTGCTACTCAGACCCAAAATCTATATTTGGGTAGAAAACACTCTGAAGTTTCTAAAACTGTTTGAATGATGTCTGTGAGTATAACAGAACTCATATGGCAGGCAAAAAACCTGAGACAAAATCCAACCAGGAAGTGGAAAATCTGAGGTTTGTCGTTTTTCAAGTCATTGCCTATCGAATATACAGTGTCTATAGGGTGCATGGGCCCTGCTCAACAGTAGTGTACTATGTAGGGAATAGTGTGCCAGAGTCCTACTGACCCTGCTCAACAGTAGTGTACTATGTAGGGAATAGGGTGCCAGAGTCCTACTGACCCTGCTCAACAGTAGTGTACTATGTAGGGAATAGGGTGCCAGAGTCCTACTGACCCTGGTCTAAAGGAGTGTACTATGTAGGGAATAGGGTGCCAGAGTCCTACTGACCCTGGTCTAAAGGAGTGTACTATGTAGGGAATAGGGTGCCAGAGTCCTACTGACCCTGGTCTAAAGGAGTGTACTATGTAGGGAATAGGGTGCCAGAGTCCTACTGACCCTGGTCTAAAGGAGTGTACTATGTAGGGAATAGGGTGCCAGAGTCCTACTGACCCTGGTCTAAAGGAGTGTACTATGTAGGGAATAGGGTGCCAGAGTCCTACTGACCCTGGTCTAAAGGAGTGTACTATGTAGGGAATAGGGTGCTAGAGTCCTACTGACCCTGGTCTAAAGGAGTGTACTATGTAGGGAATAGGGTGCCAGAGTCCTACTGACCCTGCTCAACAGTAGTGTACTATGTAGGGAATAGGGTGCCAGAGTCCTACTGACCCTGGTCTAAAGGAGTGTA
This sequence comes from Oncorhynchus clarkii lewisi, assembly GCF_045791955.1. Classification (NCBI taxonomy): domain Eukaryota; kingdom Metazoa; phylum Chordata; class Actinopteri; order Salmoniformes; family Salmonidae; genus Oncorhynchus; species Oncorhynchus clarkii. Next base: position 35,880,062 of record NC_092179.1, on the reverse strand, counting down.
CTATGTAGGGAATAGGGTGCCAGAGTCCTACTGACCCTGGTCTAAAGGAGTGTACTATGTAGGGAATAGGGTGCCAGAGTCCTACTGACCCTGGTCTAAAGGAGTGTACTATGTAGGGAATAGGGTGCCAGAGTCCTACTGACCCTGGTCTAAAGGAGTGTACTATGTAGGGAATAGGGTGCCAGAGTCCTACTGACCCTGGTCTAAAGGAGTGTACTATGTAGGGAATAGGGTGCCAGAGTCCTACTGACCCTGGTCTAAAGGAGTGTACTATGTAGGGAATAGGGTGCCAGAGTCCTACTGACCCTGGTCTAAAGGAGTGTACTATGTAGGGAATAGGGTGCCAGAGTCCTACTGACCCTGCTCAACAGTAGTGTACTATGTAGGGAATAGGGTGCCAGAGTCCTACTGACCCTGGTCTAAAGGAGTGTACTATGTAGGGAATAGGGTGCCAGAGTCCTACTGACCCTGGTCTAAAGGAGTGTACTATGTAGGGAATAGGGTGCCAGAGTCCTACTGACCCTGGTCTAAAGGAGTGTACTATGTAGGGAATAGGGTGCCATTTTGTCTGAGAGGAGTAGTAAATAATGAATCCATTAACATAATTAATCTTAACACATGAGTAACCATCAACCCCTCGTCTCGCTAGGCCGCTCCGTCTCAAGCTCTGTGACCTTCACAGAGAACATTCATCTGATGACATCATCACCTAGGGGTCGGAGGTCAGAGCTGTTATGATTATGTTTTATTATACAGTATCTATGAGGTCAGGGGTGTTATGATGACCAGACTAGAAGAAGGTTGGTTGTATTGGACTTGAACATGGGCCCTGGTCAACAGTAGTGCACTATATAGGGAATAGGGCCCTGGTCAACAGTAGTGCACTATATAGGGAATAGGGCCCTGGTCAACAGTAGTGCACTATATAGGGAATAGGGCTCTGGTCTAAAGTAGTGTACTATATAGGGAATAGGGCTCTGGTCTATAGTAGTGCACTATATAGGGAATAGGGCCCTGGTCAACAGTAGTGCACTATATAGGGAATAGGGCCCTGGTCAACAGTAGTGCACTATATAGGGAATAGGGCCCTGGTCTATAGTAGTGTACTATATAGGGAATAGGGCTCTGGTCTAAAGTAGTGTACTATATAGGGAATAGGGCCCTGGTCAACAGTAGTGCAATATATAGGGAATAGGGCCCTGGTCAACAGTAGTGCACTATATAGGGAATAGGGCCCTGGTCTATAGTAGTGTACTATATAGGGAATAGGGCTCTGGTCTAAAGTAGTGTACTATATAGGGAATAGGGCCCTGGTCAACAGTAGTGCACTATATAGGGAATAGGGCTCTGGTCTATAGTAGTGTACTATATAGGGAATAGGGCCCTGGTCAACAGTAGTGCACTATATAGGGAATAGGGCTCTGGTCTATAGTAGTGTACTATATAGGAAATAGGGCTCTGGTTTATAGTAGTGCACTATATAGGGAATTGGGTCCTGGTCTATAGTAGTGTACTATATAGGGGATAGGGTGCCCACCTCCTCCCCCTTCTCTCTGTGTTCAGATCAGCCAGTTTGTTATCATGCTGCTGACTCACGATGTGGCCACGGGGCAGTATGGCAGTACCCTCACCATCCAACAGTATACAGTACAGTACTACACCACACAGTATACAGTACAGTACTGCACCACACAGTATACAATACAGTACAGCACCGCACAGTATACAGTACTACACCACATAGTATACAGTACTGCACCACACAGTGTACAGTACAGTACAGCACCACACAGTATACAGTACTACACCACACAGTATGCAGTACAGTACTGCACCACACAGTATACAGTACTACACCACACAGTATACAGTACAGTACAGCACCACACAGTATACAGTACAGTACTACACCACACAGTATACAGTACAGTACAGCACCACACAGTATACAGTACAGTACTACACCACACAGTATACAGTACAGTACTACACCACACAGTATACAGTACTACACCACACAGTATACAGTACTGCACCATACAGTATACAGTACAGTACTGCACCACACAGTATACAGTACTACACCACACAGTATACAGTACAGTACAGCACCACACAGTATACAGTACAGTACTACACCACACAGTATACAGTACAGTACTACACCACATAGTATACAGTACTACACCACACAGTATACAGTACTGCACCATACAGTGTACAGTACAGTACTACACCACACCGTATACAGTACTGCACCACACAGTATACAGTACTGCACCATACAGTATACAGTACAGTACTGCACCACACTGTATACAGTACTGCACCACACAGTATACAGTACTACACCACACAGTATGCAGTACAGTACTGCACCACACAGTATACAGTACTACACCACACAGTATACAGTACAGTACTACACCACACAGTATACAGTACAGTACAGCACCACACCGTATACAGTACAGTACTGCACCACACAGTATACAGTACTGCACCACACAGTATACAGTACTACACCACACAGTATGCAGTACAGTACTGCACCACACAGTATACAGTACTACACCACACAGTATGCAATACAGTACAACACCACACAGTATACAGTACTGCACCACATAGTATACAGTACTGCACCATACAGTATACAGTACAGTACTGCACCACACAGTATACAGTACTGCACCACACAGTATACAGTACTACACCACACAGTATGCAGTACAGTACTACACCACACAGTATACAATACAGTACAACACCACACAGTATACAGTACTGCACCACATAGTATACAGTACTGCACCACACAGTGTACAATACAGTACAGCACCGCACAGTATACAGTACTACACCACACAGTATGCAGTACAGTACTGCACCACACAGTTTACAGTATACAGTACTACACCACACAGTATACAGTACAGTACAGCACCACACCGTATACAGTATACAGTACAGTACTGCACCACACAGTATACAGTACTGCACCACACAGTATACAGTACTACACCACACAGTATACAGTACAGTACTGCACCACACAGTATACAATACAGTACAGCACCGCACAGTATACAGTACTACACCACATAGTATACAGTACTGCACCACACAGTGTACAGTACAGTACAGCACCACACAGTATACAGTACTACACCACACAGTATGCAGTACAGTACTGCACCACACAGTATACAGTACTACACCACACAGTATACAGTACAGTACAGCACCACACAGTATACAGTACAGTACTACACCACACAGTATACAGTACAGTACAGCACCACACAGTATACAGTACAGTACTACACCACACAGTATACAGTACAGTACTACACCACACAGTATACAGTACTACACCACACAGTATACAGTACTGCACCATACAGTATACAGTACAGTACTGCACCACACAGTATACAGTACTACACCACACAGTATACAGTACAGTACAGCACCACACAGTATACAGTACAGTACTACACCACACAGTATACAGTACAGTACTACACCACATAGTATACAGTACTACACCACACAGTATACAGTACTGCACCATACAGTGTACAGTACAGTACTACACCACACCGTATACAGTACTGCACCACACAGTATACAGTACTGCACCATACAGTATACAGTACAGTACTGCACCACACTGTATACAGTACTGCACCACACAGTATACAGTACTACACCACACAGTATGCAGTACAGTACTGCACCACACAGTATACAATACTACACCACACAGTATACAGTACAGTACTACACCACACAGTATACAGTACAGTACTGCACCACACAGTATACAGTACTGCACCACACAGTATACAGTACTACACCACACAGTATGCAGTACAGTACTGCACCACACAGTATACAGTACTACACCACACAGTATACAATACAGTACAACACCACACAGTATACAGTACTGCACCACATAGTATACAGTACTGCACCATACAGTATACAGTACAGTACTGCACCACACAGTATACAGTACTGCACCACACAGTATACAGTACTACACCACACAGTATGCAGTACAGTACTACACCACACAGTATACAATACAGTACAACACCACACAGTATACAGTACTGCACCACATAGTATACAGTACTGCACCACACAGTGTACAATACAGTACAGCACCGCACAGTATACAGTACTACACCACACAGTATGCAGTACAGTACTGCACCACACAGTTTACAGTATACAGTACTACACCACACAGTATACAGTACAGTACAGCACCACACCGTATACAGTATACAGTACAGTACTGCACCACACAGTATACAGTACTGCACCACACAGTATACAGTACTACACCACACAGTATACAGTACAGTACTGCACCACACAGTATACAGTACTACACCACACAGTATACAGTACAGTACTGCACCACACAGTATACAGTACTCCACCACACAGTATACAGTACAGTACTGCACCACACAGAATACAGTACTCCAACACACAGTATACAGTACAGTACTGCACCACACAGTATACAGTACTACACCACACAGTATACAGTACAGTACTACACCACACAGTATACAGTACAGTACTACACAGTATACAGTACAGTACTACACAGTATACAGTACTACACCACACAGTATACAGTACAGTACTGCACTACACAGTATACAGTATACAGTACTACACCACACAGTATACAGTACAGTACTACACCACACAGTATACAGTACAGTACAGCACCACACCGTATACAGTACAGTACTGCACCACACAGTATACAGTACAGTACTACACAGTATACAGTACAGTACTACACAGTATACAGTACTACACCACACAGTATACAGTACAGTACTGCACCATGCAGTATGCAGTACAGTACTACACAGTATACAGTACAGTAATACACAGTATACAATACAGTACTGCACCATACAGTATACAGTACAGTACTACACCACACAGTATACAGTACAGTACTGCACCACACAGTATACAGTATACAGTACTACACTTCACAGTATACAGTACAGTACTACACCACACAGTATACAGTACAGTACTACACAGTATACAGTACTACACCACACAGTATACAGTACAGTACTACACCACACAGTATACAGTACAGTACTACACAGTATACAGTACTACACCACACAGTATACAGTACTGCACCACACAGTATACAGTATACAGTACAGTACTACACAGTATACAGTACTACACAGTATACAGTACAGTACTACACAGTATACAGTACAGTACTGCACCATACAGTATACAGTACAGTACTACACAGTATACAGTACAGTACTACACAGTATACAGTACAGTACTGCACCACACAGTATACAGTACAGTACTACACAGTATACAGTACAGTACTACATTACACCGTATACAGTACGGTCCAGTACACCACTGGGGCCAAGATTCCTGCCATCCAGGACCTCTATACCAGGCGGTGTCAGAGGAAGGCCCTAGTCATAGACTGTTCTCTCTGCTACCACACGGCAAGCGTTTACCGGCGCGCTGGTCTAGGTCCAAAAGGCTTCTTAACGTCTTCAAGTGTTAATCTATGTATTACTGTGGAATAGAGTTCCATGTAGTCATGGCTCTATGTAGTACTGTGGAATAGAGTTCCATGTAGTCATGGCTCTATGTAGTACTGTGGAATAGAGTTTCATGTAGTCATGGCTCTATGTAGTACTGTGGAATAGAGTTCCATGTAGTCATGACTCTATGTAGTACTGTGGAAAAGAGTTCCATGTAGTCATGGCTCTATGTAGTACTGTGGAATAGAGTTCCATGTAGTCATGACTCTATGTAGTACTGTGGAATAGAGTTCCATGTAGTCATGGCTCTATGTAGTACTGTGGAATAGAGTTCCATGTAGTCATGGCTCTATGTAGTACTGTGGAATAGAGTTCCATGTAGTCATGGCTCTATGTGGTACTGTGGAATAGAGTTCCATGTAGTCATGCCTCTATGTAGTACTGTGGAATAGAGTTCCATGTAGTCATGACTCTATGTAGTACTGTGGAATAGAGTTCCATGTGGTCATGTCTCTATGTAGTACTGTGGAATAGAGTTCCATGTAGTCATGTCTCTATGTAGTACTGTGGAATAGAGTTCCATGTAGTCATGGCTCTATGTAGTACTGTGGAATAGAGTTCCATGTAGTCATGGCTCTATGTAGTACTGTGGAATAGAGTTCCATGTAATGTAGTCATGGCTCTATGTAGTACTGTGCACCTCCCATAGTCTGTTCTGGACTTGGGGACTGTGAAGAGACCTCTGGTGACATGTCTTGTGGGGTATGTATGGGTGTCTGAGCTGTGTGTTAGTAGTTTAAACAGACCTCTGGTGGCATGTCTTGTGGGGTATGTATGGGTGTCTGAGCTGTGTGTTAGTAGTTTAGACAGACAGCTCGGTGAATTCAACATGTCAATACCTCTCATAAATACAAGCAGTGATGAAGTCAACCTCTCCTCCACTTTGAGCCAGGAGAGATTGACATGCGTATTATTAATGTTAGCTCTCTGTGTACATCCAAGGGCCAGCCGTGTTGTCCTGTTCTGAACCAGCCGTGTTGTCCTGTTCTGAACCAGCCGTGCTGCCCTGTTCTGAACCAGCCGTGCTGCCCTGTTCTGAACCAGCCGTGCTGCCCTGTTCTGAACCAGCCGTGCTGCCCTGTTCTGAACCAGCCGTGCTGCCCTGTTCTGAACCAGCCGTGCTGCCCTGTTCTGAACCAGCCGTGTTGTCCTGTTCTGAACCAGCCGTGCTGCCCTGTTCTGAACCAGCCGTGCTGCCCTGTTCTGAACCAGCCGTGCTGCCCTGTTCTGAACCAGCCGTGCTGCCCTGTTCTGAACCAGCCATGCTGCCCTGTTCTGAACCAGCCGTGCTGCCCTGTTCTGAACCAGCCGTGCTGCCCTGTTCTGAACCAGCCGTGCTGCCCTGTTCTGAACCAGCCGTGCTGCCCTGTTCTGAGACAATTGCAAACAAAAAAAGTCATTTTTTGTGTCACCTGACCACACGACTGAACAGTAGTCCAGGTGTGACAAAACTAGGGCCTGTAGGACCTGCCTTGTTGATAGTGATGTTACGAAGGTAGAAACTAGAGCCTGTAGGACCTGCCTTGTTGATAGTGATGTTACGAAGGTAGAAACTAGGGCCTGTAGGACCTGCCTTGTTGATAGTGTTGATAGGTTGATAGGTTAAGAAGGTAGAAACTAGGGCCTGTAGGACCTGCCTTGTTGATAGTGTTGTTAAGAAGGTAGAAACTAGGGCCTGTAGGACCTGCCTTGTTGATAGTGTTGATAGGTTGATAGGTTAAGAAGGTAGAAACTAGGGCCTGTAGGACCTGCCTTGTTGATAGTGTTGTTAAGAAGGTAGAAACTAGGACCTGTAGGACCTGCCTTGTTGATAGTGCTGTTAAGAAGGTAGAAACTAGGGCCTGTAGGACCTGCCTTGTTGATAGTGTTGTTAAGAAGGTAGAAACTAGGGCCTGTAGGACCTGCCTTGTTGATAGTGTTGTTAAGAAGGTAGAAACTAGGGCCTGTAGGACCTGTCTTGTTGATAGTGTTGTTAAGAAGGTAGAAACTAGGGCCTGTAGGACCTGTCTTGTTGATAGTGTTGTTAAGAAGGTAGAAACTAGGGCCTGTAGGACCTGTCTTGTTGATAGTGTTGTTAAGAAGGTAGAAACTAGGGCCTGTAGGACCTGTCTTGTTGATAGTGTTGTTAAGAAGGTAGAAACTAGGGCCTGTAGGACCTGTCTTGTTGATAGTGTTGTTAAGAAGGTAGAAACTAGGGCCTGTAGGACCTGTCTTGTTGATAGTGTTGTTAAGAAGGTAGAAACTAGGGCCTGTAGGACCTGCCTTGTTGATAGTGTTGTTAAGAAGGTAGAAACTAGGGCCTGTATGACCTGTCTTGTTGATAGTGTTGTTAAGAAGGTAGAAACTAGGTCCTGTAGGACCTGCCTTGTTGATAGTGTTGTTAAGAAGGTAGAAACTAGGGCCTGTAGGACCTGCCTTGTTGATAGTGTTGTTAAGAAGGTAGAAACTAGGGCCTGTAGGACCTGCCTTGTTGATAGTGTTGTTAAGAAGGTAGAAACTAGGGCCTGTAGGACCTGCCTTGTTGATAGTGTTGTTAAGAAGGTAGAAACTAGGGCCTGTAGGACCTGCCTTGTTGATAGTGTTGTTAAGAAGGTAGAAACTAGGGCCTGTAGGACCTGTCTTGTTGATAGTGTTGTTAAGAAGGTAGAAACTAGGGCCTGTAGGACCTGCCTTGTTGATAGTGTTGTTAAGAAGGTAGAAACTAGGGCCTGTAGGACCTGCCTTGTTGATAGTGATGTTACGAAGGTAGAAACTAGGGCCTGTAGGACCTGCCTTGTTGATAGTGTTGTTACGAAGGTAGAAACTAGGGCCTGTAGGACCTGCCTTGTTGATAGTGATGTTACGAAGGTAGAAACTAGGGCCTGTAGGACCTGCCTTGTTGATAGTGGTGTTACGAAGGTAGAAACTAGGGCCTGTAGGACCTGCCTTGTTGATAGTGTTGTTACGAAGGTAGAAACTAGGGCCTGTAGGACCTGCCTTGTTGATAGTGATGTTACGAAGGTAGAAACTAGGGCCTGTAGGACCTGCCTTGTTGATAGTGTTGTTAAGAAGGTGGAAACTAGGGCCTGTAGGACCTGCCTTGTTGATAGTGTTGTTAAGAAGGTAGAAACTAGGACTTGCCTTGTTGATAGTAGTGTTAAGAAGGTAGAAACTAGTGCCTGTAGGGCCTGCCTTGTTGATAGTGTTGTTAAGAAGGTAGAAACTAGGGCCTGTAGGACCTGCCTTGTTGATAGTGTTGTTACGAAGGTAGAAACTAGGGCCTGTAGGACCTGCCTTGTTGATAGTGATGTTACGAAGGTAGAAACTAGGGCCTGTAGGACCTGCCTTGTTGATAGTGTTGTTAAGAAGGTGGAAACTAGGGCCTGTAGGACCTGCCTTGTTGATAGTGTTGTTAAGAAGGTAGAAACTAGGACTTGCCTTGTTGATAGTAGTGTTAAGAAGGTAGAAACTAGTGCCTGTAGGGCCTGCCTTGTTGATAGTGTTGTTAAGAAGGTAGAAACTAGGGCCTGTAGGACCTGCCTTGTTGATAGTGTTGTTAAGAAGGTAGAAACTAGGGCCTGTAGGACCTGCCTTGTTGACAGTGCTGTTAAGAAGGTAGAAACTTGGGCCTGTAGGACCTGCCTTGTTGATAGTGTTGTTAAGAAGGTAGAAACTAGGACCTGTAGGACCTGCCTTGTTGATAGTGTTGTTAAGAAGGTAGAAACTAGGGCCTGTAGGACCTGCCTTGTTGACAGTGCTGTTAAGAAGGTAGAAACTAGGGCCTGTAGGACCTGCCTTGTTGATAGTGTTGTTAAGAAGGTAGAAACTAGGGCCTGTAGGACCTGCCTTGTTGATAGTGTTGTTAAGAAAGTAGAAACTAGGACCTGTAGGACCTGCCTTGTTGATAGTGTTGTTAAGAAGGTAGGAACTAGGGCCTGTAGGACCTGCCTTGTTGATAGTGTTGTTAAGAAAGTAGAAACTAGGACCTGTAGGACCTGCCTTGTTGATAGTGTTGTTACGAAAGTAGAAACTAGGACCTGTAGGACCTGCCTTGTTGACAGTGTTGTTAAGAAGGTAGAAACTAGGACCTGCCTTGTTGATAGTGCTGTTAAGAAGGTAGAAACTAGGGCCTGTAGGACCTGCCTTGTTGACAGTGCTGTTAAGAAGGTAGAAACTAGGGCCTGTAGGACCTGCCTTGTTGATAGTGCTGTTAAGAAGGTAGAAACTAGGGCCTGTAGGACCTGCCTTGTTGATAGTGTTGTTAAGAAGGTAGGAACTAGGACCTGCCTTGTTGACAGTGTTGTTAAGAAGGTAGAGCATCGATTTAATATGGACAGACTTCTCCCCATCTTAGCTACATGTTTTGACCATGATAGTTTACAATACAGGGTTACTCCATCCAGGGCTACTCCATCCAGGGTTACTCCAAGCAGTTTAGTCACCTCAACTTGCTCAATTTCCACATGATTTATTACAATATTTAGTTGAGGTTTCTGCTTTAGTGAATGATTTGTCCCAAATAAAATGCTTTTAGTTTTATAAATATTTGGGGCTAAGTTATTCCTTGCCACCCACTCTGAAACTAACTGCAGCTCTTTGTTGAGTGTTGCAGTCATTTCAGTCTCTGTAGTAGCTGACGTGTATAATGTTGAGTCATCTGCATACATAGACACTCTGGCTTTACTCAAAGCCAATGGCAATTCATTAGTCAAGATTGAACAATTTATGAGCCTAAACAGCTTCCCTTTTTCCAATGCCTGAATCTACCTGGATTATGTTGGAGGGGCTTCCATTCTAGAACACCCTCTGTGTTCTGTTACCTGGATTATGTTGGAGAGGCTTCCATTCTAGAACACCCTCTGTGTTCTGTTACCTGGATTATGTTGGAGAGGATTCCATTCTAGAACACCCTTTGTGTTCTGTTACCTGGATTATGTTGGAGAGGCTTCCATTCTAGAACACCCTCTGTGTTCTGTTACCTGGATTATGTTGGAGAGGATTCCATTCTAGAACACCCTCTGTGTTCTGTTACCTGGATTATGTTGGAGAGGCTTCCATTCTAGAACACCCTCTGTGTTCTGTTACCTGGATTATGTTGGAGAGGCTTCCATTCTAGAACACCCTCTGTGTTCTGTTACCTGGATTATGTTGGAGAGGCTTCCATTAGAGAACACCCTCTGTGTTCTGTTACCTGGATTATGTTGGAGAGGCTTCCATTAAAGAACACCCTCTGTGTTCTGTTACCTGGATTATGTTGGAGAGGCTTCCATTAGAGAACACCCTCTGTGTTCTGTTACCTGGATTATGTTGGAGAGGCTTCCATTCTAGAACACCCTCTGTGTTCTGTTACCTGGATTATGTTGGAGAGGATTCCATTCTAGAACACCCTCTGTGTTCTGTTACCTGGATTATGTTGGAGAGGCTTCCATTAGAGAACACTCTCTGTGTTCTGTTACCTGGATTATGTTGGAGAGGCTTCCATTAGAGAACACCCTCTGTGTTCTGTTACCTGGATTATGTTGGAGAGGCTTCCATTCTAGAACACCCTCTGTGTTCTGTTACCTGGATTATGTTGGAGAGGCTTCCATTCTAGAACACCCTCTGTGTTCTGTTACCTGGATTATGTTGGAGAGGCTTCCATTAGAGAACACCCTCTGTGTTCTGTTACCTGGATTATGTTGGAGAGGCTTCCATTCTAGAACACCCTCTGTGTTCTGTTACCTGGATTATGTTGGAGAGGATTCCATTCTAGAACACCCTCTGTGTTCTGTTACCTGGATTATGTTGGAGAGGATTCCATTCTAGAACACCCTCTGTGTTCTGTTACCTGGATTATGTTGGAGAGGCTTCCATTAAAGAACCCTCTGTGTTCTGTTACCTGGATTATGTTGGAGAGGCTTCCATTAGAGAACACCCTCTGTGTTCTGTTACCTGGATTATGTTGGAGAGGCTTCCATTAGAGAACACCCTCTGTGTTCTGTTACCTGGATTATGTTGGAGAGGCTTCCATTCTAGAACACCCTCTGTGTTCTGTTACCTGGATTATGTTGGAGAGGCTTCCATTCTAGAACACCCTCTGTGTTCTGTTACCTGGATTATGTTGGAGAGGCTTCCATTCTAGAACACCCTCTGTGTTCTGTTACCTGGATTATGTTGGAGAGGCTTCCATTAAAGAACCCTCTGTGTTCTGTTACCTGGATTATGTTGGAGAGGATTCCATTCTAGAACACCCTCTGTGTTCTGTTACCTGGATTATGTTGGAGAGGATTCCATTCTAGAACACCCTCTGTGTTCTGTTACCTGGATTATGTGGGAGAGGCTTCCATTAAAGAACTCTCTGTGTTCTGTTACCTGGATTATGTGGGAGAGGCTTCCATTAAAGAACTCTCTGTGTTCTGTTACCTGGATTATGTGGGAGAGGCTTCCATTAAAGAACTCTCTGTGTTCTGTTACCTGGATTATGTGGGAGAGGCTTCCATTAAAGAACTCTCTGTGTTCTGTTACCTGGATTATGTTGGAGAGGATTCCATTCTAGAACACCCTCTGTGTTCTGTTAGACAGGAAACTCTTTATCCACATTATAGCCAGGGGTGTAAAGCCATAACACACACGTTTATCCAGCAGCAAACTATGATCGATAAATGTCAAAAAGCCACACGGAAGTCTAACAGAACAGCCCCCACAAAAAAAAAATGATCATCAATTTCTCTCAGCCAATCATCAGTCATTTGTGTAAGTGCTGTGCTTGTTTGAATTACTGTAGAGCCCTACTGGTATTGGTCAGAAGAAGTGCACTGTGGGAATCGTTGCCATTTGGCTAGCATCCAGAGTGTAATTGTATCACCATGGAAATGGTTTGGCTTTGTCCACAAAATTACATTCGTCTCTAAAAATAAACAATTGTGATTCGTTGAATCTCAGCACTCTCATTGTAAAACCTTGTATTGTTCAGTCCTGGTGAGAAAAATCCCACGTGGAGATCTGGGTCTGCGTCCCAAATGAAACCCTATTCCCTATATATAGTGCACTACTTTAGACCAAGACCCCTTGGGCTATAAATAGGACCCATAAGGCTCGGGGTCTAAAGTAGTGCACTATATATAGGGAATAGGGCTCTGGTCTACAGTAGTCCACTATATATAGGGAATAGGGCTCTGGTCTAAAGTAGTGGACTATATAGGGAATAGGGCTCTGGTCTAAAGTAGTGGACTATATAGGGAATAGGGCTCTGGTCTAAAGTAGTGGACTATATAGGGAATAGGGCTCTGGTCTATAGTAGTGTACTATATAGGGAATAGGGCTCTGGTATAAAGTAGTGGACTACATAGGGAATAGGGCTCTGGTCTATAGTAGTGCACTATATAGGGAATAGGGCTCTGGTATAAAGTAGTGGACTATATAGGGAATAGGGAGCCATTTGGGACGGATCCTTTCACTGTTATTCTGAACTTCAGGAACACTTGACGAAGGCAATCTCCCGCTGTCTATTTATTATCTGTGACTGTGCTCTCTGTGTTTCGGCCTTAGCTAACCCTAACCCTAACCCTAACCCTAACCCTAACCCTAACCCTAACCCTAACCCTAACCCTTAGCTGGAGAGGATGACGATGTTTTTCTCTTCTCGCACACAAAGGAAGTGAATTAAATTATTATCAGGGAAAACAACAAACCCTCGTTGCATAGAGGCGATGTTTCTGTGGATAACATGTTTTAGTCTCATCAAGTACAAAGCACAATCTCAGGAACACACGGCGCTCATCAGGAACAGTCTGATATGACAAACCCCCGTTCCCTATCTAGTGCACTACTTTAGACCAGAGCCCTATGGAACCCCGTTCCCTATCTAGTGCACTACTTTAGACCAGAGCCCTATGGAACCCCGTTCCCTATCTAGTGCACTACTTTAGACCAGAGCCCTATGGAACCCCGTTCCCTATATAGTGGTACTACTATAGACCAGAGCCCTATTCCCTATATAGTGGTACTACTATAGACCAGAGCCCTATTCCCTATATAGTACACTACTATAGACCAGAGCCCTATTCCCTATATAGTGCACTACTATAGACCAGAGCCCTATTCCCTATATAGTGGTACTACTATAGACCAGAGCCCTATTCCCTATATAGTGCACTACTATAGACCAGAGCCCTATTCCCTATATAGTGCACTACTATAGACCAGAGCCCTATTCCCTATATAGTGCACTACTATAGACCAGAGCCCTATTCCCTATATAGTGCACTACTATAGACCAGAGCCCTATTCCCTATGTAGTGCACTACTTTAGACCAGAGCCCTATTCCCTATATAGTGCACTACTTTAGACCAGAGCCCTATTCCCTATATAGTACACTACTTTAGACCAGAACCCTATTCCCTATATAGTGCACTACTTTAGACCAGAGCCCTATTCCCTACATAGTGCACTACTTTAGACCAGGGTCAGTAGGACTCTGGCACCCTATTGTCTACATAGTGCACTCCTTTTGATCAAAGCCCTAGGGGCCCTAGTAAGAATAAGTGCACTATATAGGGAATAGAGTGCCATTTGGGACACTCACTTTGACTTCAACATACGGTTTGTCTGTCCTTCAACTGTTTATACACACAGCCTTAAGATATAATTATTATCTGGCAAACATGAATGAGTACAACAGCTTAGACTGAAATGGAGAACGCTGCTGAAAAATATGATGAGAATTTCATTTGGCCACTTCCTCAATGGCATACAATGGTATAGACCATGGTTACATTATAGGCCTCCATCACTTCCTGTTTCCTCAACCATCCAGATTAAACATACATTACATTATGACAGTGGTATAGACTACCTACTGTACATGGTTACATCACTTCCTGTTTCCTCAACCATCCAGATTAAACATACATTACATTATGACAGTGGTATAGACTACCTACTGTACATGATTACATCACTTCCTGTTTCCTCAATCATCCAAAATATACATAGTTATACTAGTTAGTATCCTTCCCTGTCACTAGTTAGTACCCTTCCCTCTCACTAGTCAGTACCCTTCCCTCTCACTAGTTAGTACCCTTCCCTGTCACTAGTTAGTACCCTTCCCTCTCACTAGTTAGTACCCTTCCCTGTCACTAGTTAGTACCCTTCCCTGTCACTAGTTAGTACCCTTCCCTGTCACTAGTTAGTACCCTTCCTTGTCACTAGTTAGTACTCTTCCCTGTCACTAGTTAGTATCCTTCCCTGTCACTAGTTAGTACTCTTCCCTGTCACTAGTTAGTACCCTTCCCTGTCACTAGTTAGTACCCTTCCCTGTCACTAGTTAGTACCCTTCCCTGTCACTAGTTAGTATCCTTCCCTGTCACTAGTTAGTACTCTTCCCTGCCACTAGTTAGTACCCTTTCCTGTCACTAGTTAGTACCCTTCCCTGTCACTAGTTAGTACCCTTCCCTGCCACTAGTTAGTACCCCTTCCCTGTCACTAGTTAGTACCCTTCCCTGTCACTAGTTAGTACCCTTCCCTGCCACTAGTTAGTACTCTTCCCTGTCACTAGTTAGTACCCTTCCCTCTCACTAGTTAGTACCCCTTCCCTGTCACTAGTTAGTACCCTTCCCTGTCACTAGTTAGTACCCTTCCATGTCACTAGTTAGTACCCTTCCCTGTCGCTAGTTAGTACCCTTCCCGGTCACTAGTTAGTACCCTTCCCTGTCGCTAGTTAGCACCCTTATTCCACAGTTAGCATTTATTTTCCTAGTAGAGAAATACACATTAATTCCACAGTTAGCATGTATTTTCCTAGGAGAGAAATACACATTAATTCCACAGTTAGCATGTATTTTCCTAGGAGAGAAATACACATTAATTCCACAGTTAGCATGTATTTTCCTAGGAGAGAAATACACATTAATTCCACAGTTAGCATTGTAGTTCTCATTTCTTTTGATAATGGTGATTTGTGTTGAGTCATGAAATTAATTTGTCACTCTACTAATTACTGTATAACGCTGCTAACTAATTGGGTGTAATTACTGCTTCAGTGATCTGCATAGCGCCTGATTGACATTTAAATATGACAAGCGTCCCAATCCGAACCCTGCCATTCGCTACATAGTGCACCTGATGTTAACCAGAGCCCTATGCGCCCTGGATCCAAAGTAGTGCGCTGTATAGTGAATAGGGTGGCCATTTTGGATGTAGCTATGTCACGATGAGAGCAGACCAGCTATTAGAGATGGCTGCTACAGGAATTATAATTAAGACCTGTGGATATAATCAACAGCACAACTAAAGGGATGAGGATGTTTTCTATGAGCCAAACAGCGAGTGTGTAACAAAGCATAGAGATGCTTTAGTTCACTATTATTCATTATAATATTTGACATGGAATTATATGGTTTTTAAAAAAAAATAAAAGCTGTGTATCTTAAATATTGTACCAGATTTAGCTCTAAATATCTCCCATTTCAATTCTTCCTGAAGAAAGCTGTGACATAACAGACATGTGGTTGAACGCGTCTTGTCCTTTTCCTGATGTACTGAGGCCGTGTGTCACGGTTTCTAGGAGTTGTGGGTGGAGGAGTCGGGCGCAGAGAGCAGAGTTCAAACGTGGGTCTTTATTCCAGGAACAGAGTCACGCCACACACAAGGGCGCATAAATACCCAAGTCCAACAAACAGGACGGAACCTTCCGGAAAAAGGAATCCAAATAAATCCACACACCATGGAACAGAAGAACAAGCCCGCACAGAAGCAGGCGGCCCCTACCGGGTTTAAATAGCCCCAAAACAAAAACCCAAACAACAAACAGATGAAACTAATCAGGCACAACTAACTGAGACAGAAACGGGGATCGGTGGCAGCTAGTAGGACGGCGACGACGACCGCCGAGCGCCGCCCGAACAGGAAGAGGCACCATCTTCACCGTGTTAGAATCAGAAGCTCATCGGCAATAATCACCGGGGTCTGACATCCTCTCGTAGTGATCAAAACTCTGTCTGTCCAGGGAAACAACAAGCCTGTGATTCTAACCAGTCTCTGTCTGTCCAGGGAAACAACAAGCCTGTGATTCTAACCAGTCTCTGTCTGTCCAGGGAAACAACAAGCCTGTGATTCTAACCAGTCTCTGTCTGTCCAGGGAATAACAAGCCTGTGATTCTAACCAGTCTCTGTCTGTCCAGGGGAATAACAAGCCTGTGATTCTAACCAGTCTCTGTCTGTCCAGGGAAACAACAAGCCTGTGATTCTAACCAGTCTCTGTCTGTCCAGGGAAACAACAAGCCTGTGATTCTAACCAGTCTCTGTCTGTCCAGGGAAACAACAAGCCTGTGATTCTAACCAGTCTCTGTCTGTCCAGGGAATAACAAGCCTGTGATTCTAACCAGTCTCTGTCTGTCCAGGGAAACAACAAGCCTGTGATTCTAACCAGTCTCTGTCTGTCCAGGGGAACAACAAGCCTGTGATTCTAACCAGTCTCTGTCTGTCCAGGGAATAACAAGCCTGTGATTCTAACCAGTCTCTGTCTGTCCAGGGAAACAACAAGCCTGTGATTCTAACCAGTCTCTGTCTGTCCAGGGAAACAACAAGCCTGTGATTCTAACCAGTCTCTGTCTGTCCAGGGAAACAACAAGCCTGTGATTCTAACCAGTCTCTGTCTGTCCAGGGAAACAACAAGCCTGTGATTCTAACCAGTCTCTGTCTGTCCAGGGAAACAACAAGCCTGTGATTCTAACCAGTCTCTGTCTGTCCAGGGCAACAACAAGCCTGTGATTCTAACAGCTCTGAAGTCTCCATCTGACATCTATTGATCCTGTCAGCTACCCTACCATGCCTATTGGCTGAACCTGTGTGTGTGTGTGTGTGTGTGTGTGTGTGTGTGTGTGTGTATAACTCTTAACCTGCCTATAGAAGTGGTTCCCCCACAGTGCCCAGTAGGGCCCCTCCATTTTGTCAGCCTGGCTGGTAATCTCCTCCACCCAGCAGGCAGGCAGAGGGCCTCCTTTTGTTACCCCATCTACGCCCCTCCTCCCTGGGCTGGAGAATAGCCTACCAAGGCCCCCTATGGATGACTGAACCTAATGCACTTCACTGGTGCTCTGAAAACCGGTACGACAAATGAATATAATTATTCCCAGCATGCATTTCACTCTAAGGACCCATGGTAGTTGGCTTCCCCCAGCATGCATTTCCCTCCACTGACCAAGGGTAGATGGCTTCCCCCAGCATGTATTTCACTCCACTGACCAATGGTAGATGGCTTCCCCCAGCATGCATTTCTCTCCACTGACCAATGGTAGATGGCTTCCCCCAGCATGCATTTCACTCCACTGACCAATGGTAGATGGCTTCCCCCAGCATGCATTTCACTCCACTGACCAATGGTAGATGGCTTCCCCCAGCATGCATTTCACTCCACTGACCAATGGTAGATGGCTTCCCCCAGCATGCATTTCACTCCACTGACCCATGGTAGTTGGCTTCCCCCAGCATGTATTTCACTCCACTGACCCATGGTAGTTGGCTTCCCCCAGCATGCATTTCACTCCAAGGACCCATGGTAGTTGGCTTCCCCCAGCATGCATTTCCCTCCACTGACCAAGGGTAGATGGCTTCCCCCAGCATGCATTTCACTCCACTGACCAATGGTAGATGGCTTCCCCCAGCATGCATTTCTCTCCACTGACCAATGGTAGATGGCTTCCCCCAGCATGCATTTCACTCCACTGACCAATGGTAGATGGCTTCCCCCAGCATGCATTTCACTCCACTGACCCATGGTAGTTGGCTTCCCCCAGCATGTATTTCACTCCACTGACCCATGGTAGTTGGCTTCCCCCAGCATGCATTTCACTCCAAGGACCCATGGTAGTTGGCTTCCCCCAGCATGCATTTCCCTCCACTGACCAAGGGTAGATGGCTTCCCCCAGCATGCATTTCACTCCACTGACCAATGGTAGATGGCTTCCCCCAGCATGCATTTCTCTCCACTGACCAATGGTAGATGGCTTCCCCCAGCATGCATTTCACTCCACTGACCAATGGTAGATGGCTTCCCCCAACATGCATTTCATTCCACTGACCCATGGTAATTGGCTTCCCCCAGCATGCATTTCACTCCACTGACCCATGGTAGTTGGCTTCCCCCAGCATGCTTTTCACTCCTCTGACCCATGGTAGTTGGCTTCTCCCAGCATGCATTTCACTCCACTGTAAAATGATTTTATAGGTCCTCTCTGCTTCATGCACCTTACAATTTATAGTTACCTTGAATTCTCCTCAATGACCTTTTTGTCCCTGTTCTCTCCCCGTTGGAACAGCTTTCTCTTTCTAGCAGCCCAACAAACCCAAGGCTCCCCGGCCTACTGTATTTTCTCCTGGCCAGACCAGCTGCTCCGGGCTGAAGTTTCCCCTGGTCAAGGGCCTCTAGAGCCCTCAGCTCACTTCCTCCTTTTCTCCAGCACCTGTTCCTGCCTTGGCAAGGCCCTGGCACTGGACTGGAGAATCTTGGGAGCTTGGAGACCAGCCATCTGCTCTGCTTTACAACTCTGCCCCATTCTATGGTTCTACTCCCTCGTCCCTGGAGCCTCTCTAGTCTGCCTACTGCAGCCTGGTCTACTGCAGTCATGGCCTACTGCAGCCTGGCCTACTGCAGCCTGGTCTACTGCAGCCTGGTCTACTGCAGCCATGGCCTACTGCAGCCTGGTATACTGCAGCCATGGCCTACTGCAGCCTGGTCTACTGCAGCCTGGTCTACTGCAGCCAGGCCTACTGCAGCCTGGTCTACTGCAGCCTGGTCTACTGCTAACTGGTATACTGCTAACTGGTCTACTTCAGCGATGGCCTACTGCAGCCTGGCCTACTGCAGCCTGGTCTACTGCAGCCTGGTCTACTGCAACCTGGTCTACTGCTGCCTGGTCTACTGCAGCCTGGTCTACTGCAGCCTGGTCTACTGCAGCCATGGTCTACTGCAGCCTGGTCTACTGCTAACTGGTATACTGCTAACTGGTCTACTTCAGCGATGGCCTACTGCAGCCTGGCCTACTGCAGCCTGGTCTACTGCAGCCTGGTCTACTGCAACCTGGTCTACTGCTGCCTGGAGTCCCTGGAGCCATTCTACCCTCAGTCCCTGGAGCCATTCTACCCTCAGTCCCTGGAGCCATTCTACCCTCAGTCCCTGGAGCCATTCAACCGTCAGTCCCTGGAGCCATTCTACCCTCAGTCCCTGGAGACATTCTACCCTCAGTCCCTGGAGACATTCTACCCTCAGTCCCTGGAGCCATTCTACCCTCAGTCCCTGGAGCCATTCAACTGTCAGTCCCTGGAGCCATTCTACCCTCAGTCCCTGGAGACATTCTACCCTCAGTCCCTGGAGCCATTCTACCCTCAGTCCCTGGAGACCAGCTATTTTTATTTTGTATGATTTTTTATTTGACCTTTATTTAACTGGGCAAGTCAGTAAAGAACAAATTCTTATTTACAATGACGGCCTACTAAAAGGCCTCCTGCGTGGACGGGGGGATGGGATAAAAAGTAACAAATAAATAAAGCATAGCAAGGCAGCAACACATGACAACACAGCATGGTAGCAACACAACATAACAACAACATGGTAGCAACACAGCATGGTAGCAACACAACACTACATAAAGAGAGACCTGAGACAACAACATAGCAACATGGTAGCAACACAACATGGTAGCAACACAACATGGTAGCAACACAGCATGGTAGCAAAACAACACTACATAAAGAGAGACCTGAGACAACAACATAGCAACATGGTAGCAACACAACATGGTAGCAACACAACATGGCAGCAACACAACATGGTAGCAACACAACATAACAACAACATGGCAGCAACACAACATGGCAGCAACACAACATAACAACAACATGGCAGCAACACAACATAACAACAACATGGTAGCAACACAACATAACAACAACATGGCAGCAACACAACATAACAACAACATGGCAGCAACACAACATAACAACAACATGGCAGCAACACAACACGGCAGCAACACAACATGGCAGCAACACAACATAACAACAACATGGCAGCAACACAACATGGCAGCAACACAACATAACAACAACATGGTAGCAGCACAACATGGCAGCAACACAACATAACAACAACATGGCAGCAACACAACATGGCAGCAACACAACATGGTAGCAGCACAAACAGGGTACATATATTGTTGGGCACAGACAACAGCACAAAGTGCAAGAAGGTCGAGACAACAACACATCACACAAAGCAGCCACAACTGTCAGTAAGTGTCCATGATTGAGTCTTTGAATGAAGATATTGAGATAAAACTGTCCAGTTTGAGTGTTTGTTGCAGCTCGTTCCAGTCGCTAGCTGCAGCAAACTGACAAGAGGAGCGACCCAGGGATGTGTGTGCTTTGGGGACCTTTAACAGAATGTGACTGGCAGAACGGGTGTTGTATGTGGAGGATGAGGGCTGCAGTAGATATCTCAGATAGGGGGAGAGTGAACGGGTGTTGTATGTGGAGGATGAGGGCTGCAGTAGATATCTCAGATAGGGGGGAGTGAGGCCTAATAGGGTTTTATAAATAAGCATCAACCAGTGGGTCTTGTGACGGGTTTACAGAGATGACCAGTTTACAGAGGAGTACAGAGTACAGTGATGTGTCCTGTAAGGAACATTGGTGGAAAATCTGATGGCCGAATGGTAAAGAACATCTAGCTGCTCGAGAGCACCCTTACCTGCCGATCTATAAATGACGTCTCCATAATGTAGCATGGGGTAGAGCCATAATGATTTGAAGCCACAGCCCTGATGAGGAAGACACCATCTCATGCCATAAGTATCACAAGCACATTCTGTGCCTATTTTGAATCATACAGTATGAATATTGAACACCTCACTGACAGGATATATAGTGTGGCACAACTCTAAGTGTGTATGTGTGTGTGTGTGTATAATCTCCTCATCACCATTCTCTTGAGGAAGTGAGTTTTGGGGAATTTCTGGGGTGAATTTCAGTATAAATATTTTAAAACATGCAGACAAACAGACACTGAGCTCTTAAAAGGACTCTCAAACTCTGCTACAGGACTACAACTCCCGTGAATGGTCCTATATTTCGCACTTGCGCATTGGGAAAACGGAGACGAGGCGCGCGGAGATTCCGTTTTGTGAAATGGCGGCGTGAAAAGGCCTGGACACATTTACTAAACTAAACCAAAGACTTTCTATTATATTGACAAGATAATCAAGTGACCGCTCTAACGATGGAAATACATGTTGTCAAAGATGGAATGCAGGCGGGAGGTAGAGACATTACTGAGCACGGTTACATGCACACAATAATGTGATTATTGTAGAAAGGTTAATATTGTTATATATGTTCATTTTAATCGTTGACATGCTTTGCAAGAAGAACGATTTCCCTAATAATCTGAAATCAAGCTACTGATGGAACTCTTGATAAATGCAACAAAACTGCTGACCCCAAAAAAATATTCTTACCACAGTGACCGTGTTCTTTTTGCCAAGACTATTTGATTCTGAGTTCGGACATATACAGTTTGTATGTTAAAACTTAAAACTATAAGATACAAACTTTCAGTTTTTCCAAACTCAATTAACTCGTTCACAAGAGGAAGGCTTGCTTTACCAAGTGCTGAATTTGGTCAGTTTAATATCAAATTATTATTGTGCATGTAAACGTACTCAGTATGTTTCCGCGCACACTAATACTTTGCTATTCAATGGATTGTGGCAGTAGGATGATTATGCAATAGTCTTGTAAACACCGTCCTCTGTTTAATCGGTGTACGGTCAAAATCATACTCCGATTAAAACATCTGGTTTTCGGAGCAATCTTTCGAATTATTAGGTCGTGTAAACGCAATCGTCATTCCAGAAGTGTATTGGGCATGTGCTCGCGCCAGCCAAGTGAACAGCCCTCTTTAGCAGGAGTGAGTTTGAAAACAGAATCTATGCTTCCTAGAAGTCGTTTTTTTCACATACAAACTCAGAATCAAATATGCTTCCCAAAAATAAATTGTTGGCTGTGTGGTAGAACGTTTATTTTGATTGCATTTCTAAGTGCTATCAGATATCCTTTTCAGATGTGTCTATGTAAACAGGATTATTACAGAATAGTTCTTCTTTCATACCATGTCAATATTTTTAATCAAACTATCATATTAACATATCTATAATAATCGCATTATTGTGTGCGTGTAAACGTCGTCTGAGGTATATAGACCGGGAGAGATCACGTGGACCCTTCTAAACCAATGAGAGGGCAGATACACATATGATTGACATAAAAGTCGTTGTTTTATTAATTTTTTTATTAATCAAGTTCACGAAATAGTAAAGTGCGTCCACTTTTATCAGTGCATTCGTAACAGCCTAAACATTACTGAAACTTTTATTCGACCAAATAAACCTCATGTAGCAAATTACATTTTTAAATTCGACCAAATTCTACACTCTCAGTGACCCCACACATACAACAAAATAAATCACAATTCCGATGGGCGGAGTAAAACCTCTCGCTTTGCCTCTTCTTCTTCGCTGATCGGACAACCAACGAATATTCCAAGTTTAGTAGCATTTGGAATTGATTTACTATCAAAGGGCAGTTGTTATCGAACATTTTAATTAAAGGGGGGGAAAAAAGGTATGTTTCTTTTATATATTCAATGACATCGGAGCAGTAGTTAGCCTATCAACACAGCTAGCAGGAGACTTCATGGCTGTTCATATTGTTGATGGTGGTGCTACTGTAGCTAGCATGGAATAAATCACATTATAGGGCCATGCTAAACACGCATAATACACTCTACTGTTACTCTGCACCACGTGTGACTAAAAGGTACCAAACATATCATGCCAAAAAATAGCAAGTTGTTAAATTGGTTAGCGAACTAGCTAACTTGTTAGATACATAAGTAACCCGTGTTGTTACCGGCAGCTGATATTTCGCCGAACTTTTTATAGTCCGCTAACTACTATTGTCTTTGATATTGACACACATTTAGAGTTGGCTAACATTAGAGAAAGGAAATCCACCCACACATGGTTGGCCAAATTATCCTTAGCCAGAAGAGAAAATACGTACTCGATGATATGTAACGTTACTTAGTTAACTCGTAGTACATCTAGTTACTACCAGGCATTTCGACATCCTAATGGTGCAAGCTGAAGTTACCTATGTTGATATTTCATCATTAGCGAGCCCATAACTATTCACTAAACAACAACACATACTGGCTCTTCTTTTGTCCTCCACTTTCCTGTCTCTTTGTACAACAGTTTGTGACTTAAATCAGTATCAACGTGTTACATAACTAACTACATAAGATAATATATACATAATACATAACATAAATATATATATATTTAATAACTAGCTACATCAACTCAGTCTAACAGGACATAGGGGGGAAAGCACTCACCTTAATCAACTAGTTACTGTAGTTAACTTAGTTTGCTGTTTACTGTAGTTAATTATGTTCGTCCAATGTCCCAGATGTTGAAATATTGTTTATTGAGATTCTCTAGTGTTTTATTGTATTTGTTTATAGTATACTTGTATCGTGTAACCACTGAAACTCACAAAAAATAACGAGACATTTTGAAGTATGTTATTAATGATCACCGTTGAATCATTTGTGTGTTGACTCTTCTCTTGTGTTGTCTACCAGAGAGCAGCGTTGCCATGGCGAAGAGGATTGCCGACAAAGAGCTGACTGACCGGAACTGGGACCAGGAGGATGAGGGAGAGGAGGTTGGCTGCTGCACTGTGGTTCTACTGCCTCACTGATACTACTATAGACTGTCTAATAATACACAGCCTGCAGGTCTTCAGTGATAGAGGGGTTGGGTAGGCCTTCAGTGATTGGTATAGAGGGGTTGGATAGGTCTTCAGTGATAGAGGGGTTGGGTAGACCTTCAGTGATAGAGGGGTTGGGTAGACCTTCAGTGATTGGTATAGAGGGGTTGGATAGGTCTTCAGTGATTGGTATAGAGGGGGTTGGATAGGTCTTCAGTGATTGGTATAGAGGAGGTTGGATAGGCCTTCAGTGATAGAGGGGTTGGGTAGGCCTTCAGTGATTGGTATAGATGGGGTTGGATAGGCCTTCAGTGATTGGTATAGAGGGGGTTGGATAGGCCTTCAGTGATTGGTATAGAGGGGTTGGATAGGCGAGTTACTACGGTTACTGAGGTTAGCCC
Organism: Oncorhynchus clarkii lewisi; assembly: GCF_045791955.1. Taxonomy (NCBI): domain Eukaryota; kingdom Metazoa; phylum Chordata; class Actinopteri; order Salmoniformes; family Salmonidae; genus Oncorhynchus; species Oncorhynchus clarkii. Next base: position 35,855,232 of record NC_092179.1, on the reverse strand, counting down.
CGAGTTACTACGGTTACTGAGGTTAGCCCCGAGTTACTACGGTTACTGAGGTTAGCCCCGAGTTACTATGGTTACTGAGGTTAGCCCCGAGTTACTATGGTTACTGAGGTTAGCCCCGAGTTACTACGGTTACTGAGGTTAGCCCCGAGTTACTACGGTTACTGAGGTTAGCCCCGAGTTACTACGGTTAGCCCCGAGTTACTGCGGTTAGCCCCGAGTTACTGCGGTTAGCCCCGAGTTACTGCGGTTAGCCCCGAGTTACTGCGGTTAGCCCCGAGTTACTACGGTTACTGAGGTTAGCCCCGAGTTACTACGGTTACTGAGGTTAGCCCCGAGTTACTGCGGTTAGCCCCGAGTTACTGCGGTTATGAGGTTAGCCCTGAGTTACTACGGTTAGCCCCAAGTTACTGCGGTTATGAGGTTAGCCCCGAGTTACTGCGGTTAGCCCCTGAGTTACTATGGTTACAAAGAAGATTGTCAAATCAACATGTTGATTCAATGTTGTAGAACCCTCTCTTCAAGGGGGTGACACTCTAGACCCAAACTGTTATAGACCTATATCCATCCTGCCCTGCCTTTCTAAAGTCTTTGAAAGCCAAGTTAATAAACAGATTACTGACCATTTCGAATCCCACCGTACCTTCTCTGCTGTGCAGTCCGGTTTCCGAGCTGGTCACGGGTGCACCTCAGCCACGCTCAAGGTACTAAACGATATCATAACCGCCATCGATAAAAGACAGTAAGTACTGTGCAGCCGTCTTCATCGACCTGGCCAAGGCTTTCGACTCTGTCAATCACCATATTCTTATCGGCAGACTCAACAGCCTTGGTTTCTCAAATGACTGCCTCGTCTGGTTCACCAACTACTTCTCAGGAAGAGATCAGTGTGTCAAATCGGAGGATCTGTTGTCCGGACCTCTGGCAGTATCTTTGGGGGTACCACAGTACCCCTGTACTTATCAATGATGTCGCTCTTGCTGCGGGTGATTCCCTGATCCACCTCTACGCAGACGACACCATTCTGTATACATCTGGCCCTCTTTGGACACTGTGTTAACAAACCTCCAAACGAGCTTCAATGCCATATAACTCTCCTTCCGTGGCCTCCAACTGCTCTTAAACGCTAGCAAAACCAAATGCATGCTTTTCAACCGTTCGCTGCCTGCACCCACCCAGCATCACTACTCTGGACGTTCTGACCTAGAATATGTGGACAACTACAAATACCTAGGTGTCTGGTTAGACTGTAAACTCTCCTTCCAGACTCACATTAAGCATCTCCAATCCAAAATTAAATCTAGAATCAACTTCCTATTTCTCAACAAAGCCTCCTTCAATCACGCCGCCAAATTTACCCTAGTAAAACTGACTACCCTACCGATCCTCGACTTCGGCGACGTCATCTGCAAAATTGCTTCCAACACTCTACTCAGCAAACTGGATGCAGTTTATCACAGTGCCATCCGTTTTGTCACCAAATCACCTTATACCACCCACCACTGCGACCTGTACGCTCTAGTCGGCTGGCTCTCGCTGCATATTCGTCGCCAAACCCACTGGCTCCAGGTCATCTATAAGTCTTTGCTATGTAAAGCCCCGCCTTATCTCAGCTCACTGGTCACCATAGCAGCACCCACCCGTAGCACGCACTCCAGCAGGTATATCTCACTGGTCACCCCCAAAGCCAACACCTACTTTGGCCACCTTTCCTTCCTGTTCTCTGCTGCCAATGACTGGAACGATTTGCAAAAATCGCTGAAGCTGGAGACTGATCTCTCCCTCAATAACTTTAAACATCTGCTATCTGAGCAGCTAACCGATCGCTGCAGCTGTACATAGTCCATCTGTAAATAGCCCACCCAATCTACCTACCTCATCCCCATATTGTTATTATTTACTTTTCTGCTCTTTTGCACACCAGTATTTCTACTTGCACATCATCACCATCTGCTCATCTATCACTCCAGTGTTAATCTGCTAAATTGTAATTACTTCACCACTATCGGCCTATTTATTGCCTTACCTCCTCACACCATTTACACACACTGTATATAGACTTTCTTTTTTTTCTACTGTGTTATTGACTGTACTCTTGTTTATTCCATGTATAACTCTGTGTTGTTGTTTTGTGTCGAACTGCTTTGCTTTATCTTGGTCAGGTTGCAGTTATAAATGACAACTTGTTCTCAACTAGCCTACCTGGTTAAATAAAAATAAAATAAATAAATTATGTGTTGCTCATATTACCTGGACTATATAGCAGAGTAAGGATGTATATATTACCTGGACTATATAGCAGAGTAAGGATGTGTTGTATATATTACCTGGACTATATAGCAGAGTAAGGATGTATATATTACCTGGACTATATAGCAGAGTAAGGTTGTATATATTACCTGGACTATATAGCAGAGTAAGGATGTATATATTACCTGGACTATATAGCAGAGTAAGGATGTATATATTACCTGGACTATATAGCAGAGTAAGGATGTATATATTACCTGGACTATATAGCAGAGTAAGGATGTATATATTACCTGGACTATATAGCAGAGTAAGGATGTATATATTACCTGGACTATATAGCAGAGTAAGGATGTGTTGTATATATTACCTGGACTATATAGCAGAGTAAGGATGTATATATTACCTGGACTATATAGCAGAGTAAGGATGTATATATTACCTGGACTATATAGCAGAGTAAGGATGTGTATATTACCTGGACTATATAGCAGAGTAAGGATGTATATATTACCTGGACTATATAGCAGAGTAAGGATGTATATATTACCTGGACTATATAGCAGAGTAAGGATGTATATATTACCTGGACTATATAGCAGAGTAAGGATGTATATATTACCTGGACTATATAGCAGAGTAAGGATGTATATATTACCTGGACTATATAGCAGAGTAAGGATGTATATATTACCTGGACTATATAGCAGAGTAAGGATGTATATATTACCTGGACTATATAGCAGAGTAAGGATGTATATATTACCTGGACTATATAGCAGAGTAAGGATGTATATATTACCTGGACTATATAGCAGAGTAAGGATGTGTATATTACCTGGACTATATAGCAGAGTAAGGATGTATATATTACCTGGACTATATAGCAGAGTAAGGATGTATATATTACCTGGACTATATAGCAGAGTAAGGATGTATATATTACCTGGACTATATAAGAGAGTAAGGATGTATATATTACCTGGACTATATAGCAGAGTAAGGATGTATATATTACCTGGACTATATAGCAGAGTAAGGATGTATATATTACCTGGACTATATAAGAGAGTAAGGATGTATATATTACCTGGACTATATAAGAGAGTAAGGATGTATATATTACCTGGACTATATAGCAGAGTAAGGATGTATATATTACCTGGACTATATAGCAGAGTAAGGATGTGTTGTATATATTACCTGGACTATATAGCAGAGTAAGGATGTATATATTACCTGGACTATATAGCAGAGTAAGGATGTATATATTACCTGGACTATATAGCAGAGTAAGGATGTATATATTACCTGGACTATATAGCAGAGTAAGGATGTATATATTACCTGGACTATATAGCAGAGTAAGGATGTATATATTACCTGGACTATATAGCAGAGTAAGGATGTGTTGTACATATTTGATCCTATTTCTAATAGTGTTCTGATGGTGTTCATCAGGCAGGGACATTTTCCATCGCTAGTGATGATGTGATGAAGAGCAGGCCCATCAAGAAGGCCAAGCGTCGGGCTGCTGGTTCAGAGGTAGGCTGCCTGACTGACTAACCAACTCCCAAGGGCACTAGCATGCATGCTGTCTGTGTGTGTGTGTGTGACTAGCTGTTGACCTAGGTTACCTGACTGACTAACCAACGCCCAAGGGCACTAGCATGCATGCTGTCTATGTGTGTGTGTGACTAGCTGTTGACCTAGGTGACGTAGGTTACCTGACTGACTAACCAACGCCCAAGGGCACTAGCATGCATGCTGTCTGTGTGTGTGTGACCAGCTGTTGACCTAGGTGACGTAGGCTAGAAGCTGGCATTAATGGCCACATACTTTTCTAGACTCGTTAACTAACCAACACCACAGGAACTAGCTCACATGCATGCTGTCTTGGTGTGTCAGGGGGAAACCTGGGTCATGTTCATTCGAAGAAAAAACAAGTGTTTCTTATTGCACAAGTTCAGGTGGCAACTACATCCCTGTTTCACGTTTTCTTCAGTTTAGTGCCTACTGAACACAACCCAGCTTTACATTAACCCAAGGCAAGCAGTGCTTCCTTCCTTCCAGCTTTACATTAACCCAAGGCAAGCAGTGCTTCCTTCCTTCCAGCTTTACATTAACCCAAGGCAAGCAGTGCTTCCTTCCTTCCAGCTTTACATTAACCCAAGGCAAGCAGTGCTTCCTTCCTTCCAGCTTTACATTAACCCAAGGCAAGCAGTGCTTCCTTCCTTCCTTCCAGCTTTACATTAACCCAAGGCAAGCAGTGCTTCCTTCCTTCCAGCTTTACATTAACCCAATTCAAGCAGTACTTCCTTCCTTCCTTCCTTCCTTCCTTCCTTCCTTCCTTCCAGCTTTACATTAACCCAAGGCAAGCAGTGCTTCCTTCCTTCCAGCTTTACATTAACCCAATTCAAGCAGTGCTTCCTTCCTTCCAGCTTTACATTAACCCAATTCAAGCAGTCCTTCCTTCCTTCCAGCTTTACATTAACCCAAGTCAAGCAGTCCTTCCTTCCTTCCAGCTTTACATTAACCCAAGTCAAGCAGTCCTTCCTTCCTTCCAGCTTTACATTAACCCAAGTCAAGCAGTCCTTCCTTCCTTCCTTCCTTCCTTCCTTCCAGCTTTACATTAACCCAAGGCAAGCAGCGTTTGCTTACTTGGATGCCAGAACTCTTTTTACAGAGACCCCTCCAGTGATGTTTTAGCCTAATGGAGGGAGATAGACGCATCCAGTTCCCCCTAGTGAATCCAGTTTCCTTCTTGTCTTTTCTGCCTACAGGGGCAGAGTGGAGGAGCATTCACAGTGTTTAAAGGGTTCTCCCTGGCCCCTACATCGGGAACCGGGCCAGCCGCTGAGGGGATCACAGCCTTCTCCGGGTTCGGGAATGGGGTAGGGTTTAAACCCCTGTCTGGGCTGTCCAATGGGAACAGTGTCAAACCTGTCACTCCGGCCCTCACCGGGTTCACCTCGCCTACTGCCACCAAGACCACCACACCAGGTAAGAGACGGATTGTTTGGGGGGGGGGGGGGGGGTGGAAACAGTTAATGTGCAAGTCTGATAGGATAACTTGTGAAAGCGAGTTGAAAATCCTTCATTGTTGAGCGGGATCTGCTATTACAGGATAATGGAGCTGAATCAGTGAGGTTTGTTGTGTGGATCTGGTATTACAGGATAATGGAGCTGAATCACTGGGGTTCGTTGTGTGGATCTGGTATTACAGGATAATGGAGCTGAATCACTGGGGTTTGTTGTGTGGATCTGCTATTACAGGATAATGGAGCTGAATCAGTGAGGTTTGTTGTGTGGATCTGGTATTACAGGATAATGGAGCTGAATCAGTGAGGGTTTGTTGTGTGGATCTGGTATTACAGGATAATGGAGCTGAATCACTGGGGTTCGTTGTGTGGATCTGGTATTACAGGATAATGGAGCTGAATCAGTGAGGGTTTGTTGTGTGGATCTGGTATTACAGGATAATGGAGCTGAATCAGTGAGGGTTGTTGTGTGGATCTGCTATTACAGGATAATGGAGCTGAATCAGTGAGGGTTTGTTGTGTGGATCTGGTATTACAGGATAATGGAGCTGAATCAGTGAGGGTTTGTTGTGTGGATCTGCTATTACAGGATAATGGAGCTGAGTCAGTGGGGTTCGCTGTGTGTGTCAGCTCCTCTCCCAGTGTGGTGCCTGAGGGCAGAATGACAGAACAGAAATGCTCCAGTAGTCAGTCAGTCTAGGACGTGCTCGTTCTCCGTCTTTCGTTCTCCGTCTCTCGCTCTGTGTGGTGCTGTCACAGCCACACAGCTCTTCTTCTCTACCGTCAAACACAGGGCATACTGCGGGCGTCCGCAGGCTTCCCATCTGAAACACAGGGCATACTGCGGGTGTCCGCGTGCTTCCCATCTGAAACACAGGGCATACTGCGGGCGTCCGCGTGCTTTCCATCTGAAACACAGGGCATACTGTGTTTCAGGCTTCCCATCTCAAACACAGGGCATACTGCGGGCGTCCGCAGGCTTCCCATCGGAAGCACAGGGCATACTGCGGGCGTCCACAGGCTTCCCATCTGAAACACAGGGCATACTGCGGGCGTCTGCGTGCTTTCCATCTGAAACACAGGGCATACTGCGGGCGTCTGCAGGCTTCCCATCTGAAACACAGGGCATACTGCGGGCGTCTGCAGGCTTCCCATCTGAAACACAGGGCATACTGCGGGCGTCCGCAGGCTTCCCATCTGAAGCACAGGGCATACTGCGGGCGCCTGCGTGCTTCCCATCTGAAACATAGGGCATACTGCGGGCGTCCGCAGGCTTCCCATCTGAAGCACAGGGCATACTGCGGGCGTCTGCATGCTTCCCATCTGAAACACAGGGCATACTGCGAGCGTCTGCGTGCTTCCCATCTGAAACACAGGGCATACTGCGGGCGTCTGCGTGCTTCCCATCTGAAACACAGGGCATACTGCGGGCGTCCGCGTGCTTCCCATCTGAAACAGTTTGTCCATTTATGATGATGCCATTTTGTGATGTTTTGGTGTTCGGCATGATTCTTCATAGATCTGTTTTGTCATTCAATGATAGGCTACTTTTCATGCAAATCTTTTCACTTGAGAAATACTTGCACCAAACATCCTAGTCAGATGGAAAAATATATATTTCTTGAGTTATTTTGAGGAAGTGTTTACCGGCTACAGCATCTCAAGATGGACAAACGGTACTATTGCCCTTTTCCCCCTTCTTGTTTTTCAAGCGAAGGAGGAAGGTATGGCAACACAGTCGTTGTGTTGCTAGGCGCCAGGTGACTCACGCTGAAGCCTTAAGGCTACTGTGAGGTATCACGGCTTCTCTCTCTGCTGGAACGTTTACATTCTCGTTCTCTCTTCACCTCCTCCTCCCCTCTATCCCCCCTCCTCTCCTCTATCCCCCCTCCTCTCCTCTATCCCCTCTCCTCCTCCCCTCTATCCCCCCTCCTCCTCCCCTCTATCCCCTCTCCTCCTCTCCTCTATCCCCTCTCTTCCTCCCCCCTCCTCCTCCTCTCCTAGGTTCATTAACATTCAGCGGCCCCACCTCCAGTGCTGTCATCACAGGGCAGCAGTCTAATGGTTCCTCCCCCACGGTTTCCAGTCGGTCTCTCAGCTCCTCTCTCTCCACTAACAGCGGTAACAACCAGGAATACAGTAGGCAGCTCACAGCTCTCAACTGCTCTGTCAGGGACTGGATCACCAAGCACGTCAACGGAAACCCTCTCTGTGACCTAAACCCCATCTTCAGGGACTATGAAAAGCACCTGGCCAGCATCGATAAGAAGTACGGAGGGAGTGGAGGGACTGGAGCTGTGACTGGAGCTGCTGTGGTGGCGGACGGAGGCTCAGAGAGCAGGAGCAGAGCAGAGGAACCAGAGGAGAAGCGGGCAGTCAGTACCGCACCACCACCCTCCTCTAGCGCCGCCGGCTCGACCGCCACGGCCCCGGTGTTCTCCTTCAGTAAGGACAAGGACGGCATCACTACGGCCCCGGGGGAGAGCTCAGCCGCTCCTGCTCCGATCCCCGCTGGCATCAGCTTTAGCTTGGGCCAGAAGGGGAACAGCTCAGTGTTGGGGTCTCTGAGCACCGGAGGAGCTCCTAGTGTCTCCTCCTCCTCCCTGTTTGGAGGCGCTGCTCCTCCTGCCTTCTCCTTCAGTGGGGCAAAAGCGGAGGCTGCCCCCACCCAGACCACAGGTACGATATGGAGGGTGTTATGTAGGGTACCTGGTGATATGGTGCTGTTAGACAACAGGTACGATATGGAGGGTGTTATGTATGTAGGGTACCTGGTGATATGGTGCTGTTAGACAACAGGTACGATATGGAGGGTGTTATGTATGTAGGGTAATATAAATATTATACTGTCCCGACAGCTGTGATATCATGTGACTAGATATTATATGTGGTGCTGCTAGACAACATACTCAGAATGTTACCTGGTGATGTGGTGCTGCTAGACAACATACTCAGAATGATACCTGGTGATATGGTGCTGTTAGTGATAGACAACATACTCAGAATGTTACCTGGAGATATGGTGCTGTTAGTGATAGACAACATACTCAGAATGTTACCTGGTGATATGGTGCTGCTAGTGATAGACAACATACTCAGAATGTTACCTGGTGATATGGTGCTGCTAGACAGCATACTCAGAATGTTACCTGGTGATATGGTGCTGCTAGTGATAGACAACGTACTCAGAATATTACCTGGTGATATGTAAACATTATGAGAATGTTACCTGGTGATATGGTGCTGCTAGACAACACTCAGAATGTTACCTGGTGATATGGTGCTGCTAGTGATAGACAACACACTCAGAATGTTACCTGGTGATATGGTGCTGCTAGACAACATACTCAGAATGTTACCTGGTGATATGGTGCTGCTAGACAACATACTCAGAATGTTACCTGGTGATATGGTGCTGCTAGTGATAGACAACATACTCAGAATGTTACCTGGTGATATGGTGCTGCTAGTGATAGACAACATACTCAGAATGTTACCTGGTGATATGGTGCTGCTAGTGATAGACAACATACTCAGAATGTTACCTGGTGTTATGGTGCTGCTAGTGATAGACAACATACTCAGAATGTTACCTGGTGATATGGTGCTGTTAGTGATAGACAACATACTCAGAATGTTACCTGGTGATATGGTGCTGTTAGTGATAGACAACATACTCAGAATGTCACCTGGTGATATGGTGCTGCTAGTGATAGACAACATACTCAGAATGTTACCTGGTGATATGGTGCTGTTAGTGATAGACAACATACTCAGAATGTTACCTGGAGATATGGTGCTGTTAGTGATAGACAACATACTCAGAATGTTACCTGGTGATATGGTGCTGCTAGTGATAGACAACATACTCAGAATGTTACCTGGTGATATGGTGCTGCTAGACAGCATACTCAGAATGTTACCTGGTGATATGGTGCTGCTAGACAACATACTCAGAATGTTACCTGGTGATATGGTGCTGCTAGACAAAATACTCAGAATGTTACCTGGTGATATGGTGCTGCTAGACAGCATACTCAGAATGTTACCTGGTGATATGGTGCTGCTAGTGATAGACAACACACTCAGAATGTTACCTGGTGATATGGTGCTGCTAGACAACATACTCAGAATGTTACCTGGTGATATGGTGCTGCTAGACAACATACTCAGAATGTTACCTGGTGATATGGTGCTGCTAGTGATAGACAACATACTCAGAATGTTACCTGGTGATATGGTGCTGCTAGTGATAGACAACATACTCAGAATGTTACCTGATGATATGGTGCTGCTAGTGATAGACAACATACTCAGAATGTTACCTGGTGTTATGGTGCTGCTAGTGATAGACAACATACTCAGAATGTTACCTGGTGATATGGTGCTGCTAGTGATAGACAACACTCAGAATGTTACCTGGTGATATGGTGCTGTTAGTGATAGACAACATACTCAGAATGTTACCTGGTGATATGATGCTGCTAGACAACATACTCAGAATGTTACCTGGAGATATGGTGCTGATAGACAACATACTCAGAATGTTACCTGGTGATATGGTGCTGTTAGTGATAGACAACATACTCAGAATGTTACCTGGTGATATGATGCTGATAGACAACATACTCAGAATGTTACCTGGTGATATGATGCTGCTAGACAACATACTCAGAATGTTACCTGGTGATATGGTGCTGTTAGTGATAGACAACATACTCAGAATGTTACCTGGTGTTATGGTGCTGCTAGTGATAGACAACATACTCAGAATGTTACCTGGTGATATGGTGCTGTTAGTGATAGACAACATACTCAGAATGTTACCTGGTGATATGGTGCTGTTAGTGATAGACAACATACTCAGAATGTCACCTGGTGATATGGTGCTGCTAGTGATAGACAACATACTCAGAATGTTACCTGGTGATATGGTGCTGTTAGTGATAGACAACATACTCAGAATGTTACCTGGTGATATGGTGCTGTTAGTGATAGACAACATACTCAGAATGTCACCTGGTGATATGGTGCTGCTAGTGATAGACAACATACTCAGAATGTTACCTGGTGATATGGTGCTGCTAGACAGCATACTCAGAATGTTACCTGGTGATATGGTGCTGCTAGACAACATACTCAGAATGTTACCTGGTGATATGGTGCTGCTAGACAAAATACTCAGAATGTTACCTGGTGATATGGTGCTGCTAGACAGCATACTCAGAATGTTACCTGGTGATATGGTGCTGCTAGTGATAGACAACACACTCAGAATGTTACCTGGTGATATGGTGCTGCTAGACAACATACTCAGAATGTTACCTGGTGATATGGTGCTGCTAGACAGCATACTCAGAATGTTACCTGGTGATATGGTGCTGCTAGTGATAGACAACATACTCAGAATGTTACCTGGTGATATGGTGCTGCTAGTGATAGACAACATACTCAGAATGTTACCTGATGATATGGTGCTGCTAGTGATAGACAACATACTCAGAATGTTACCTGGTGTTATGGTGCTGCTAGTGATAGACAACATACTCAGAATGTTACCTGGTGATATGGTGCTGATAGTGATAGACAACACTCAGAATGTTACCTGGTGATATGGTGCTGCTAGTGATAGACAACATACTCAGAATGTTACCTGGTGATATGGTGCTGTTAGTGATAGACAACATACTCAGAATGTTACCTGGTGATATGATGCTGCTAGACAACATACTCAGAATGTTACCTGGAGATATGGTGCTGATAGACAACATACTCAGAATGTTACCTGGTGATATGGTGCTGTTAGTGATAGACAACATACTCAGAATGTTACCTGGTGATATGATGCTGATAGACAACATACTCAGAATGTTACCTGGTGATATGATGCTGCTAGACAACATACTCAGAATGTTACCTGGTGATATGGTGCTGTTAGTGATAGACAACATACTCAGAATGTTACCTGGTGATATGGTGCTGCTAGTGATAGACAACATACTCAGAATGTTACCTGGTGATATGGTGCTGCTAGTGATAGACAACACTCAGAATGTTACCTGGTGATATGGTGCTGCTAGTGATAGACAACATACTCAGAATGTTACCTGGTGATATGGTGCTGCTAGACAACATACTCAGAATGTTACCTGGTGATATGGTGCTGCTAGTGATAGACAACATACTCAGAATGTTACCTGGTGATATGGTGCTGCTAGACAACATACTCAGAATGTTACCTGGTGATATGGTGCTGCTAGACAACATACTCAGAATGTTACCTGGTGATATGGTGCTGTTAGTGATAGACAACATACTCAGAATGTTACCTGGTGATATGGTGCTGCGAGTGATAGACAACATACTCAGAATGTTACCTGGTGATATGGTGCTGCTAGACAACATACTCAGAATGTTACCTGGTGATATGGTGCTGTTAGTGATAGACAACATACTCAGAATGTTACCTGGTGATATGGTGCTGCGAGTGATAGACAACATACTCAGAATGTTACCTGGTGATATGGTGCTGCTAGACAACATACTCAGAATGTTACCTGGTGATATGGTGCTGCTAGTGATAGACAACATACTCAGAATGTTACCTGGTGATATGGTGCTGCTAGACAACATACTCAGAATGTTACCTGGTGATATGGTGCTGTTAGTGATAGACAACATACTCACATTCAGGTTTTTAATCTCGGAGATTAAACCTCTATTAGATATCACATTCAAATGTTTTATCCCAGATTAAACCTCTATAAAATCTCACATTCAGGTTTTTAATCCCGGAGATTAAACCTCTATTAGATATCACATTCAAATGTTTTATCCCAGATTAAACCTCTATAAAATCTCACATTCAGGTTTTTAATCCCGGAGATTAAACCTCTATTAGATATCACATTCAAATGTTTTATCCCAGATTAAACCTCTATAAAATCTCACATTCAGGTTTTTAATCCCGGAGATTAAACCTCTATTAGATATCACATTCAAATGTTTTATCCCAGATTAAACCTCTCTAAAATCTCACATTCAGGTTTTTAGTCCCAGTGATTTAAATATATATTTTTAAATCCCATTCAAGAGGCTGAGCTCACATGTAAAGGTCATTGTGGAAAATAAATAGTGAATTTCTGTAAATATTCTAAGTGTAAAGTGGATTTAGGCCGTCTGTTTTTGTTTCCTCTGTCCGTTTGGTTATCAGAGGCTCTTCATAACGTCCGTCTCTTCCTTGTCGTCCCGTAGATGAAAACGGGGAGGAGTCTGATGAACCTCCCAAAGTGGAAGTCCAGGAGATTAAGGAGGCTGACGCGTTCTACTCCAGAAAGTAGGTCTCCTTTTACAGAAACATTTAAATATGGCTCTATACATCTGTAGGATCTGTCTATGGGATGTATTATGGGATGTATTATGGCTCTATACATCTGTAGGATCTGTCTATGGGATGTATTATGGGATGTATTATAGCTCTATACATCTGTAGGATCTGTCTTTGAATTATCCAATGGGATGTATTATGGGATGTATTATGGGATGTATTATAGCTCTATACATCTGTAGGATCTGTCTATGGGATGTATTATAGCTCTATACATCTGTAGGATCTGTCTATGGGATGTATTATGGGATGTATTATAGCTCTATACATCTGTAGGATCTGTCTATGGGATGTATTATGGGATGTATTATAGCTCTATACATCTGTAGGATCTGTCTTCGAATTATCCAATGGGATGCATTATGGGATGCATTATGGGATGTATTATGGGATGTATTAAGGGATGTATTATGGGATGTATTAAGGGATGTATTATGGGATGTATTATGGGATGCATTATGGGATGTATTAAGGGATGTATTATGGGATGTATTATGGGATGCATTATGGGATGTATTATGGGATGCATTATGGGATGTATTATGGGATGCATTATGGGATGTATTAAGGGATGTATTATGGGATGTATTATGGGATGCATTATGGGATGTATTATGGGATGCATTATGGGATGCATTAGGGGATGCATTATGGGATGTATTATGGGATGTATTATGGGATGCATTATGGGATGCATTATGGGATGCATTATGGGATGCATTATGGGATGCATTATGGGATGCATTAGGGGATGCATTATGGGATGCATTATGGGATGCATTATGGGATGCATTATGGGATGCATTATGGGATGCATTAGGGGATGCATTATGGGATGTATTATGGGATGCATTATGGCTCACGGTTGACAGACGCTCTTGCAGGTTTATATTTTACCAGTGTTTTGCTTCAAGACCTTTTTCAACTCGCTGGAAAAGACTGACTATATTAGAATTGTACAATTATTCTTATGCTTTATGAAACAGTGAATAAAACAGTGAATTAATTCAATGCTTTTGTATTTGTTACACACGTCCAGTATTTTTCAGAAATGGGTTTGTTCCAAACGATGAACTTGACGTTAGTCGTGTGTGTGTGTGTGTGTGTGTGTGTGTGTGTGTGTGTGTGTGTTCCAGGTGTAAACTGTTCTATAAGAAAGAGACGGAGTTCAAGGAGAAGGGAGTTGGAACGCTGCATCTGAAAACCACCTCAGACGGAAAGACACAGCTGCTAGTCCGCGCTGACACCAACCTGGGTATGTTATTAAACCTTATTGAACCTTATCTAGAGACCGCTGACACCAACCTGGGTATGTTATTCAACCTTATCTAGAGACCGCTGACACCAACCTGGGTATGTTATTAAACCTTATCTAGAGACCGCTGACACCAACCTGGGTATGTTATTCAACCTGATCTAGAGACCGCTGACACCAACCTGGGTATGTTATTAAACCTTATTGAACCTTATCTAGAGACCGCTGACACCAACCTGGGTATGTTATTAAACCTTATCTAGAGACCGCTGACACCAACCTGGGTATGTTATTAAACCTTATCTAGAGACCGCTGACACCAACCTGGGTATGTTATTAAACCTTATCTAGAGACCGCTGACACCAACCTGGGTATGTTATTCAACCTGATTAAACCTTATCTAGAGACCGATGACACCAACCTGGGTATGTTATTCAACCTTATCTAGAGACCGATGACACCAACCTGGGTATGTTATTAAACCTTATCTAGAGACCGCTGACACCAACCTGGGTATGTTATTCAACCTGATTAAACCTTATCTAGAGACCGCTGACACCAACCTGGGTATGTTATTCAACCTTATTAAACCTTATCTAGAGACTGCTGACACCAACCTGGGTATGTTATTAAACCTTATTGAACCTTATCTAGAGACCGCTGACACCAACCTGGGTATGTTATTAAACCTTATCTAGAGACCGCTGACACCAACCTGGGTATGTTATTAAACCTTATTAAACCTTATCTAGAGACCACTGACACCAACCTGGGTATGTTATTAAACCTTATCTAGAGACCGCTGACACCAACCTGGGTATGTTATTAAACCTGATTAAACCTTATCTAGAGACCACTGACACCAACCTGGGTATGTTATTGAACCTTATCTAGAGACCGCTGACACCAACCTGGGTATGTTATTAAACCTGATTAAACCTTATCTAGAGACCGCTGACACCAACCTGGGTATGTTATTAAACCTGATTAAACCTTATCTAGAGACCGCTGACACCAACCTGGGTATGTTATTGAACCTTATCTAGAGACCGCTGACACCAACCTGGGTATGTTATTAAACCTGATTAAACCTTATCTAGAGACCGCTGACACCAACCTGGGTATGTTATTAAACCTGATTAAACCTTATCTAGAGACTGCTGACACCAACCTGGGTATGTTATTAAACCTTATCTAGAGACCGCTGACACCAACCTGGGTATGTTATTAAACCTTATCTAGAGACCGCTGACACCAACCTGGGTATGTTATTAAACCTTATCTAGAGACCGCTGACACCAACCTGGGTATGTTATTAAACCTTATCTAGAGACTGCTGACACCAACCTGGGTATGTTATTAAACCTTATCTAGAGACCGCTGACACCAACCTGGGTATGTTATTCAACCTTATTAAACCTTATCTAGAGACTGCTGACACCAACCTGGGTATGTTATTAAACCTTATCTAGAGACCGCTGACACCAACCTGGGTATGTTATTCAACCTGATCTAGAGACCGCTGACACCAACCTGGGTATGTTATTAAACCTTATTGAACCTTATCTAGAGACCGCTGACACCAACCTGGGTATGTTATTAAACCTTATCTAGAGACCGCTGACACCAACCTGGGTATGTTATTAAACCTTATCTAGAGACCGCTGACACCAACCTGGGTATGTTATTAAACCTTATCTAGAGACCGCTGACACCAACCTGGGTATGTTATTCAACCTGATTAAACCTTATCTAGAGACCGATGACACCAACCTGGGTATGTTATTCAACCTTATCTAGAGACCGATGACACCAACCTGGGTATGTTATTAAACCTTATCTAGAGACCGCTGACACCAACCTGGGTATGTTATTCAACCTGATTAAACCTTATCTAGAGACCGCTGACACCAACCTGGGTATGTTATTCAACCTTATTAAACCTTATCTAGAGACTGCTGACACCAACCTGGGTATGTTATTAAACCTTATTGAACCTTATCTAGAGACCGCTGACACCAACCTGGGTATGTTATTAAACCTTATCTAGAGACCGCTGACACCAACCTGGGTATGTTATTAAACCTTATTAAACCTTATCTAGAGACCACTGACACCAACCTGGGTATGTTATTAAACCTTATCTAGAGACCGCTGACACCAACCTGGGTATGTTATTAAACCTGATTAAACCTTATCTAGAGACCACTGACACCAACCTGGGTATGTTATTGAACCTTATCTAGAGACCGCTGACACCAACCTGGGTATGTTATTAAACCTGATTAAACCTTATCTAGAGACCGCTGACACCAACCTGGGTATGTTATTAAACCTGATTAAACCTTATCTAGAGACCGCTGACACCAACCTGGGTATGTTATTGAACCTTATCTAGAGACCGCTGACACCAACCTGGGTATGTTATTAAACCTGATTAAACCTTATCTAGAGACCGCTGACACCAACCTGGGTATGTTATTAAACCTGATTAAACCTTATCTAGAGACTGCTGACACCAACCTGGGTATGTTATTAAACCTTATCTAGAGACCGCTGACACCAACCTGGGTATGTTATTAAACCTTATCTAGAGACTGCTGACACCAACCTGGGTATGTTATTAAACCTTATCTAGAGACCGCTGACACCAACCTGGGTATGTTATTCAACCTTATTAAACCTTATCTAGAGACCGCTGACACCAACCTGGGTATGTTATTAAACCTTTCTAACCCTTACCGTATAAATTATTTCCCTATTAAACCTTATCTAGAGACCGATGACACCTGAGTATGTTATTAAAATATAGAACTTTAATTTACTAAGCCTTATTAAACCTTACTGCATTAAGCCTTATTAAGCCTTATTAAACCTTACTGCATTAAGCCTTATTAAGCCTTATTAAACCTTACTGCATTAAGCCTTATTAAACCTTATTAAACCTTACTGCATTAAGTCTTATTAAACCGTACTGCATTAAGCCTTATTAAACCTTACTGCATTAAACCTTATTAAACCTTACTGCATTAAGCCTTATTAAACTTTACTGCATTAAACCTTATTAAACCTTATTAAACCTTACTGCATTAAGCCTTATTAAACCTTATTAAACCTTACTGCATTAAGCCTTATTAAACCTTACTGCATTAAGCCTTATTAAACCTTATTAAACCTTACTGCATTAATCCTTACTAAACCTTACTGCATTAAACCGTATTAAACCTTATTAAACCTTACTGCATTAAGGCTTATTAAACCTTATTAAACCTTACTGCATTAATCCTTACTAAACCTTACTGCATTAAACCGTATTAAACCTTATTAAACCTTACTGCATTAAGACTTATTAAGCCTTACTGCATTAAGCCTTATTAAACCTTACTGCATTAAGCCAAATTAAACCTTACTGTATTAAGCCTTATTAAACCTTACCTTATTAAACCTTACTGCATTAAGCCTTATTAAACCTTACCGCATTAAGCCTTATTAAACCTTACCGCATTAAGCCTTATTAAACCTTACCGCATTAAGCCTTATTAAACCTTACCGCATCAAGCCTTATTAAACCTTACTGCATTAAGCCTTATTAAACCTTACTGCATTAAGCCTTATTAAACCTTACTGCATTAAGCCTTATTAAACCTTACTGCTTTAAGCCTTAATAAACCTTACTGCATTAAGCCTTATTAAACCTTACCTTATTAAACCTTACTGCATTAAGCCTTATTAAACCTTACTGCATTAAGCCTTATTAAACCTTACTGCATTAAGCCTTATTAAACCTTACTGCTTTAAGCCTTAATAAACCTTACTGCATTAAGCCTTATTAAACCTTACCTTATTAAACCTTACTGCATTAAGCCTTATTAAACCTTACCGCATTAAGCCTTATTAAACCTTACCGCATTAAGCCTTATTAAACCTTACCGCATTAAGCCTTATTAAACCTTACTGCATTAAGCCTTATTAAACCTTACCTTATTAAACCTTACTGCATTAAGCCTTATTAAACCTTACCGCATTAAGCCTTATTAAACCTTACCGCATTAAGCCTTATTAAACCTTACCGCATTAAGCCTTATTAAACCTTACTGCATTAAACCTTAATAAACCTGGTCCGGCCCTCATCAATAACAACCCCCCCCCCCTCCCCCTCTCTCTCCTCCAGGTAACATCCTGTTGAACATCATGGTCCAGCCCTCATCAATAACAACCCCCTCTCTCTCCTCCAGGTAACATCCTGTTGAACATCATGGTCCAGCCCTCATCAATAACAACCCCCCCCCTCCCCCTCTCTCTCCTCCAGGTAACATCCTGTTGAACATCATGGTCCAGCCCTCATCAATAACCCCCCCCCCTCTCTCTCCTCCAGGTAACATCCTGTTGAACATCATGGTCCAGCCCTCATCAATAACCCCCCCCCCTCTCTCTCCTCCAGGTAACATCCTGTTGAACATCATGGTCCAGCCCTCATCAATAACCCCCCCCCCCCTCCCCCTCTCTCTCCTCCAGGTAACATCCTGTTGAACATCCTGGTCCAGCCCTCATCAATAACAACCCCCTCTCTCTCCTCCAGGTAACATCCTGTTGAACATCCTGGTCCAGCCCTCATCAATAACAACCCCCCCTCTCTCTCCTCCAGGTAACATCCTGTTGAACATCATGGTCCAGCCCTCATCAATAACAACCCCCCCCCTCTCTCCTCCAGGTAACATCCTGTTGAACATCATGGTCCAGCCCTCATCAATAACAACCCCCCCCCCCCCCCCCCCTCTCTCTCCTCCAGGTAACATCCTGTTGAACATCATGGTCCAGCCCTCATCAATAACAACCCCCCCCCCCCCCTCTCTCTCCTCCAGGTAACATCCTGTTGAACATCATGGTCCAGCCCTCATCAATAACAACCCCCTCTCTCTCCTCCAGGTAACATCCTGTTGAACATCATGGTCCAGCCCTCATCAATAACAACCCCCCCCCCTCCCCCTCTCTCTCCTCCAGGTAACATCCTGTTGAACATCATGGTCCAGCCCTCATCAATAACAACCCCCCCCCACCCCCTCTCTCTCCTCCAGGTAACATCCTGTTGAACATCATGGTCCAGCCCTCATCAATAACAACCCCCCCCCACCCCCTCTCTCTCCTCCAGGTAACATCCTGTTGAACATCATGGTCCAGCCCTCATCAATAACAACCCCCCCCCTCCCCCTCTCTCTCCTCCAGGTAACATCCTGTTGAACATCATGGTCCGGCCCTCATCAATAACAACCCCCTCTCTCTCCTCCAGGTAACATCCTGTTGAACATCATGGTCCGGCCCTCATCAATAACAACCCCCTCTCTCTCCTCCAGGTAACATCCTGTTGAACATCATGGTCCAGCCCTCATCAATAACAACCCCCCCCCCCCCCCCCCCCCTCTCTCTCCTCCAGGTAACATCCTGTTGAACATCATGGTCCAGCCCTCATCAATAACAACCCCCCCCCCCCCCCTCTCTCTCCTCCAGGTAACATCCTGTTGAACATCATGGTCCAGCCCTCATCAATAACAACCCCCTCTCTCTCCTCCAGGTAACATCCTGTTGAACATCATGGTCCAGCCCTCATCAATAACAACCCCCCCCCTCCCCCTCTCTCTCCTCCAGGTAACATCCTGTTGAACATCATGGTCCAGCCCTCATCAATAACAACCCCCCCCCACCCCCTCTCTCTCCTCCAGGTAACATCCTGTTGAACATCATGGTCCAGCCCTCATCAATAACAACCCCCCCCCACCCCCTCTCTCTCCTCCAGGTAACATCCTGTTGAACATCATGGTCCAGCCCTCATCAATAACAACCCCCCCCCTCCCCCTCTCTCTCCTCCAGGTAACATCCTGTTGAACATCATGGTCCGGCCCTCATCAATAACAACCCCCCCCCTCCCCCTCTCTCTCCTCCAGGTAACATCCTGTTGAACATCATGGTCCGGCCCTCATCAATAACAACCCCCCCCCTCCCCCTCTCTCTCCTCCAGGTAACATCCTGTTGAACATCATGGTCCAGCCCTCATCAATAACAATCCCCTCTCTCTCCTCCAGGTAACATCCTGTTGAACATCATGGTCCAGCCCTCCATACTCTGTTCCAGGATGGGAAAGAACAACGTGATGGTGATGTGTGTTCCTAACCCTGTCGTGGACCACAACAACCCTACCAACCCTGTCGCCATGCTCATCAGGGTCAAAACAGCAGAGGACGCTGATGAACTGCACAACATACTGGAGGAGAAGAAAGCTTAGAGGACGAGCCCCCTGGAGGGTGGTACAGGCTGCCCCCCAACTCCACCCTTCTGCCTATCAACTAACCCCAGGGCCAGTCCTGTACCCCTCCACCCCAGGGCAAGTCCTGTACCCCTCCACCCCAGGGCCAGTCCTGTACCCCTCCACCCCAGGGCCAGTCCTGTACCCCTCCACCCCAGGGCCAGTCCTGTACCCCTCCACCCCAGGGCCAGTCCTGTACCCCTCCACCCCAGGGCCAGTCCTGTACCCCTAGCCACCCCAGGGCCAGTCCTGTACCCCTAGCCACCCCAGGGCCAGTCCTGTATCCCTAGCCACCCCAGGGCCAGTCCTGTACCCCTAGCCACCCCAGGGCCAGTCCTGTACCCCTCCACCCCAGGGCCAGTCCTATACCCCTAGCCACCCCAGGGCCAGTCCTATACCCCTAGCCCCTCCACCCCAGGTCCAGTCCTGTACCTCTCCACCCCAGGGCCAGTCCTGTACCCCTAGCCACCCCAGGGCCAGTCCTATACCCCTAGCCACCCCAGGTCCAGTCCTGTACCCCTAGCACCTCCACCACAGGGCCAGTCCTGTACCCCTCCACCACAGGGCCAGTCCTGTACCCCTCCACCCCAGGGCCAGTCCTGTACCCCTCCACCCCAGGGCCAGTCCTGTACCCCTCCACCCCAGGGCCAGTCCTGTACCCTTCCACCCCAGGGCCAGTCCTGTACCCCTCCACCCCAGGTCCAGTCCTGTACCCCTAGCCCCACCACCCCAGGTCCAGTCCTGTACCCCTCCACCCCAGGGCCAGTCCTGTACTCCTCCACCCCAGGGCCAGTCCTGTACCCCTCCACCCCAGGGCCAGTCCTGTACCCCTCCACCCAGGGCCAGTCCTGTACCCCTCCACCCCAGGGCCAGTCCTGTACCCCTCCACCCCAGGGCCAGTCCTGTACCCCTCCACCCCAGGTCCAGTCTTGTACCCCTCCACCCCAGGTCCAGTCCTGTACCCCTCCACCCCAGGTCCAGTCCTGTACCCCTCCACCCCAGGGCCAGTCCTGTACCCCTCCACCCCAGGGCCAGTCCTGTACCCCTCCACCCCAGGGCCAGTCCTGTACCCCTCCACCCCAGGGCCAGTCCTGTACCCCTCCACCCCAGGCCCCTAGCACCAGTCCTGTACCCCTCCACCCCAGGCCCCTAGCCCCTCCACCCCAGGGCCAGTCCTGTACCCCTAGCCCCTCCACCCCAGGACCAGTCCTGTACCCCTAGCCCCTCCACCCCAGGGCCAGTCCTGTACCCCTCCACCCCAGGGCCAGTCCTGTACCCCTCCACCCCAGGGCCAGTCCTGTACCCCTCCACCCCAGGGCCAGTCCTGTATCCCTAGCCCCTCCACCCCAGGTCATGTTTATTTTAACCCTCTTTATCCTTGCCTGTCTCACTGACAACTCTCCAATCTGGAATGGCCCCTATTCCCTATCTAGTGCACTACTAGACCAACTATGTCATCTGGAACTAGTGAACTAGAAAGGGGATAGGAGGCCATTTTGTCATGTGATGCCAGAGGGGTCGTCTACAACAAGTTTTATCTTCACACACCTGGACTAGACACACACCTGGACTAGACACACACCTGGACTAGACACACTGTAACACAGAGACACACCTGGACTAGACAAACCTGGACTAGGCACACCTGGACTAAACTCACACCTGGACTAGACACACTGTAACACAGAGACACACCTGGACTAGACACACTTGGACTAGACACACACCTGGACTAGACACACACCTGGACTAGACACACTGTAACACAGAGACACACCTGGACAAGACACACCTGGACTAGACACACACCTGTACTAGACACACTGTAACAGAGACACACCTGGACTAGACACACACCTGGACTAGACACACCTGGACTAGACACACTGTAACACAGAGACACACCTGGACTAGACACACCTGGACTAGACACACTGTAACACAGAGACATACTTGGACTAGACACACCTGGACTAGACACACTTGGACTAGACACACATGGACTAGACAAACCTGGACTAGACACACACCTGGACTAGACACACACCTGGACTAGACACACACCTGGACTAGACACACTGTAACCCAGAGACACACCTGGACTAGACCCACCTGGACTAGACCCACCTGGACTAGACCCACCTGGACTAGACCCACCTGGACTAGACACACTGTAACACAGACACACCTGGACTAGACACACCTGGACTAGACACCTGGACTAGACACACCTGGACTAGACACACTGTAACACAGAGACACACCTGGACTAGACACACCTGGACTAGACACACCTGGACTAGACACACTGTAACCCAGAGACACACCTGGACTAGACACACCTGGACTAGACACACCTGGACTAGACACACCTGGACTAGACACACCTGGACTAGACACACTGTAACCCAGAGACACACCTGGACTAGACACACCTGGACTAGACACACCTGGACTAGACACACCTGGACTAGACACACCTGGACTAGACACACCTGGACTAGACACACCTGGACTAGACACACTGTAACCCAGAGACACACCTGGACTAGACACACCTGGACTAGACACACCTGGACTAGACACACCTGGACTAGACACACCTGGACTAGACACACTGTAACCCAGAGACACACCTGGACTAGACACACCTGGACTAGACACACACCTGGACTAGACACACTGTAACACAGAGACACACCTGGACTAGACACACCTGGACTAGACACACCTGGACTAGACACACCTGGACTAGACACACTGTAACCCAGAGACACACCTGGACTAGACACACCTGGACTAGACACACCTGGACTAGACACACCTGGACTAGACACACCTGGACTAGACACACTGTAACACAGAGACACACCTGGACTAGACACACCTGGACTAGACACACCTGGACTAGACACACTGTAACCCAGAGACACACCTGGACTAGACACACCTGGACTAGACACACCTGGACTAGACACACCTGGACTAGACACACCTGGACTAGACACACTGTAACCCAGAGACACACCTGGACTAGACACACCTGGACTAGACACACCTGGACTAGACACACCTGGACTAGACACACCTGGACTAGACACACCTGGACTAGACACACCTGGACTAGACACACCTGGACTAGACACACTGTAACCCAGAGACACACCTGGACTAGACACACCTGGACTAGACACACCTGGACTAGACACACACCTGGACTAGACACACCTGGACTAGACACACCTGGACTAGACACACCTGGACTAGACACACACACCTGGACTAGACACACCTGACTAGACACACTGGACTAGACACACCTGGACTAGACACACCTGGACTAGACACACCTGGACTAGACACACCTGGACTAGACACACCTGGACTAGACACACCTGGACTAGACACACCTGGACTAGACACACTGTAACCCAGAGACACACCTGGACTAGACACACCTGGACTAGACACACCTGGACTAGACACACCTGGACTAGACACACCTGGACTAGACACACTGTAACCCAGAGACACACCTGGACTAGACACACCTGGACTAGACACACACCTGGACTAGACACACTGTAACACAGAGACACACCTGGACTAGACACACCTGGACTAGACACACCTGGACTAGACACACTGTAACCCAGAGACACACCTGGACTAGACACACCTGGACTAGACACACACCTGGACTAGACACACCTGGACTAGACACACCTGGACTAGACACACCTGGACTAGACACACCTGGACTAGACACACCTGGACTAGACACACCTGGACTAGACACACCTGGACTAGACACACCTGGACTAGACACACCTGGACTAGACACACCTGGACTAGACACACCTGGACTAGACACACCTGGACTAGACACACCTGGACTAGACACACCTGGACTAGACACACCTGGACTAGACACACTGTAACCCAGAGACACACCTGGACTAGACACACCTGGACTAGACACACACCTGGACTAGACACACTGTAACACAGAGACACACCTGGACTAGACACACCTGGACTAGACACACCTGGACTAGACACACCTGGACTAGACACACTGTAACCCAGAGACACACCTGGACTAGACACACCTGGACTAGACACACCTGGACTAGACACACCTGGACTAGACACACTGTAACACAGAGACACACCTGGACTAGACACACCTGGACTAGACACACCTGGACTAGACACACTGTAACCCAGAGACACACCTGGACTAGACACACCTGGACTAGACACACCTGGACTAGACACACCTGGACTAGACACACCTGGACTAGACACACTGTAACCCAGAGACACACCTGGACTAGACACACCTGGACTAGACACACCTGGACTAGACACACCTGGACTAGACACACCTGGACTAGACACACCTGGACTAGACACACCTGGACTAGACACACTGTAACCCAGAGACACACCTGGACTAGACACACCTGGACTAGACACACCTGGACTAGACACACACCTGGACTAGACACACCTGGACTAGACACACCTGGACTAGACACACCTGGACTAGACACACTGTAACCCAGAGACACACCTGGACTAGACACACCTGGACTAGACACACTGTAACCCAGAGACACACCTGGACTAGACACACCTGGACTAGACACACTGTAACCCAGAGACACACCTGGACTAGACACACCTGGACTAGACACACCTGGACTAGACACACCTGGACTAGACACACCTGGACTAGACACACCTGGACTAGACACACCTGGACTAGACACACTGTAACCCAGAGACGTACATGTGACCGTTGAAATGTTTTATTTGCATGCGTTGTGTAGCAACACACATTTTTAGTTGTAAAATATGGTTGTGATTATTACTGTGAAAGTCCACTGGGCTCCACTGTCTTGCTCCTAGCAGACACGAGACTTGTTGAATGACCCATATCCATTCATCTTGTCGTTGGGGGGGTTCAGTAACATTCCGTCTAGATTGAATACTGCTGCTATAGTTTTGAGTTGAAAGACGACATGGAATCAGGCTGATGTTTTAAACTGTTGGCGATACTGTGGGTTCTTCTGGTTGTGGACAAGAGGAGACCTTTAATTAAAGTGTGATAGACTAGTATGACGAGGGACTGTGTTTTTTTCCCCACCTGCTCTCTGTCCAGCTCTCCGAGGATAACTTGAGGAGTTAAACCGTGTTTTCAAAGGGGTGTGTCGATGAGGGTTCATTTCAAATGGCTCCCTATTCCCTATCTAGTGCACTATGTAGGGAATAGGGTTCCCCCCCCATAGGGCCCTGGTCTAAAGTAGTGCACTATGTAGGGAATAGGGTCCCCCCCCCCCCCCCATAGGGCCCTGGTCTAAAGTAGTGCACTATGTAGGGAATAGGGAGCCATTTTAGCCGCAGGCCCTTTATGTTAATGCAAGACTGGGTCAGTTTTAGCAGATCATCTGAGAACTAGATAAACCCTCCCCTCCCCAACAGCATCTAGTTAGTTCTCACCTTTCACTGCCTAAACCTAGTGTTGTCTGTCTGTGTGTTTCTACTGAATGTTTGTTCACATCTTCTTTTTTCTTTGTAAGACTGTATTTATTGTAAAAGATAAATGGAAATATGTTGTGCTGAAGTGAGATTCATTATTTTACCTGTCTGAGTAAATGGACTCCATCTCCCTCGTGGAATTACACTCACTCAAAATGGCCGCCGGGTTCACCCATAACTGTGTACCTGTCTGAGTAAATGGACTCCAACTCCCTTCTCTCCCTCGTGGAATTACACTCACTCAAAATGGCCGCCGGGTTCACCCATAACTGTGTACCTGTCTGAGTAAATGGACTCCAACTCCCTTCTCTCCCTCGTGGAATTACACTCACTCAAAATGGCCGCCGGGTTCACCCATAACTGTGTACCTGTCTGAGTAAATGGACTCCAACTCCCTTCTCTCCCTCGTGGAATTACACTCACTCAAAATGGCCGCCGGGTTCACCCATAACTGTGTACCTGTCTGAGTAAATGGACTCCAACTCCCTTCTCTCCATCGTGGAATTACACTCACTCAAAATGGCCGCCGGGTTCACCCATAACTGTGTACCTGTCTGAGTAAATGGACTCCAACTCCCTTCTCTCCATCGTGGAATTACACTCACTCAAAATGGCCGCCGGGTTCACCCATAACTGTGTACCTGTCTGAGTAAATGGACTCCAACTCCCTTCTCTCCATCGTGGAATTACACTCACTCAAAATGGCCGCCGGTTCACCCACAACTGTCTCGAAAGGGAATGTCTGCTTCAGTAATTGTCTTTCTTTGAGAATGTCTCCCTTCACAGCCTCTCAGAGGCATTATAGATATATATTTCTAGAGCTGCTCAAAAGAAGCACACCATTTTGGATGCAGGGAGAGGGCCTGTAAGGTCACACAGTCTGTTTTCCACAAGGCATCATCAGTTGGTGTGAAAGGATGCTCTTTCCTTCGTCTCTAGGTTTGGTTGTTTCCAAGTGTCCTTTTTGTCTGTCGCTGAGGTGAGGCAATGCAGCCGTCGCCTGTCTGAAACATTTTGTAGTCATTGATTTAACATGGGGAATAAATTCATCAACAATTCAACGGGTAGCACATGTTTTTCTTGTCACTGGTGGTCGGCCGGTACCGCCTGGTGGTCGGCCGGTACCTCCTGGTGGTCGGCCGGTACCGTCTGGTTGTCGGCCGGTACCTCCTGGTGGTCGGCCGGTACCTCCTGGTGGTCGGCCGGTACCGCCTGGTGGTCGGCCGGTACCGCCTGGTGGTCGGCCGGTACCTCCTGGTGGTCGGCCGGTACCTCCTGGTGGTCGGCCGGTACCGCCTGGTGGTCGGCCGGTACCGCCTGGTGGTCAGCCGATACCTTCTGGGGTCGGCCGGTACCGTCTGATGGTCGGTCGAACACTGAAATATGTACCAGACCTGCTTTAAACACGTCATACTTAGAGGAAGGGTCTGACCTGGTCTGAAGTAGTGCACTAGGAAGGGAATAGGGTGCCATTTGTCCGGAATAAGAACATGGTGTGCCTGTGGTGATGGATGACTATAAATGGGCCTGAGGTGAAGATAAGACTCCCCTGGTATTCTCTGCATTCATCAGTACAGGAACATGTCCAAACAGAAGAGAAGTGAGACAGAAGAATGGTCCTCATGTAACGGATGTGAAACGGCTAGCTTAGTTAGCGGTGGTGCTAGTGTAACTGATGTGAAACGGCTAGCTTAGTTAGCGGTGGTGCTAGTGTAACGGATGTGAAACGGCTAGCTTAGTTAGCGTTTCAATCGGTGACGTCACTTGCTCTGAGATCTTGAAGTAGTGGTTCCCCTTTGCTCTGCAAGGGCCACGGCATTTGTGGAGCGATGGGTAACGATGCTTCGAGGGGTGACTGTTGTTGATGTGTGCAGAGGGTCCCTGGTTCGCACCCGGGTCGGGGCGAGGGGACGGTCTAAAGTTATACTGTTACACTGAGAAGCGTTGGGATCGGTTGTCGGTGCCACAGCAGCCAGACAGAGATGGGTAACGATGCTTCGAGGGGTGACTGTTGTTGATGTGTGCAGAGGGTCCCTGGTTCGCGCCCGGGTCGGGGTGAGGGGACGGTCTAAAGTTATACTGTTACACTGAGAAGCATTGGGATCGGTTGTCGGTGCCACAGCAGCCAGACAGAGATGGGTAACGATGCTTCGAGGGTGACTGTTGTTGATGTGTGCAGAGGGTCCCTGGTTCGCGCCCGGGTCGGGGCGAGGGGACGGTCTAAAGTTATACTGTTACACTGAGAAGCATTGGGATCGGTTGTCGGTGCCACAGCAGCCAGACAGAGATGGGTAACGATGCTTCGAGGGTGACTGTTGTTGATGTGTGCAGAGGGTCCCTAGTTCGCGCCCGGGTCGGGGCGAGGGGACGGTCTAAAGTTATACTGTTACACTGAGAAGCATTGGGATCGGTTGTCGGTGCCACAGCAGCCAGACAGAGATGGGTAACGATGCTTCGAGGGTGACTGTTGTTGATGTGTGCAGAGGGTCCCTGGTTCGCGCCCGGGTCGGGGCGAGGGGACGGTCTAAAGTTATACTGTTACACTGAGAAGCGTTGGGATCGGTTGTCGGTGCCACAGCAGCCAGACAGAGATGGGTAACGATGCTTCGAGGGTGACTGTTGTTGATGTGTGCAGAGGGTCCCTGGTTCGCGCCCGGGTCGGGGCGAGGGGACGGTCTGAAGTTATACTGTTACACTGAGAAGCATTGGGATCGGTTGTCGGTGCCACAGCAGCCAGACAGAGATGGGTAACGATGCTTCGAGGGGTGACTGTTGTTGATGTGTGCAGAGGGTCCCTGGTTCGCGCCCGGGTCGGGGCGAGGGGACGGTCTAAAGTTATACTGTTACACTGAGAAGCGTTGGGATCGGTTGTCGGTGCCACAGCAGCCAGACAGATGGGTTCTCTAGTGCCAAGAGAAGCATCAGACTAAATGAAGTTATCAAATCTGATGCCTCTATCCCAAATGGCACCCTATTCCCTACATAGTGCACTACTTTTAAATAAATGCACTATATAGGGAGCCATTATGGTTGGATCTCAAATGGCACCCTATTCCCTACATAGTGCACTACCTTTTGACAAATGCACTATATAGGGAGCCATTTGTGATGAGACTATTTGAACATAGTGGATACATTCAGCCCTCGTCTCAACTACACAGCAGTTATAATACTGAGACAGGGGAGGGGGGTTCTCTCTACAGCTTTGGACCAGCAGTTATAATACTGAGATGGGGGAGGGGGGTTCTCTCTACAGCTTTGGGCCAGCAGTTATAATACTGAGACAGGGGAGGGGGGGTCTCTCTACAGCTCTGGACCAGCAGTTATAATACAGGGGGTGGGGGGGGTTCTCTCTACAGCTCTGGACCAGCAGTTATAATACTGAGACAGGGGAGGGGGGTTCTCTCTACAGCTCTGGACCAGCAGTTATAATACAGGGGGTGGGGGGGGTTCTCTCTACAGCTTTGGACCAGCAGTTATAATACAGGGGGTGGGGGGGGTTCTCTCTACAGCTCTGGACCAGCAGTTATAATACTGAGACAGGGGAGGGGGGTTCTCTCTACAGCTCTGGACCAGCAGTTATAATACAGGGGGTGGGGGGGGTTCTCTCTACAGCTTTGGACCAGCAGTTATAATACAGGGGGTGGGGGGGTTCTCGCTACAGCTTTGGACCAGCAGTTATAATACAGGGGGTGGGGGGGTTCTCTACAGCTTTGGACCAGCAGTTATAATACTGAGATGGGGTGGGGGGGGGTTCTCTCTACAGCTTTGGACCAGCAGTTATAATACTGAGATGGGGTGGGGGGGGGTTCTCTCTACAGCTTTGGACCAGCAGTTATAATACTGAGATGGGGGGGGGGGTTCTCTCTACAGCTTTGGAATAGCAGTTATAATACAGGGGGTGGGGGGGTTCTCTCTACAGCTTTGGACCAGCAGTTATAATACTGAGATGGGGGAGGGGGGTTCTCTCTACAGCTTTGGACCAGCAGTTATAATACTGAGATGGGGGAGGGGGGTTCTCTCTACAGCTTTGGACCAGCAGTTATAATACAGGGGAGGGGGGTTCTCTCTACAGCTCTGGACCAGCAGTTATAATACTGAGACAGGGGAGGGGGGTTCTCTCTACAGCTTTGGACCAGCAGTTATAATACAGGGGGTGGGGGGGTTCTCTCTACAGCTTTGGACCAGCAGTTATAATACAGGGGAGGGGGGTTCTCTCTACAGCTTTGGACCAGCAGTTATAATACAGGGGAGGGGGGTTCTCTCTACAGCTTTGGACCAGCAGTTATAATACTGAGACAGGGGAGGGGGGTTCTCTCTACAGCTTTGGACCAGCAGTTATAATACAGGGGAGGGGGGTTCTCTCTACAGCTTTGGACCAGCAGTTATAATACTGAGACAGGGGAGGGGGGTTCTCTCTACAGCTTTGGACCAGCAGTTATAATACTGAGATGGGGGAGGGGGGTTCTCTCTACAGCTTTGGGCCAGCAGTTATAATACTGAGATGGGGGGGGTCTCTCTACAGCTTTGGACCAGCAGTTATAATACAGGGGGTGGGGGGGTTCTCTCTACAGCTTTGGACCAGCAGTTATAATACTGAGACAGGGGAGGGGGGTTCTCTCTACAGCTTTGGACCAGCAGTTATAATACTGAGATGGGGGAGGGGGGTTCTCTCTACAGCTTTGGACCAGCAGTTATAATACTGAGGTGGGGGGGGTCTCTCTACAGCTTTGGACCAGCAGTTATAATACTGAGACAGGGGGGGGGGGAGAGGTTCCTCTCTACAGCTTTGGACCAGCAGTTATAATACTGAGACTGGGGGGGTTCTCTCTACAGCTTTGGGCCAGAGAGCCCGCTGGACTCCACTCAGACACCACCTGACAGTACTGCCTCGTCTGTTTCTGTGTGTCTGGGAGAGGCTCAACTCTCTCTGTCATCTTAACTACAGACAAGTGGCATAGTAATAAACCAGGTAAAACTCCAGACCCTAGTAGTATGATATGACATAGTAATAAACCAGGTTAAACTCCAGACCCTAGTATGATATGACATAGTAATAAACCAGGTAAAACTCCAGACCCTAGTAGTATGATATGACATAGTAATAAACCAGGTACAACTCCAGACCCTAGTAGTATGATATGACCGTAATAAACCAGGTAAAACTCCAGACCCTAGTAGTATGATATGACATAGTAATAAACCAGGTAAAACTCCAGACCCTAGTAGTATGATATGACATAGTAATAAACCAGGTAAAACTCCAGACCCTAGTAGTATGATATGACAGTAATAAACCAGGTAAAACTCCAGACCCTAGTAGTATGATATGACACAGTAATAAACCAGGTAAAACTCCAGACCCTAGTATGATATGACATAGTATTAAACCAGGTAAAACTCCAGACCCTAGTATGATATGACATAGTATTAAACCAGGTAAAACTCCAGACCCTAGTATGATATGACATAGTAATAAACCAGGTAAAACTCCAGACCCTAGTAGTATGATATGACATAGTAATAAACCAGGTTAAACTCCAGACCCTAGTAGTATGATATGACATAGTAATAAACCAGGTAAAACTCCAGACCCTAGTATGATATGACAGTAATAAAAAATGACTTTATGTGGACTATGATGGGGCCAGATATTTTCTAGTCAGGTCATAGGGTTAGAATGACCAGGACTGTGACCAGGACTGTGACAGTAGAATGACCAGGACTGTGACAGTAGAATGACCAGGACTGTGACTGTAGAATGACCAGGACTGTGACAGTAGAATGACCAGGACTGTGACAGTAGAATGACCAGGACTGTGACAGTACAATGACCAGGACTGTGACCAGGACTGTGACTGTAGAATGACCAGGACTGTGACCAGGACTGTGACCGTAGAATGACCAGGACTGTGACAGTAGAATGACCAGGACTGTGACCAGGACTGTGACAGTAGAATGACCAGGACTGTGACCGTAGAATGACCAGGACTGTGACAGTAGAATGACCAGGACTGTGACAGTAGAATGACCAGGACTGTGACCAGGACTGTGACAGTAGAATGACCAGGACTGTGACCAGGACTGTGACAGTAGAATGACCAGGACTGTGACCAGGACTGTGACCAGGACTGTGACAGTAGAATAACCAGGACTGTGACAGTAGAATAACCAGGACTGTGACAGTAGAATGACCAGGACTGTGACAGTAGAATAACCAGGACTGTGACAGTAGAATGACCAGGACTGTGACCAGGACTGTGACAGTAGAATGATCAGGACTGTTACAGTAGAATGACCAGGACTGTGACCAGGACTGTGACAGTAGAATGACCAGGACTGTGACCAGGACTGTGACAGTAGAATAACCAGGACTGTGACAGTAGAATGACCAGGACTGTGACAGTAGAATGACCAGGACTGTGACAGTAGAATAACCAGGACTGTGACAGTAGAATAACCAGGACTGTGACAGTAGAATGACCAGGACTGTGACAGTAGAATAACCAGGACTGTGACCAGGACTGTGACCAGGACTGTGACAGTAGAATAACCAGGACTGTGACAGTAGAATAACCAGGACTGTGACAGTAGAATGACCAGGACTGTGACAGTAGAATGACCAGGACTGTGCCCAGGACTGTGACAGTAGAATAACCAGGACTGTGACCAGGACTGTGACCAGGACTGTGACAGTAGAATAACCAGGACTGTGACAGTATGTAGTATGATATGACATAGTAATAAACCAGGTTAAACTCCAGACCCTAGTAGTATGATATGACATAGTAATAAACCAGGTAAAACTCCAGACCCTAGTATGATATGACAGTAATAAAAAATGACTTTATGTGGACTATGATGGGGCCAGATATTTTCTAGTCAGGTCATAGGGTTAGAATGACCAGGACTGTGACCAGGACTGTGACAGTAGAATGACCAGGACTGTGACAGTAGAATGACCAGGACTGTGACTGTAGAATGACCAGGACTGTGACAGTAGAATGACCAGGACTGTGACAGTAGAATGACCAGGACTGTGACAGTACAATGACCAGGACTGTGACCGTAGAATGACCAGGACTGTGACCGTAGAATGACCAGGACTGTGACCAGGACTGTGACCAGGACTGTGACAGTAGAATGACCAGGACTGTGACAGTAGAATGACCAGGACTGTGACAGTACAATGACCAGGACTGTGACCAGGACTGTGACTGTAGAATGACCAGGACTGTGACCAGGACTGTGACCGTAGAATGACCAGGACTGTGACAGTAGAATGACCAGGACTGTGACCAGGACTGTGACAGTAGAATGACCAGGACTGTGACAGTAGAATGACCAGGACTGTGACAGTAGAATGACCAGGACTGTGACAGTAGAATGACCAGGACTGTGACCAGGACTGTGACAGTAGAATGACCAGGACTGTGACCAGGACTGTGACAGTAGAATGACCAGGACTGTGACCAGGACTGTGACCAGGACTGTGACAGTAGAATAACCAGGACTGTGACAGTAGAATAACCAGGACTGTGACAGTAGAATGACCAGGACTGTGACAGTAGAATAACCAGGACTGTGACAGTAGAATGACCAGGACTGTGACCAGGACTGTGACAGTAGAATAACCAGGACTGTGACCAGGACTGTGACCCGGACTGTGACAGTAGAATAACCAGGACTGTGACAGTAGAATAACCAGGACTGTGACAGTAGAATGACCAGGACTGTGACAGTAGAATGACCAGGACTGTGCCCAGGACTGTGACAGTAGAATAACCAGGACTGTGACCAGGACTGTGACCAGGACTGTGACAGTAGAATAACCAGGACTGTGACAGTAGAATAACCAGGACTGTGACAGTAGAATGACCAGGACGGTGGCCAGGACTGTGACAGTAGAATGACCAGGACTGTGACAGTAGAATGACCAGGACTGTGACAGTAGAATCACCAGGACTGTGACAGTAGAATGACCAGGACTGTTACAGTAGAATGACCAGGACTGTGACCAGGACTGTGACAGTAGAATGACTAGGACTGTGACCAGGACTGTGACAGTAGAATAACCAGGACTGTGACAGTAGAATGACCAGGACTGTGACAGTAGAATGACCAGGACTGTGACAGTACAATGACCAGGACTGTGACCAGGACTGTGACTGTAGAATGACCAGGAATGTGACCAGGACTGTGACCGTAGAATGACCAGGACTGTGACAGTAGAATGACCAGGACTGTGACAGTAGAATGACCAGGACTGTGACAGTAGAATGACCAGGACTGTGACAGTAGAATGACCAGGACTGTGACAGTAGAATGACCAGGACTGTGACCAGGACTGTGACAGTAGAATGACCAGGACTGTGACCAGGACTGTGACAGTAGAATGACCAGGACTGTGACCAGGACTGTGACCAGGACTGTGACAGTAGAATAACCAGGACTGTGACAGTAGAATAACCAGGACTGTGACAGTAGAATGACCAGGACTGTGACAGTAGAATAACCAGGACTGTGACAGTAGAATGACCAGGACTGTGACCAGGACTGTGACAGTAGAATGATCAGGACTGTTACAGTAGAATGACCAGGACTGTGACCAGGACTGTGACAGTAGAATGACCAGGACTGTGACCAGGACTGTGACAGTAGAATAACCAGGACTGTGACAGTAGAATGACCAGGACTGTGACAGTAGAATGACCAGGACTGTGACAGTAGAATAACCAGGACTGTGACAGTAGAATAACCAGGACTGTGACAGTAGAATGACCAGGACTGTGACAGTAGAATAACCAGGACTGTGACCAGGACTGTGACCAGGACTGTGACAGTAGAATAACCAGGACTGTGACAGTAGAATAACCAGGACTGTGACAGTAGAATGACCAGGACTGTGACAGTAGAATGACCAGGACTGTGCCCAGGACTGTGACAGTAGAATAACCAGGACTGTGACCAGGACTGTGACCAGGACTGTGACAGTAGAATAACCAGGACTGTGACAGTATGTAGTATGATATGACATAGTAATAAACCAGGTTAAACTCCAGACCCTAGTAGTATGATATGACATAGTAATAAACCAGGTAAAACTCCAGACCCTAGTATGATATGACAGTAATAAAAAATGACTTTATGTGGACTATGATGGGGCCAGATATTTTCTAGTCAGGTCATAGGGTTAGAATGACCAGGACTGTGACCAGGACTGTGACAGTAGAATGACCAGGACTGTGACAGTAGAATGACCAGGACTGTGACAGTAGAATGACCAGGACTGTGACAGTAGAATGACCAGGACTGTGACAGTAGAATGACCAGGACTGTGACAGTACAATGACCAGGACTGTGACCAGGACTGTGACCGTAGAATGACCAGGACTGTGACCGTAGAATGACCAGGACTGTGACCAGGACTGTGACCAGGACTGTGACAGTAGAATGACCAGGACTGTGACAGTAGAATGACCAGGACTGTGACAGTAGAATGACCAGGACTGTGACAGTAGAATGACCAGGACTGTGACCAGGACTGTGACAGTAGAATGACCAGGACTGTGACCAGGACTGTGACAGTAGAATAACCAGGACTGTGACCAGGACTGTGACAGTAGAATAACCAGGACTGTGACAGTAGAATAACCAGGACTGTGACAGTAGAATGACCAGGACTGTGACAGTAGAATAACCAGGACTGTGACAGTAGAATGACCAGGACTGTGACCAGGACTGTGACAGTAGAATGATCAGGACTGTTACAGTAGAATGACCAGGACTGTGACCAGGACTGTGACAGTAGAATGACCAGGACTGTGACCAGGACTGTGACAGTAGAATAACCAGGACTGTGACAGTAGAATGACCAGGACTGTGACAGTAGAATGACCAGGACTGTGACAGTAGAATAACCAGGACTGTGACAGTAGAATAACCAGGACTGTGACAGTAGAATGACCAGGACTGTGACCAGGACTGTGACAGTAGAATAACCAGGACTGTGACCAGGACTGTGACCAGGACTGTGACAGTAGAATAACCAGGACTGTGACAGTAGAATAACCAGGACTGTGACAGTAGAATGACCAGGACTGTGACAGTAGAATGACCAGGACTGTGCCCAGGACTGTGACAGTAGAATAACCAGGACTGTGACCAGGACTGTGACCAGGACTGTGACAGTAGAATAACCAGGACTGTGACAGTAGAATAACCAGGACTGTGACAGTAGAATGACCAGGACGGTGGCCAGGACTGTGACAGTAGAATGACCAGGACTGTGACAGTAGAATGACCAGGACTGTGACAGTAGAATCACCAGGACTGTGACAGTAGAATGACCAGGACTGTTACAGTAGAATGACCAGGACTGTGACCAGGACTGTGACAGTAGAATGACTAGGACTGTGACCAGGACTGTGACAGTAGAATAACCAGGACTGTGACAGTAGAATGACCAGGACTGTGACAGTAGAATGACCAGGACTGTGACAGTAGAATGACCAGGACTGTTACAGTAGAATGACCAGGACTGTGACCAGGACTGTGACAGTAGAATGACCAGGACTGCGACCAGGACTGTGACAGTAGAATGACCAGGACTGTGACAGTAGAATGACCAGGACTGTGACAGTACAATAACCAGGACTGTGACAGTAGAATAACCAGGACTGTGACAGTAGAATGACCAGGACTGTGACCAGGACTGTGACAGTAGAATGACCAGGACTGTGACAGTAGAATGACCAGGACTGTGACAGTAGAATGACCAGGACTGTGACAGTAGAATGACCAGGACTGTTACAGTAGAATGACCAGGACTGTGACCAGGACTGTGACAGTAGAATGGCCAGGACTGTGACCAGGACTGTGACAGTAGAATGACCAGGACTGTGACAGTAGAATGACCAGGACTGTGACAGTAGAATGACCAGGACTGTGACAGTAGAATGACCAGGACTGTGACAGTAGAATGACCAGGACTGTGGCCAGGACTGTGACAGTAGAATGACCAGGACTGTGACAGTAGAATGACCAGGACTGTGACAGTAGAATCACCAGGACTGTGACAGTAGAATCACCAGGACTGTGACAGTAGAATGACCAGGACTGTGACCAGGACTGTGACAGTAGAATAACCAGGACTGTGACCAGGACTGTGACAGTAGAATAACCAGGACTGTGACAGTAGAATAACCAGGACTGTGACAGTAGAATGACCAGGACTGTGACAGTAGAATAACCAGGACTGTGACAGTAGAATGACCAGGACTGTGACCAGGACTGTGACAGTAGAATGATCAGGACTGTTACAGTAGAATGACCAGGACTGTGACCAGGACTGTGACAGTAGAATGACCAGGACTGTGACCAGGACTGTGACAGTAGAATAACCAGGACTGTGACAGTAGAATGACCAGGACTGTGACAGTAGAATGACCAGGACTGTGACAGTAGAATAACCAGGACTGTGACAGTAGAATGACCAGGACTGTGACCAGGACTGTGACAGTAGAATAACCAGGACTGTGACCAGGACTGTGACAGTAGAATAACCAGGACTGTGACAGTAGAATAACCAGGACTGTGACAGTAGAATGACCAGGACTGTGACAGTAGAATGACCAGGACTGTGCCCAGGACTGTGACAGTAGAATAACCAGGACTGTGACCAGGACTGTGACCAGGACTGTGACAGTAGAATAACCAGGACTGTGACAGTAGAATAACCAGGACTGTGACAGTAGAATGACCAGGACTGTTACAGTAGAATGACCAGGACTGTGACCAGGACTGTGACAGTAGAATGACCAGGACTGCGACCAGGACTGTGACAGTAGAATGACCAGGACTGTGACAGTAGAATGACCAGGACTGTGACAGTACAATAACCAGGACTGTGACAGTAGAATAACCAGGACTGTGACAGTAGAATGACCAGGACTGTGACCAGGACTGTGACAGTAGAATGACCAGGACTGTGACAGTAGAATGACCAGGACTGTGACAGTAGAATGACCAGGACTGTGACAGTAGAATGACCAGGACTGTTACAGTAGAATGACCAGGACTGTGACCAGGACTGTGACAGTAGAATGGCCAGGACTGTGACCAGGACTGTGACAGTAGAATGACCAGGACTGTGACAGTAGAATGACCAGGACTGTGACAGTACAATAACCAGGACTGTGACAGTAGAATAACCAGGACTGTGACAGTAGAATGACCAGGACTGTGACCAGGACTGTGACAGTAGAATGACCAGGACTGTGACAGTAGAATGACCAGGACTGTGACAGTAGAATGACCAGGACTGTGACAGTAGAATGACCAGGACTGTGGCCAGGACTGTGACAGTAGAATGACCAGGACTGTGACAGTAGAATGACCAGGACTGTGACAGTAGAATGACCAGGACTGTGGCCAGGACTGTGACAGTAGAATGACCAGGACTGTGACAGTAGAATCACCAGGACTGTGACAGTAG
The DNA here is from genome assembly GCF_045791955.1 of Oncorhynchus clarkii lewisi. Classification (NCBI taxonomy): domain Eukaryota; kingdom Metazoa; phylum Chordata; class Actinopteri; order Salmoniformes; family Salmonidae; genus Oncorhynchus; species Oncorhynchus clarkii. The sequence goes on along the minus strand of NC_092179.1, from coordinate 35,816,960 downwards.
AATGACCAGGACTGTTACAGTAGAATGACCAGGACTGTGACAGTAGAATGACCAGGACTGTGACCAGGACTGTGACAGTAGAATGACTGTGACAGTAGAATAACCAGGACTGTGACAGTAGAATGACCAGGACTGTGACAGTAGAATGACCAGGACTGTGACAGTAGAATGACCAGGACTGTTACAGTAGAATGACCAGGACTGTGACCAGGACTGTGACAGTAGAATGACCAGGACTGCGACCAGGACTGTGACCAGGACTGTGACAGTAGAATGACCAGGACTGTGACAGTAGAATGACCAGGACTGTGACAGTAGAATGACCAGGACTGTGACCAGGACTGTGACAGTAGAATGGCCAGGACTGTGACCAGGACTGTGACAGTAGAATGACCAGGACTGTGACAGTAGAATGACCAGGACTGTGACAGTAGAATGACCAGGACTGTGACCAGGACTGTGACAGTAGAATGGCCAGGACTGTGACCAGGACTGTGACAGTAGAATGACCAGGACTGTGACAGTAGAATGACCAGGACTGTGACAGTACAATAACCAGGACTGTGACAGTAGAATAACCAGGACTGTGACAGTAGAATGACCAGGACTGTGACCAGGACTGTGACAGTAGAATAACCAGGACTGTGACAGTAGAATGACCAGGACTGTGACAGTAGAATGACCAGGACTGTGACAGTAGAATGACCAGGACTGTGACAGTAGAATGACCAGGACTGTGACAGTAGAATGACCAGGACTGTGACCAGGACTGTGACAGTAGAATGACCAGGACTGTGACCAGGACTGTGACAGTAGAATGACCAGGACTGTGACAGTAGAATGACCAGGACTGTGACAGTAGAATGACCAGGACTGTGACAGTAGAATGACCAGGACTGTGACAGTAGAATGACCAGGACTGTGACAGTAGAATGACCAGGACTGTTACAGTAGAATGACCAGGACTGTGACCAGGACTGTGACAGTAGAATGACCAGGACTGCGACCAGGACTGTGACCAGGACTGTGACAGTAGAATGACCAGGACTGTGACAGTAGAATGACCAGGACTGTGACAGTAGAATGACCAGGACTGTGACCAGGACTGTGACAGTAGAATGGCCAGGACTGTGACCAGGACTGTGACAGTAGAATGACCAGGACTGTGACAGTAGAATGACCAGGACTGTGACAGTAGAATGACCAGGACTGTGACCAGGACTGTGACAGTAGAATGGCCAGGACTGTGACCAGGACTGTGACAGTAGAATGACCAGGACTGTGACAGTAGAATGACCAGGACTGTGACAGTACAATAACCAGGACTGTGACAGTAGAATAACCAGGACTGTGACAGTAGAATGACCAGGACTGTGACCAGGACTGTGACAGTAGAATAACCAGGACTGTGACAGTAGAATGACCAGGACTGTGACAGTAGAATGACCAGGACTGTGACAGTAGAATGACCAGGACTGTGACAGTAGAATGACCAGGACTGTGACAGTAGAATGACCAGGACTGTGACCAGGACTGTGACAGTAGAATGACCAGGACTGTGACCAGGACTGTGACAGTAGAATGACCAGGACTGTGACAGTAGAATGACCAGGACTGTGACAGTAGAATGACCAGGACTGTGACCAGGACTGTGACAGTAGAATGACCAGGACTGTGACTAGGACTGTGACAGTAGAATGACCAGGACTGGTCACAGGTATGCAGGGTTGTATCATCTGGAATTAAAAGTCACAATGTCTTCACTATTGTGTTGATACGGCCTAGGTAGCTCAGCCACCCACAGTTTGAATAGACCAGCTGTGGTTTATCGGTAGGCTACTCTAGGCCAGCTGTGGTTTATCAGTAGGCTATTCTAGGACAGCTGTGGTTTATCAGTAGGCTACTCTAGGACAGCTGTGGTTTATCAGTAGGCTACTCTAGGACAGCTGTGGTTTATCAGTAGGCTACTCTAGGACAGCTGTGGTTTATCAGTAGGCTACTCTAGGACAGCTGTGGTTTATCAGTAGGCTACTCTAGGACAGCTGTGGTTTATCAGTAGGCTACTCTAGGACAGCTGTGGTTTATCAGTAGGCTACTCTAGACCAGCTGTGGTTTATCAGTAGACTACCTGTAGCTGTGGTTTATCAGTAGACTACTCTAGACCAGCTGTGGTTTATCGGTAGGCTACTCTAGACCAGCTGTGGTTTATCGGTAGGCTACTCTAGACCAGCTGTGGTTTATCAGTAGACTACTCTAGGACAGCTGTGGTTTACCAGTAGGCTACTCTAGACCAGCTGTGGTTTATCGGTAGGCTACTCTAGACCAGCTGTGGTTTATCAGTAGACTACTCTAGGACAGCTGTGGTTTACCAGTAGGCTACTCTAGACCAGCTGTGGTTTATCAGTAGGCGACTCTAGGACAGCTGTGGTTTATCAGACTGAAGCAGGAGTTGACCAATCAAATCATGAGGCGAATCAGTCTTAACACCAGTAATTTGTCCCTCTTTTCGGTGCTTTTGTGTCAATTATTTTATTAAACAATATAAAGTGTTGGGGCAAATGCCAGTTCAGCAATAGACTCATATAATTCACCACATAATGCTACAAATGAAGAAACACAGTATGTATATACACAGAAGTATGTGGACACCCCTTCAAATGAGTGGATTTGGCTATTTCAGCCACACCCGTTGCTGACATAAAATCAAGCACACAGCCATGCAATCTCCATAGACAAACATTGGCAGTAGAATGGCCATACTGAAGAGCTCAGTGACCTTCAATGTGGCACCGTCATAGGATGCCACCTTTCCAACAAGTCAGTTGGTCAAATTTCTGCCCTGCTAGTGCTGCCCCCCGGTCAACTGTAAGTGCTGCTATTGTGAAGCGGAAACGTCTAGGAGCAACAACGGCTGTGGTAGACCACAGAACGGGACCGCCGAGTGCTGAAGCCCGTGGCAACACTCACTACCGAGTTCCAAACTAACTAACTATGGAAGCAGTTTGGGGAAGGCCCTTTCCTGTTTCAGCATGACAATGCCCCCTGTGCACAAAGTCAGGTCCATACAAAAGTGGTGTGTCGAGATCGGTGTGGAAGAACTTGACTGGCCTGCACAGAATCAGTTGGGGGAGACCCAACTCCATACTAATGCTCATGATTTTGAAATGAGATGTTTGACGACCAGGTGTCCATGTAGTGTATGTATGTTCTGTCTAAATGGTTTTAGTTAGAAGCTCAAAATGTTGAGGCAGTGTCGACATTTAATTATATTTTGGGTGGCAGGAATGGGCTTCCATAAATACAACTATCCCAGGCTCGCTCCCTCCCCCTTGTCGTGTGAGTCGCTCCAGAATTGGAATTGATTAGCATATCACTCAGTAAATCCACACCCCCTTAGTTTCAGACAGTCACCAGGCTCTACGTAACAGCAGCCTGGGGACGAGACCAGACAGAAACAGGGTTTAGTATCTTACCGCTACTAAAGCTGAGTATCAGCAGGCCCTGCGTTTCTATATTCAGCCATCTTGTTCCAGTGCTGAGGAAAATCTTTCTCACACGTGTGTGTGTGTGTGAATTTCCAAGTCATTGTTTTTTTAATTTTTCTAAAAAGATGATAATTTCAGTTCCCTGTTGAAAGTTCGTCACGTTAAACTGAAGAGTTGAAGGGTCTCCAGACTGTGAGCCTGATGGAAACCTACTCCCTGGTCAATACGGTGCCCTTCTGGTCTCAGAGTAACATCCTTTATGTGCCAGTGGTGTGCTGATAGACTGAAGGCAGCACATCCACAAAGCCCTGGGACTTAGACAACGATGTTAGACACAGACACACACTCCCTTTAATCTTCCCCGCCTCGCAGACAGAAACACAAACACGCAACGACAAAACAGACAGAAGCTTTATGTTCCCATCAGGAGAAGCGTAACCTTTCCTAAAGGCTTATCAGTGAATAGTTAAGCAGCAGGATATTTACAAGAAAACAGGAGACGTTGTCCAAAATGGCACCCTATTCCCTTTTACAGAGCACTACTTTAGATCAGAGTCCACATAGGGCTAAGGCCAACGTTAGTGCACTAAACTGGGAATAGAGTTCCATTTTTAGATTCGTCCAGAGACATTCTAAATCATTTTAGTTCCAGGTCAGAGTTCAGCCAATGGTACTGCACTTCACGACCATTGTGATCCTGACAGGACAGGTGGGTTGCTGCGACCGCCTCACACCCACCGGCGAATCCTCATCGAGCAGGAACATGACAGAGGGAGGAGGCACTTTTTTTGATTGGCTGGTTTTCATTGTTCCAAAGTTGTTGTTTTTTAGTCACCTCTTGCCATTGACTCCAGGTTTGGTTGTAGTTCTCTGTCTCGCCACCAGATGGTGGTAGTGTTGTTGTAATTCCTCCATCTCACCACCAGATGGTGGTAGTGTTGCTGTAATTCCTCCATCTCACCACCAGATGGTGGTAGTGTTGCTGTAATTCCTCCATCTCACCACCAGATGGTGGTAGTGTTGCTGTAATTCCTCCATGTCACCACCAGATGGTGGTAGTGTTGCTGTAATTCCTCCATGTCACCACCAGATGGTGGTAGTGTTGCTGTAATTCCTCCATCTCACCAACAGATGGTGGTAGTGTTGCTGTAGTTTTCCATTTCACCACTGGGTTGTAGTGGTGTCAGTCAGGGCCTGATGCAGGAAGGCACTTCGTAGGGAGGCTCTGGGGCAGTTAGGAGGACTGGAGCTCTGATCTGCTATGTCATCAGGATGGGCTTCTGTCTCACCTCCAGGATATCTGATGACAGACAGAGTCAATGAGCAGTCAATACTGTAATTTACACGACAGGGACAGTCCATAATGGCTCCCTGTCCTCTAGAAAGTGTAAAGAATCTAGATAGGAAGACGCTAGCCGCACCCTCAGAGCATGGCCAGACCAGCTGGCTGTTGTGTTATCAGAACATTTTCACTCTCTCTAGCTCAGGTTGTTATCCCCACCATCGTCCCCCTGCCCAAGATGTCCCCCCCAATGGACATTTACCCTGTCCCCCCCCAGGGTCTTGACCTGAGGTGATAGGGAACCATTAGGGACTGATGGTGTGTGGGTCTTGACCTGAGGTGATAGGGAACCATTAGGGACTGATGGTGAGTGGGTCTTGACTTGAGGTGATAGGGAACCATTAGGGACTGATGGTGTGTGGGTCTGGACCTGAGGTGATAGGGAACCATTAGGGACTGATGGTGTGTGGGTCTGGACCTGAGGTGATAGGGAACCATTAGGGACTGATGGTGTGTGGGTCTTGACCTGAGGTGATAGGGAACCATTAGGGACTGATAGTGTGTGGGTCTTGACCTGAGGTGATAGGGAATAGTGACCCATTAGGGACTGATGGTGTGTGGGTCTTGACCTGAGGTGATAGGGAACCATTAGGGACTGATGGTGTGTGGGTCTTGACCTGAGGTGATAGTGACCCATTAGGGACTGATGGTGTGTGGGCCTTGACCTGAGGTGATAGGGAACCATTAGGGACTGATAGTGTGTGGGTCTTGACCTGAGGTGATAGGGAACCATTAGGGACTGATAGTGTGTGGGTCTTGACCTGAGGTGATAGGGAACCATTAGGGACTGATAGTGTGTGGGTCTTGACCTGAGGTGATAAGGAATAGTGACCCATTAGGGACTGATAGTGTGTGGGTCTTGACCTGAGGTGATAGGGAATAGTGACCCATTAGGGACTGATGGTGTGTGGGTCTTGACCTGAGGTGATAGGGAACCATTAGGGACTGATGGTGTGTGGGTCTTGACCTGAGGTGATAGTGACCCATTAAGGACTGATGGTGTGTGGGCCTTGACCTGAGGTGATAGGGAATAGTGACCCATTAGGGACTGATAGTGTGTGGGTCTTGACCTGAGGTGATAGGGAATAGTGACCCATTAGGGACTGATGGTGTGTGGGTCTTGACCTGAGGTGATAGGGAACCATTAGGGACTGATGGTGTGTGGGTCTTGACCTGAGGTGATAGTGACCCATTAAGGACTGATGGTGTGTGGGTCTTGACCTGAGGTGATAGTGACCCATTAAGGACTGATGGTGTGTGGGCCTTGACCTGAGGTGATAGGGAACCATTTGGGACTGATAGTGTGTGGGTCTTGACCTGAGGTGATAGGGAACCATTAGGGACTGATAGTGTGTGGGTCTTGACCTGAGGTGATAAGGAATAGTGACCCATTAGGGACTGATGGTGTGTGGGTCTTGACCTGAGGTGATATGGAATAGTGACCCATTAGGGACTGATAGTGTGTGGGTCTGGACCTGAGGTGATAGGGAACAATTAGGGACTGATGGTGTGTGGGTCTTGACCTGAGGTGATGCGGTGCAGCGGCAGGGTGACGTAGGTCAGGTGGGAGTAAAGCAGGAAGTACTCCTCCGTACGGTTCAGTTTGAGCCAAGATCCCACCAGGGACCGACCTGTACCCGACAGGGAGCGAGACCGCAGGTTGGACTGGTTACACAGGTCTGCATGGGGTCACATGATCCAGGTTATAGGTTAAACACTCTCTCTATTCAACACATCCTGGTTCTACTCTGTCTATTCAACACATCCTGGTTCTACACTCTGTGTCTTCAACACATCCGGGTTCTACACTCTCCCTCTCTCTCTCTCCAACACATCCGGGTTCTACACTCTCCAACACATCCGGGTTCTACACTCTCCAACACATCCGGGTTCTACACTCTCCAACACATCCGGGTTCTACACTCTCCAACACATCCGGGTTCTACACTCTCCAACACATCCGGGTTCTACACTCTCCAACACATCCGGGTTCTACACTCTCCAACACATCCGGGTTCTACACTCTCCAACACATCCTACACAACACGTGGTGTTTGGGTATAAAATATCATTACCCTCGTCGTCCTCTTCCCTGAAGAACTCTTCACTATCGTTGGCTGAGTGACTCTTCTTCATCTCAGTGATACGGTTCCTGGGGACCTTCCGACGGAGAGAAGGGGAGAAGAACGAGGGGCGGTTCCTCTCCGGGGTGGGAGGGGTGCTGAACGACGTCACCTGACCAAACAGAACACAGACAGCCAATCAGAACCAACACCCAGACAGCCAATCAGAACCAACCAATTACAGAGAAAACACCCAGACAGCCAATCAGAACATATCTAATACTACCATCAGTTGCTCTTATACCTGTGTAGTTAAACTGTAGTAAATTAAACATGGCAGTAACTCAGTAGTAATATAACATACTGCAGTAACTCAGTAGTAATATAACATACTGCAGTAACTCAGTAGTAATATAATATACTGCAGTGTATTAAACATGGCAGTACCTCAGTAGTAATATAGTGTATGAAACACGGCAGTAATATTATAGTGTATTAAACACGGCAGTAACTCAGTAGTAATATACTACAGTGTATTAAACATGGCAGTAACTCAGTAGTAATATAATATACTACAGTGTATTAAACATGGCAGTAACTCAGTAGTAATATAATAGTGTATGAAACACGGCAGTACCTCAGTAGTAATATACTACAGTGTATTAAACATGGCAGTACCTCAGTAGTAATATAATAGTGTATTAAACATGGCAGTACCTCAGTAGTAATATAATATACTACAGTGTATTAAACATACTGCAGTAACTCAGTAGTAATATAATATACTACAGTGTATTAAACATACTGCAGTAACTCAGTAGTAATATAATAGTGTATTAAACATACTGCAGTAACTCAGTAGTAATATAATATACTACAGTGTATTACACATGGCAGTAACTCACTAATATAACAGTGTATTAAACATGGCAGTAACTCAGTAGTAATATAATATACTACAGTGTATTAAACATGGCAGTAACTCAGTAGTAATATAATATACTACAGTGTATTAAACATGGCAGTAACTCAGTAGTAATATAATATACTACAGTGTATTAAACATGGCAGTAACTCAGTAGTAATATAATATACTACAGTGTATTAAACATGGCAGTAACTCAGTAGTAACATAATATACTACAGTGTATTAAACATACTGCAGTAACTCAGTAGTAATATAATAGTGTATTAAACATGGCAGTACCTCAGTAGTAATATAATATACTACAGTGTATTAAACATGGCAGTAACTCAGTAGTAATATAATATACTACAGTGTATTAAACATGGCAGTAACTCAGTAGTAATATAACAGTGTATTAAACATGGCAGTAACTCAGTAGTAATATAACAGTGTATTAAACATGGCAGTAACTCAGTAGTAATATAATAGTGTATTAAACATGGCAGTAACTCAGTAGTAATATACTACAGTGTATTAAACATGGCAGTACCTCAGTAGTAATATAATGTATTAAACATGGCAGTAACTCAGTAGTAATATAATATACTACAGTGTATTAAACATGGCAGTACCTCAGTAGTAATATAGTGTATTAAACATGGCAGTACCTCAGTAGTAATTTAATGTCAATCCAGTCTATCCTCCAGAACAACCCCCCAACTGAGTCAAATCCAGTCTATCCTCCAGAACAACCCCCCAACTGAGTCAAATCCAGTCTATCCTCCAGAACAACCCCCCAACTGAGTCAAATCCAGTCTATCCTCCAGAACAACCCCCCCAACTGAGTCAAATCCAGTCTATCCTCCAGAACAACCCCGCAACTGAGTCAAATCCAGTCTATCCTCCAGAACAACCCCCCAACTGAGTCAAATCCAGTCTATCCTCCAGAACAACCCCCCAACTGAGTCAAATCCAGTCTATCCTCCAGAACAACCCCGCAACTGAGTCAAATCCAGTCTATCCTCCAGAACAACCCCCCCAACTGAGTCAAATCCAGTCTATCCTCCAGAACAACCCCGCAACTGAGTCAAATCCAGTCTATCCTCCAGAACAACCCCCCAACTGAGTCAAATCCAGTCTCTGATATCCACAACTCTAGTGGACATCACACTGAACCTCAGTTAAAGGGGGACAGTATCTCAGGACATACAGAACCTCAGGACATACAGAACCTCAGTTAAAGGGGGACAGTATCTCAGGACATACAGAACCTCAGGACATACAGAACCTCAGGACATACAGAACCTCAGGACATACAGAACCTCAGTTAAAGGGGGACAGTATCTCAGGACATACAGAACCTCAGTTAAAGGGGGACAGTACCTCAGGACATACAGAACCTCAGTTAAAGGGGGACAGTACCTCAGGACATACAGAACCTCAGGACATACAGAACCTCAGTTAAAGGGGGACAGTATCTCAGGACATACAGAACCTCAGTTAAAGGGGGGACAGAACCTCAGTTAAAGGGGGGACAGTACCTCAGGACATACAGAACCTCAGGACATACAGAACCTCAGTTAAAGGGGGACAGTACCTCAGGACATACAGAACCTCAGTTAAAGGGAGACAGTACCTCAGGACATACAGAACCTCAGTTAAAGGGGGATAGTATCTCAGGACATACAGAACCTCAGTTAAAGGGGGATAGTATCTCAGGACATACAAAACCTCAGGACATTATGAAACCATTTCCCCTCCATGTATATCTATGTACCTGAGAACATGGAATGTTTGTGGTTCTACCATAATGCTTTCCCGACCCTCTAGTCTAGCGGACGGTCAGCGCCCCGACCCTCTAGTCTAGCGGACGGTCAGAGCCCCGACCCTCTAGTCTAGCGGACGGTCAGCGCCCCGACCCTCTAGTCTAGCGGACGGTCAGCGCCCCGACCCTCTAGTCTAGCGGACGGTCAGCGCCCCGACCCTCTAGTCTAGCGGACGGTCAGCGCCCCGACCCTCTAGTCTAGCGGACGGTCAGCGTCCTGACCCTCTAGTCTAGCGGACGGTCAGCGTCCTGACCCTCTAGTCTAGCGGACGGTCAGCGTCCTGACCCTCTAGTCTAGCGGACGGTCAGCGTGTTTGTGTGTGTACACTGAGTGTACAAAACATTAAGAACACGTTCCTGATATTGAGTTACACCCCCTTTTGCCCTCAGAACAGCCTCAATTCTTTGGGATATGGACTCTACAAGGTGTCCAAAGCGTTCCACAGGGATGCTGGTCCATGTTGACTCTACAAGGTGTCCAAAGTCTTCCACAGGGAAGCTGGTCCATGTTGACACCAACGCTTCCCACAGCTGTATCAAGTTGGCTGGATGTCCTTTGGGTGGTGGACCGTTCTTGATACACACAGGAAACTGTTGAGTGTGTAAAACCCAGCAGCGTTGAAGTTCTTGACTCAAACCGGTGCGCCTGGCACCTACTACCGTACCCCGTTCAAAGGAACTTAAATCTTTAGTCTTGCCCATTCACCCGCTGAATGGCACACACATACAATCCATGTCTCAATTGTCTCAAGGTTTAAAAATCCTTCTTCAACCACCTGTCTCCTCCCCTTCATCTACGCTGATTGAAGTGGATTTAACAGGTGACATCAATCAGGGATCACAGCATTCACCTGGTCAGTCGGTCATGGAAAGAGAAGGTGTTCCTAATGTGTCCATGCACGTTTTTTGTGTGTCCTAACCCTCTCGTATATGTGTGTGTGTGCGTGCGTGCCTATTTGTCTACTCTACCTACCCTCTCGTGTAGGGGTGAGTCCAGGTCCTCCTCTGTGCCGCAGGGGGACGTGTCTCCGGTCGGGACCCGGCTGACCGCCATCTCAGCGTGACCTTTGCCCTGCGGCCCCTTCATCCTGACAAACTCCATGTTGTTGTACTTATAGAAGCCGAACGACATGCGCTGGGCCATCTTCGCTGCCACACTCACCTACAAGACAAACACACAACAGGAAGACTTGATATGGATCGTTTTGAATCTTGTCTTGTATTTTACCATCAACTACAAAGTCCTGTGTTTTTCTCTTAGTAATGTCTTGTCCACAAACTACAAAGTCCTGTGTTTTTCTGTTAGTAATGTCTGGTCCACAAACTACAAAGTCCTGTGTTTTTCTGTTAGTAATGTCTGGTCCACAAACTACAAAGTCCTGTGTTTTTCTGTTAGTAATGTCTGGTCCACAAACTACAAAGTCCTGTGTTTTTCTGTTAGTAATGTCTGGTCCACAAACTACAAAGTCCTGTGTTTTTCTGTTAGTAATGTCTTGTCCACAAAGTCCTGTGTTTTTCTGTTAGTAATGTCTGGTCCACAAACTACAAAATCCTGTGTTTTTCTGTTAGTAATGTCTGGTCCACAAAGTCCTGTGTTTTTCTCTGTTAGTAATGTCTGTAAACTCCATTTCATTAAGACAAACATATCCAGTTTCCTTCTTTCCAAGGTCTTTATGTAATTCAAGCAGTAAAGTTTCTCACAGCTTGAGGCTGATTTCACATTTTCACAGAATATTCAGAAAGATGTTTCTACAACTTGATTGGAGTCCACCTGTCATAAATTAAATTGATTGGACTTACTTTGGAAAAGCACACACCTGTCTATATGAGGCCGAAGGAATTGTCCACAGAGCTCCGAAACAGGATTGTGTCGAGGCACAGATCTGGGGAAGGGTACCAAAGCATTTCTGCAGCCTTGAAGGTCTCCAAGAACACAGTGGCCTCCATCATTCTCAAATGGAAGACGTTTGAAACCACCAAGACTCTTCCTAGAGCCGGCTGCCTGGCCAAGCTGAGAAATCAGAGAGAAGGGCCTTGGTCAGGGAGGTGACCAAGAACCCAATGGTCACTCTGGCAGAGCTCCAGAGTTCCTCTGTGGAGATGGGAGAACCTTCCAGAAGGACAACCATCTCTGCAGCACTCCACCAATCAGGCCTTTATGGTAGAGTGGCCAGACGGAAGCCAATCCTCAGTAAAAGGCACATGACAGCCCTCTTGGAGTTTGCCAAAAGGAATCTCAGACCATGAGAAACAAGATTCTCTGGTCTGATTGAACTCTTTGGCCTGAAGGCCAAACGTCATGTCTCGAGGAAACCTGGCAGCATCCCTATGGTGAAGCATGGTGGTGGCGGCATCATGCTGTGGGGATGTTTTTCAGCGGCAGGGACTGGGAGACTAGTCAGGATCGAGGGAAAGAAGAATGGAGCAAAGTACAGAGAGATCCTTGATGAAAAGCTGCTCCAGAGCGCTCAGGACCTCAGACTGGGGTGAAGGTTCACCTTCCGACAGGACAATAACCCTAAGCACACAGACAAGACAACGCAGGAGTGGCTTCAGGACAAGTCTCAATGTCCTTGAGTGGCCCGGCCAGAGCCCGGACTTGAACACGATCCAACATCTCTGGAGAGACCTGAAAATAGCTGTGCAGCAACACTCCCCATCCAACCTGACAGAGAGGATCTGCAGAGAAGAATGGGATAAACTCCCCAAATACAGGTGTGCCAAGCTTGTAGCGTCAGACCCAAGAAGACTCGAGGCTGTAATCACTGACAAAGTACTGAGTAAAGGGTCTGAATACTTATGTAAATTTGATATTTAAAAAAAATTATTAACACAATTGCAAAAATGCTTGTCGTATTGTGTGTAGATTGATGATTTAAAAAAAATAATGATAATAATAATGAAATAAATAGAATAATGATGTAACACATTTTGGGGAAAAAGTCTACGGGTTCGCAAACTTTCCAAATACACTGTAGGGGAATTCTCCAGAGAGAGGAATCCCAGATATATATCTATAGAGTAGAGAGACATCCCAGATATACATCTATAGAGTAGAGAGACTTACTCTGTTGTCGTAAACCTTCAGAGAGGAATCCCAGATAGATATCTATAGAGTAGAGAGACTTACCCTGTTGTCGTAAACCTTCTTCAGAGCTTCGTAGCGGATGGAACCTTGGAAGACGACTCCTTGGAACGTGTTGCTCTTATCACTGGCTACCAACTCCACACACACCATCTCCCCCTCACCTACCGTCATGTCACAGAACACCTACACACAGAGAGAGAGAGACAGAGAGAGACAGAGAGAGAGACAGAGAGAGAGAGAGAGAGAGAGAGAGACAGAGAGGGATACACACAGAGAGAGAGAGACAGAGAGACAGACAGAGAGACAGACAGAGAGGGAGACAGAGAGGGAGACAGAGAGGGAGACAGAGAGAGACAGGGAGAGAGAGACGCACACGTTAGAACAGTGATTCTCAACTAGTGGGTTGCGACCCAAATTGGGTCTCGGGAGGTTCTGAATGGGTCGCGGGTAACTCTAATGAACGTATCCTCTGCAGCAGAGGTAACTCTGGGTCTTCATCTCATGTGGCGGTCCTCATGAGAGACAGTTAACTCTAATGAACTGATCCTCTGCAGCAGAGGTAACTCTGGGCCTTCCTTTCCTGTGGCGGTCCTCATGAGAGACAGTTAACTCTAATGAACTGATCCTCTGCAGCAGAGGTAACTCTGGGTCTTCCTGTCCTGTGGCAGTCCTCATGAGAGACAGTTAACTCTAATGAACTGATCCTCTGCAGCAGAGGTAACTCTGGGTCTTCCTTTCCTGTGGCAGTCCTCATGAGAGACAGTTAACTCTAATGAACTGATCCTCTGCAGCAGAGGTAACTCTGGGTCTTCCTGTCCTGTGGCAGTCCTCATGAGAGACAGTTAACTCTAATGAACTGATCCTCTGCAGCAGAGGTAACTCTGGGTCTTCCTTTCCTGTGGCAGTCCTCATGAGAGACAGTTAACTCTAATGAACTGATCCTCTGCAGCAGAGGTAACTCTGGGTCTTCCTGTCCTGTGGCAGTCCTCATGAGAGACAGTTAACTCTAATGAACTGATCCTCTGCAGCAGAGGTAACTCTGGGTCTTCCTGTCCTGTGGCAGTCCTCATGAGAGACAGTTAACTCTAATGAACTGATCCTCTGCAGCAGAGGTAACTCTGGGTCTTCCTTTCCTGTGGCGGTCCTCATGAGAGACAGTTAACTCTAATGAACTGATCCTCTGCAGCAGAGGTAACTCTGGGTCTTCCTTTCCTGTGGCGGTCCTCATGAGAGACAGTTTCATCATAGTGCTTGATGGTTTTTACGACTGCACTTGAACATAAATACAATTTGTTTTGATTTTGAAGAAACTTTCCAAGTTATTGACATTTCCTGGATTAACTGACCTTCATGTCTTAAAGTAACGATGGACTGTTGTTTCTCTTTGCTTATTTGAGCTGTTCTTGACATAATATGGTCTTTTACCAAATAGGGCTCTTTTGTATACCACCCCTACCTTGTCACAACACAACTGACAGGCTCGAACCCATTAAGTAAAGAAATTCAACAAATTAACTTTTAATAAAACACACCTGTTAATTGTAAAGCCTTCCAGGTGACTACCTCATGAAACTTAGGGCTCCCGAGTGGCAGGGGTCTAAGGCGTCACTACAGTCCCTGGTTCGAATCCAGGCTGTATCACATCCGGACGTGATTGGGAGTCCCATAGGGCAGCGCACAATTGGCCCAGCGTTGTCTGGGTTTGGCCGGGGTAGGCTGTCATTGTAAATAAGAATTGATTCTTGACTGACTTGCCTCGTTAAATAAAGGTTAAATAAAAACACATTTAAAAAGCTGGTTGAGAGAATGCCCAGAGTGCAAAGCTGTCATCAAGGCAAAGGGTGGCTACTTTGAAGAATCTACAATATATTTTGATTTGTTTAACACTTTTTTTGGTTACTACATGATTCCATATGTGTTATTTCATAGTTTTGATGTCTTCACAAATTATTCTACAATGTAGAAAATAGTAAAAATAAAGAAAAACCCTGGAATGAGTAGGTGTGTCCAAACGTTTAACTGGTACTGTATATTATACTATATGTACTGTATGTATTTTTAAAATAACTTTTAAAAATACTGTGATTTAAATGATCAGCAGCGCTATTAAGTGGATTTGGTCGTCGTTGTCTGAAACCAGTGAACTTTACATTCTTCAAGAATATGGGCAACATTGTATTGTCATACAATTGGTTAATTAAATATCAATATAGCATTAAAAAAAAATATTTTTCTATATTATTTTCCGCGATGTGAATATTAGGTCGCGACAGACAAAGTTCGATTATGTTTCCCGAAGCAAAACCGGTTGAGAACCGCTGCGTTAGAATACGGAGTGTCTGTTTACAAGAATGGTTTGCACAGTCAAGTCGTTTAGCTGAGAAAGCTGATACCAGGAACTGAAAAGACCGGTTCAATCACTGCTGTTTTATATTTTCACTGTAAAAACGTAAAGAAAGTCATCGATTTCCTTCCCAGGAAAATAATCCATTAATACACTAGAATCAGGGGTCTGCCATGAGGTTAATACACTAGAATCAGGGGTCTGCCATGAGGTTAATACACTAGAATCAGGGGTCTGCCATGAGGTTAATACACTAGAATCAGGGGTCTGCCATGAGGTTAATACACTAGAATCAGGGGTCTGCCATGAGGTTAATACACTAGAATCAGGGGTCTGCCATGAGGTTAATACACTAGAATCAGGGGTCTGCCATGAGGTTAATACACTAGAATCAGGGGTCTGCCATGAGGTTAATACACTAGAATCAGGGGTCTGCCATGAGGTTAATACACTGGAATCAGGGGTCTGCCATGAGGTTAATACACTAGAATCAGGGGTCTGCCATGAGGTTAATACACTAGAATCAGGGGTCTGCCATGAGGTTAATACACTGGAATCAGGGGTCTGCCATGAGGTTAATACACTAGAATCAGGGGTCTGCCATTAATACACTAGAATCAGGGGTCTGCCATGAGGTTAATACACTAGAACCAGGGGTCTGCCATGAGGTTAATACACTAGAATCAGGGGACTGCCATGAGGTTAATACACTAGAATCAGGGGTCTGCCATGAGGTTAATACACTAGAATCAGGGGTCTGCCATGAGGTTAATACACTAGAATCAGGGGTCTGCCATGAGGTTAATACACTAGAATCAGGGGTCTGCCATGAGGTTAATACACTAGAATCAGGGGTCTGCCATGAGGTTAATACACTAGAATCAGGGGTCTGCCATGAGGTTAATACACTAGAATCAGGGGTCTGCCATGAGGTTAATACACTAGAATCAGGGGTCTGCCATGAGGTTAATACACTAGAATCAGGGGTCTGCCATGAGGTTAATACACTAGAATCAGGGGTCTGCCATGAGGTTAATACACTAGAATCAGGGGTCTGCCATGAGGTTAATACACTAGAATCAGTGGTCTGCCATGAGGTTAATACACTAGAATCAGGGGTCTGCCATGAGGTTAATACACTAGAATCAGGGGTCTGCCATGAGGTTAATACACTAGAATCAGGGGTCTGCCATGAGGTTAATACACTAGAATCAGGGGTCTGCCATGAGGTTAATACACTAGAATCAGGCGTCTGCCATGAGGTTAATACACTGGAATCAGGGGACTGCCATGAGGTTAATACACTACAATCAGGGGTCTGCCATGAGGTTAATACACTAGAATCAGGGGTCTGCCATGAGGTTAATACACTAGAATCAGGGGTCTGCCATGAGGTTAATACACTAGAATCAGGGGACTGCCATGAGGTTAATACACTAGAATCAGGGGTCTGCCATGAGGTTAATACACTAGAATCAGGGGTCTGCCATGAGGTTAATACACTAGAATCAGGGGTCTGTGGCTTTTAAATGGACCGACAGCTTCAGGGGTGTATTCATTAGTTAGATTCCGTTGTGAAAAATGTCTTGTCTGTTGCTAAAACGTTTTGCAACGGAAACCGTTTACTCTAACGAACCAACGGAAGCAGGGGAAATGGAATGAAACGGGGGAGGTTCCTACCTGAATTTGTACCAATAGAAACTCTCGTTTTCATTGTAAAACGTTTTCCATTTGGAGTAAATGGTTTCCGCTTTGCAACGGAGACCGAATAATGAATACAGCCCAGGTCACACTTCAACACACAGCCCATCTCCCAGGGGGCCCTTCTAGAGGCCCCGGCAGTCAATCACAACCTGTCAGGTGCCTGATTGGGCTGGGGAGGGGATTGTGGGCGGTTGTCACGGTTACCTCCTCAAAGTTGTCAATCATGAAGAAGATGTTGGGGTAGCTCATCTTAGACTCCTCTCCTTTACTGTCCATGGCGTGTTTACTTGGTGACGCATACACTTGCTGTGATGAGAGAGAGAGGAAGAGAGAAAATAAGGGAAAGAGAGGGACCAGGAGAGATACAGAGAAAGGGAGAGGAAGGGGGGAGAGAGAGAGAGAGAGGAAGGGGGGAGAGAGAGAGGAAGGGGGGAGAGAGAGAGGAAGGGGGGGAGAGAGAGAGGAAGGGAAAGAGGGACGAGGAGAGAGCGAGAAAGGGTGAGAGAGCGAGAAAGGGTGAGAGAGCGAGAAAGGGTGAGAGAGAGAGAGAGAGAGCGAGAAAGGGTGAGAGAGAGAGAGAGAGAGCGAGAAAGGGTGAGAGAGAGAGAGAGAGAGAGAGAGAAAGGGTGAGAGAGAGAGAGAGAGCGAGATAGGGGGGGAGAGAGAGAGAGAGCGAGAAAGGGGGAGAGAGAGAGAGCGAGAAAGGGGGAGAGAGAGAGAGAGCGAGAAAGGGGGAGAGAGAGAGAGAGAGAGAGAGAGCGAGAAAGGTGGGAGAGAGAGAGAGCGAGAAAGGTGGGAGAGAGAGAGAGCGAGAAAGGTGGAGAGAGAGAGAGAGAGAGAGCGAGAGAGCGAGGAAGAGAGAGAAACCGAGAGAGAGAGAGAGAAAGCAAGAAAGAGAGAGTTACTGGGTCAGGTTCTGTAGAGGCCCATCTATCCATAGCTACATCAGTAAATCCAATGGGATGTAGTCTGAAGAGTCCTGTCTCTTACCTGAGACTTCTTCCTGTGAATGTGGATGTCTCCTGCGTCTGAGCGCGTGCAGACGGCACACGTCACCACATAGTCCAGCTGATAGAAAAAAAAAAAAGAGGTCATGAACTTGGTTTTATTCAACCATATTCTGAACTAGAGTTTCCTGGAAAATTACAAGTGGCCCAGTGGTCTAAGGTACTGCATCGCAGTGCTAGAGGCTGAGCGCGTACAGACCTGGGTTCATTCAACTGGCAACTAAAGTCAGCCTGCAGACACCCGGCCTGCCACAAGGAGTCGCTAGAGAGCCACGAGCCAAGTAAAGCTCATCGCTCTCTAGCGACTCCTTGTGGCGGGCCGGGTGTCTGCAGGCTGACTTCAGTCGCCAGTTGAACAGTGTTTCCTCCGACACATTGGTGCGGCTGACTTCCGGGTTGGGCTGGCGGGTGTTAAGGAGCGCGGTTTGGCGTGTCATGTTTCAGAGAACGCACGACTCCACCTTCGCCTCCCGAGCCCGTTTGGGGAGTTGCAACGATGAGACAAGATCGAAATTGGGGAGAATAAGGGGAAAATATTTCATAGATAACATTTTTACACCCAAAGTGTGATGGGTGACAATATTAGGCTATCACTATCAATGACGTGTTATCCTAGTGAATGACGTGTTAGCCCATAGGCCTATATGTTTTGGTTTGAATCACAGCTAAAGATGCCAAATAACAATTAAGCACATTAATCCCCTTTAGAACCAGTGTAAAGCGAAACTGGAATACATAGGCAGCCAAACTGGAATACATAGACAGCCAAACTGGAATACACAGACAGCCAAACTGGAATACACAGACAGCCAAACTGGAATACACAGACAGCCAAACAGGCCTACATAGACAGCCAAACAGACAGCCAAACTGGAATACATAGACAGCCAAACTGGAATACATAGACAGCCAAACTGGAATACATAGACAGCCAAACTGGAATACACAGACAGCCAAACTGGCCTACACAGACAGCCAAACTGGCCTACATAGACAGCCAAACTGGCCTACAGACAGCCAAACTGGCATACAGACAGCCAAACTGGCATACAGACAGCCAAACTGGCATACACAGACAGCCAAACTGGCATACACAGACAGCCAAACTGGCACACATAGACAGCCAAACTGGCCTACATAGACAGCCAAACTGGCCTACATAGACAGCCAAACTGGCCTACATAGACAGCCAAACTGGCCTACATAGACAGCCAAACTGGCCTACATAGACAGCCAAACTGGCCTACATAGACAGCCAAACTGGCACACATAGACAGCCAAACTGGCACACATAGACAGCCAAACTGGAACACAGACAGCCAAACTGGCATACATAGACAGCCAAACTGGCCTACATAGACAGCCAAACTGGCACACATAGACAGCCAAACTGGCACACATAGACAGCCAAACTGGAACACAGACAGCCAAACTGGCCTACATAGACAGCCAAACTGGCCTACATAGACAGCCAAACTGGCCTACATAGACAGCCAAACTGGCCTACATAGACAGCCAAACTGGCCTACATAGACAGCCAAACTGGCCTACATAGACAGCCAAACTGGCCTACATAGACAGCCAAACTGGCCTACATAGACAGCCAAACTGGCCTACATAGACAGCCAAACTGGCCTACATAGACAGCCAAACTGGCCTACATAGACAGCCAAACTGGCCTACATAGACAGCCAAACTGGCCTACATAGACAGCCAAACTGGCCTACATAGACAGCCAAACTGGCCTACATAGACAGCCAAACTGGCCTACATAGACAGCCAAACTGGCCTACATAGACAGCCAAACTGGCCTACATAGACAGCCAAACTGGCCTACATAGACAGCCAAACTGGCCTACATAGACAGCCAAACTGGCCTACATAGACAGCCAAACTGGCCTACATAGACAGCCAAACTGGAATATATCATTAATTGCATTTTGGAACATTTCGTGCTCATAGCCTCCTGCCGGGGGCATTGCTGCCATTTAGGAACATTTCGTGCTCATAGCCTCCTGCCGGGGGCATTGCTGCCATTTAGGAACATCGTGCTCATAGCCTCCTGCCGGGGGCATTGCTGCCATTTAGGAACATCGTGCTCATAGCCTCCTGCCGGGGGCATTGCTGCCATTTAGGAACATCGTGCTCATAGCCTCCTGCCGGGGGCATGGCTGCCATTTAGGAACATCGTGCTCATAGCCTCCTGCCGGGGGCATTGCTGCCATTTAGGAACATCGTGCTCATAGCCTCCTGCCGGGGGCATGGCTGCCATTTAGGAACATCGTGCTCATAGCCTCCTGCCGGGGGCATTGCTGCCATTTAGGAACATCGTGCTCATAGCCTCCTGCCGGGGGCATGGCTGCCATTTAGGAACATCGTGCTCATAGCCTCCTGCCGGGGGCATTGCTGCCATTTAGGAACATCGTGCTCATAGCCTCCTGCCGGGGGCATTGCTGCCATTTAGGAACATCGTGCTCATAGCCTCCTGCCGGGGGCATTGCTGCCATTTAGGAACATCGTGCTCATAGCCTCCTGCCGGGGGCATTGCTGCCATTTAGGAACATCGTGCTCATAGCCTCCTGCCGGGGGCATTGCTGCCATTTAGGAACATCGTGCTCATAGCCTCCTGCCGGGGGCATTGCTGCCATTTAGGAACATCGTGCTCATAGCCTCCTGCCGGGGGCATTGCTTTCATTTAGGAACATCGTGCTCATAGCCTCCTGCCGGGGGCATTGCTGCCATTTAGGAACATCGTGCTCATAGCCTCCTGCCGGGGGCATTGCTGCCATTTAGGAACATCGTGCTGATAGCCTCCTGCCAGGGGCATTGCTGCCATTTAGGAACATCGTGCTCATAGCCTCCTGCCAGGGGCATTGCTGCCATTTAGGAACATCGTGCTCATAGCCTCCTGCCAGGGGCATTGCTGCCATTTAGGAACATCGTGCTCATAGCCTCCTGCCAGGGGCATTGCTGCCATTTAGGAACATCGTGCTCATAGCCTCCTGCCGGGGGCATTGCTGCCATTTAGGAACATCGTGCTCATAGCCTCCTGCCGGGGGCATTGCTGCCATTTAGGAACATCGTGCTCATAGCCTCCTGCCGGGGGCATTGCTGCCATTTAGGAACATCGTGCTCATAGCCTCCTGCCAGGGGCATTGCTGCCATTTAGGAACATCGTGCTCATAGTCTCCTGCCAGGGGCATTGCTGCCATTTAGGAACATCGTGCTCATAGCCTCCTGCCGGGGGCATTGCTGCCATTTAGGAACATCGTGCTCATAGCCTCCTGCCGGGGGCATTGCTGCCATTTAGGAACATCGTGCTCATAGCCTCCTGCCAGGGGCATTGCTGCCATTTAGGAACATCGTGCTCATAGCCTCCTGCCGGGGGCATTGCTGCCAATTTAGGAACATCGTGCTCATAGCCTCCTGCCAGGGGCATTGCTGCCATTTAGGAACATCGTGCTCATAGCCTCCTGCCGGGGGCATTGCTGCCATTTAGGAACATCGTGCTCATAGCCTCCTGCCAGGGGCATTGCTGCCATTTAGGAACATCGTGCTCATAGCCTCCTGCCGGGGGCATTGCTGCCATTTAGGAACATCGTGCTCATAGCCTCCTGCCGGGGGCATGGCTGCCATTTAGGAACATCGTGCTCATAGCCTCCTGCCGGGGGCATTGCTGCCATTTAGGAACATCGTGCTCATAGCCTCCTGCCGGGGGCATTGCTGCCATTTAGGAACATCGTGCTCATAGCCTCCTGCCGGGGGCATGGCTGCCATTTAGGAACATCGTGCTCATAGCCTCCTGCCGGGGGCATTGCTGCCATTTAGGAACATCGTGCTCATAGCCTCCTGCCGGGGGCATTGCTGCCATTTAGGAACATCGTGCTCATAGCCTCCTGCCGGGGGCATTGCTGCCATTTAGGAACATCGTGCTCATAGCCTCCTGCCGGGGGCATTGCTGCCATTTAGGAACATCGTGCTCATAGCCTCCTGCCGGGGGCATTTCTGCCATTTAGGAACATCGTGCTCATAGCCTCCTGCCGGGGGCATTGCTGCCATTTAGGAACATCGTGCTCATAGCCTCCTGCCGGGGGCATTGCTGCCATTTAGGAACATCGTGCTCATAGCCTCCTGCCGGGGGCATGGCTGCCATTTAGGAACATCGTTCTCATAGCCTCCTGCCGGGGGCATGGCTGCCATTTAGGAACATCGTGCTCATAGCCTCCTGCCGGGGGCATTGCTGCCATTTAGGAACATCGTGCTCATAGCCTCCTGCCGGGGGCATTGCTGCCATTTAGGAACATCGTGCTCATAGCCTCCTGCCGGGGGCATTGCTGCCATTTAGGAACATCGTGCTCATAGCCTCCTGCCAGGGGCATTGCTGCCATTTAGGAACATCGTGCTCATAGCCTCCTGCCGGGGGCATTGCTGCCATTTAGGAACATCGTGCTCATAGCCTCCTGCCGGGGGCATTGCTGCCATTTAGGAACATCGTGCTCATAGCCTCCTGCCGGGGGCATTGCTGCCATTTAGGAACATCGTGCTCATAGCCTCCTGCCGGGTGCATGGCTGCCATTTAGGAACATCGTGCTCATAGCCTCCTGCCGGGGGCATGGCTGCCATTTAGGAACATCGTGCTCATAGCCTCCTGCCGGGGGCATTGCTGCCATTTAGGAACATCGTGCTCATAGCCTCCTGCCGGGGGCATTGCTGCCATTTAGGAACATCGTGCTCATAGCCTCCTGCCGGGGGCATTGCTGCCATTTAGGAACATCGTGCTCATAGCCTCCTGCCGGGGGCATTGCTGCCATTTAGGAACATCGTGCTCATAGCCTCCTGCCGGGGGCATTGCTGCCATTTAGTAACATTGTGCTCATAGCCTCCTGCCGGGGGCATGGCTGCCATTTAGGAACATCGTGCTCATAGCCTCCTGCCAGGGGCATTGCTGCCATTTAGGAACATCGTGCTCATAGCCTCCTGCCGGGGGCATTGCTGCCATTTAGGAACATCGTGCTCATAGCCTCCTGCCGGGGGCATTGCTGCCATTTAGGAACATCGTGCTCATAGCCTCCTGCCGGGGGCATTGCTGCCATTTAGGAACATCGTGCTCATAGCCTCCTGCCGGGGGCATTGCTGCCATTTAGGAACATTGTGCTCATAGCCTCCTGCCGGGGGCATTGCTGCCATTTAGGAACATCGTGCTCATAGCCTCCTGCCAGGGGCATTGCTGCCATTTAGGAACATCGTGCTCAAAGCCTCCTGCCAGGGGCATTGCTGCCATTTAGGAACATCGTGCTCATAGCCTCCTGCCGGGGGCATTGCTGCCATTTAGGAACATCGTGCTCATAGCCTGTGAGGTGGACCCAAGATGGCTGCTAGAAGGACCCAAGATGGCTGCTAGAAGGACCCAAGATGGCTGCTAGAAGGACCCAAGATGGCTGCTAGAAGGACCCAAGATGGCTGCTAGAAGGACCCAAGATGGCTGCTAGAAGGACCCGATCACGTGACGGGCAATGGCTAATAAAAATGTGGATATCTGAGAGAGCCATGTGAGTGGGTCGGCCTGGTTAGTACTGGGACGGGAGACAGCCTGTTCAGGGTCGGGCCTGGTTAGTACTGGGACGGGAGACAACCTGCTCAGGGTCGGGCCTGGTTAGTACTGGGACAACCTGTTCAGGGTCGGGCCTGGTTAGTACTGGGACAACCTGTTCAGGGTCGGGCCTGGATAGTACTGGGACAACCTGTTCAGGGTCGGGCCTGGATAGTACTGGGACGGGAGACAGCCTGTTCAGGGTCGGGCCTGGATAGTACTGGGACAACCTGTTCAGGGTCGGGCCTGGTTAGTACTGGGACGGGAGACAACCTGTTCAGGGTCGGCCTGGTTAGTACTGGGACAGCCTGTTCAGGGTCGGGCCTGGATAGTACTGGGACGGGAGGCAACCTGTTCAGGGTCGGGCCTGGTTAGTACTGGGACGGGAGACAGCCTGTTCAGGGTCGGCCTGGTTAGTACTGGGACGGGAGACAACCTGTTCAGGGTCGGCCTGGTTAGCACTGGGACGGGAGGCAACCTGTTCAGGGTCGGGCCTGGTTAGTACTGGGACAGCCTGTTCAGGGTCGGGCCTGGATAGTACTGGGACGGGAGGCAACCTGTTCAGGGTCGGCCTGGTTAGTACTGGGACAGCCTGTTCAGGGTCGGGCCTGGATAGTACTGGGACGGGAGGCAACCTGTTCAGGGTCGGGCCTGGTTAGTACTGGGACGGGAGACAGCCTGTTCAGGGTCAGGCCTGGTTAGTACTGGGACAGGAGACAGCCTGTTCAGGGTCGGCCTGGTTAGTACTGGGACGGGAGACAACCTGTTCAGGGTCGGGCCTGGTTAGTACTGGGACGGGAGACAGCCTGTTCAGGGTCGGCCTGGTTAGTACTGGGACGGCCTGTTCAGGGTCGGGCCTGGTTAGTACTGGGACGGGAGACAGCCTGTTCAGGGTCGGGCCTGGTTAGTACTGGGACAGGAGGCAACCTGTTCAGGGTCGGCCTGGTTAGTACTGGGACGGGAGGCAACCTGTTCAGGGTCGGGCCTGGTTAGTACTGGGACAGCCTGTTCAGGGTCGGGCCTGGATAGTACTGGGACGGGAGGCAACCTGTTCAGGGTCGGCCTGGTTAGTACTGGGACAGCCTGTTCAGGGTCGGGCCTGGATAGTACTGGGACGGGAGGCAACCTGTTCAGGGTCGGGCCTGGTTAGTACTGGGACGGGAGACAGCCTGTTCAGGGTCGGCCTGGTTAGTACTGGGACGGGAGGCAACCTGTTCAGGGTCGGGCCTGGTTAGTACTGGGACGGGAGACAACCTGCTCAGGGTCGGGCCTGGTTAGCACTGGGACGGGAGGCAACCTGTTCAGGGTCGGGCCTGGTTAGTACTGGGACGGGAGACAACCTGCTCAGGGTCGGGCCTGGTTAGCACTGGGACGGGAGGCAACCTGTTCAGGGTCAGGCCTGGTTAGTACTGGGACAGCCTG
This sequence comes from Oncorhynchus clarkii lewisi, assembly GCF_045791955.1. Taxonomy (NCBI): domain Eukaryota; kingdom Metazoa; phylum Chordata; class Actinopteri; order Salmoniformes; family Salmonidae; genus Oncorhynchus; species Oncorhynchus clarkii. The sequence continues at coordinate 35,792,183 of NC_092179.1, read as the reverse complement.
TTCAGGGTCGGGCCTGGATAGTACTGGGACGGGAGGCAACCTGTTCAGGGTCGGGCCTGGTTAGTACTGGGACAGGAGACAACCTGTTCAGGGTCGGGCCTGGATAGTACTGGGACAGCCTGTTCAGGGTCGGGCCTGGATAGTACTGGGACGGGAGGCAACCTGTTCAGGGTCGGCCTGGTTAGTACTGGGACGGGAGACAACCTGTTCAGGGTCGGCCTGGTTAGTACTGGGACGGGAGACAGCCTGTTCAGGGTCGGCCTGGTTAGTACTGGGACGGCCTGTTCAGGGTCGGGCCTGGTTAGTACTGGGACGGGAGACAGCCTGTTAAGGGTCGGCCTGGTTAGTACTGGGACGGGAGACAACCTGTTCAGGGTCGGGCCTGGTTAGTACTGGGACGGGAGACAACCTGTTCAGGGTCGGCCTGGTTAGTACTGGGACGGGAGACAACCTGTTCAGGGTCGGGCCTGGTTAGTACTGGGACGGGAGACAGCCTGTTCAGGGTCGGGCCTGGTTAGTACTGGGACAGGAGACAGCCTGTTCAGGGTCGGCCGGGTTAGTACTGGGACGGGAGACAGCCTGTTCAGGGTCGGGCCTGGTTAGTACTGGGACGGGAGACAGCCTGTTCAGGGTCGGCCTGGTTAGTACTGGGACGGGAGACAACCTGTTCAGGGTCGGGCCTGGTTAGTACTGGGACGGGAGACAGCCTGTTCAGGGTCGGCCTGGTTAGTACTGGGACGGGAGACAACCTGTTCAGGGTCGGCCTGGTTAGCACTGGGACGTGAGACAGCCTGTTCAGGGTCGGGCCTGGTTAGTACTGGGACGGCCTGTTCAGGGTCGGGCCTGGTTAGTACTGGGACGGCCTGTTCAGGGTCGGGCCTGGTTAGTACTGGGACGGGAGACAACCTGTTCAGGGTCAGGCCTGGTTAGTACTGGGACAGGAGACAGCCTGTTCAGGGTCGGGCCTGGTTAGTACTGGGACGGCCTGTTCAGGGTCGGGCCTGGTTAGTACTGGGACGGCCTGTTCAGGGTCGGGCCTGGTTAGTACTGGGACGGGAGACAACCTGTTCAGGGTCAGGCCTGGTTAGTACTGGGACAGGAGACAGCCTGTTCAGGGTCGGGCCTGGTTAGTACTGGGACGGGAGACAACCTGTTCAGGGTCGGGCCTGGTTAGTACTGGGACGGCCTGTTCAGGGTCGGGCCTGGTTAGTACTGGGACGGCCTGTTCAGGGTCGGGCCTGGTTAGTACTGGGACGGGAGACAACCTGTTCAGGGTCGGGCCTGGTTAGTACTGGGACGACCTGTTCAGGGTCGGGCCTGGTTAGTACTGGGACGGGAGGCAACCTGTTCAGGGTCGGGCCTGGTTAGTACTGGGACGGGAGGCAACCTGTTCAGGGTCGGGCCTGGTTAGTACTGGGACAGGAGACAGCCTGGGAATGAGCATGTTGTCATACCAACCTTCATTAAGATCAGATTCAGGTAAACACTCTCCTCCCAGTCGATGTCAGGTTCTCCTAAACCTGGAAGCTTCTTAGAGTCTCTCCTGTACACCTCCACATCTACCTGGAATATACAGAGATATATTATAGAATCATATCCACATCTACCAGGAATATACAGAGATATATTATAGAATCATATCCACATCTACCTGGAATATACAGAGATATATTATAGAATCATATCCACATCTACCTGGAATATACAGAGATATATTATAGAATCATTTCCACATCTACCTGGAATACAGAGATATATTATAGAATCATATCCACATCTACCTGGAATATACAGACGTGACAATTACACTGAATTATCCCACCTACAATACACAACACCGCCCTTCACTATTTGAACACTGTAGTCTCTTTGCTGCTGACTTCCAGTGTGATGATCATATAGTCTGGTTGTATAGAAATGTCCTGATGCAGCACACAGAGTGCAGGTTAAATCAACCCTGGCTATACTCCAGGACAGCTCCTTAGCTCAGCTACATCTCACCCTTCAACGACCCCCAGCCACAGCTCACCCTTCAACGACCCCCAGCCACATCTCACCCTTCAACGACCTCCGGCCCAGCCACATCTCACCCTTCAACGACCCCCAGCCCAGCCACATCACACCCTTCAACGACCCCCAGCCCAACCACATCAAACCCTTCAACGACCCCCAGCCACATCTCACCCTTCAACGACCCCCAGCCACATCTCACCCTTCAACGACCCCCAGCCACATCTCACCCTTCAACGACCCCCAGCCACATCTCACCCTTCAACGACCCCAGCCACATCTCCCCCTTCAACCACCCCCAGCCACATCTCACCCTTCAACGACCCCCAGCCACATCTCACCCTTCAACGACCCCCAGCCACATCTCACCCTTCAACGACCCCCAGCCACATCTCACCCTTCAACGACCCCCAGCCACATCTCACCCTTCAACGACCCCCAGCCACATCTCACCCTTCAACGACCCCCAGCCACATCTCACCCTTCAACGACCTCCGGCCCAGCCACATCTCACCCTTCAACGACCTCCGGCCCAGCCACATCTCACCCTTCAACGACCTCCGGCCCAGCCACATCTCACCCTTCAACGACCTCCGGCCCAGCCACATCTCACCCTTCAACGACCTCCGGCCCAGCCACATCTCACCCTTCAACGACCTCCGGCCCAGCCACATCTCACCCTTCGACGAACTCCGGCCGAGCCACATCTCACCCTTCGACGAACTCCGGCCCAGCCACATCTCTCCCTTCGACGACCTACGGCCCAGCCACATCTCACCCTTCAACGACCTCCGGCCCAGCCACATCTCACCCTTCAACGACCCCCAGCCACATCTCAACCTTCAACGACCCCCAGCCACATCTCACCCTTCAACGACCCCCAGCCACATCTCACCCTTCAACGACCTCCAGCCACATCTCACCCTTCAACGACCCCCAGTCACATCTCACCCTTCAACGACCTCCGGCCCAGCCACATCTCACCCTTCAACGACCTCCGGCCCAGCCACATCTCACCCTTCAACGACCTCCGGCCCAGCCACATCTCACCCTTCAACGACCTCCGGCCCAGCCACATCTCACCCTTCAACGAACTCCGGCCCAGCCACATCTAACCCTTCAACGAACTCCGGCCCAGCCACATCTAACCCTTCAACGAACTCCGGCCCAGCCACATCTAACCCTTCAACGAACTCCGGCCCAGCCACATCTCACCCTTCAACGACCCCCAGCCCAACCACATCACACCCTTCAACGACCCCCAGCCACATCTCACCCTTCAACGACCCCCAGCCACATCTCACCCTTCAACAACCCCCAGCCCAACCACATCTCCCCTTCAACGACCCCCAGCCACATCTCACCCTTCAACAACCCCCAGCCACATCTCAACCTTCAACGACACCCAGCCACATCTCAACCTTCAACGACCTCCGGCCCAGCCACATCTCACCCTTCAACAACCCCCAGCCACATCTCAACCTTCAACGACCCCCAGCCAAATCTCACCCTTCAACGACCTCCGGCCCAGCCACATCTCACCCTTCAACGACCCCCGGCATAACCACATCTCACCCTTCAACGACCTCCAGCCCAGCCACATCTCACCCTTCAACGACCTCCAGCCCAGCCACATCTCACCCTTCAACGACCTCCGGCCCAGCCACATCTCACCCTTCAATGACCTCCGGCCCAGCCACATCTCACCCTTCAACGAACTCCGGCCCAGCCACATCTCACCCTTCAACGACCCCCAGCCACATCTCACCCTTCAACGACCAGCAGCCACATCTCACCCTTCAACGACCCCCAGCCACATCTCACCCTTCAACGACCTCCAGCCCAGCCACATCTCACCATTCAACAACCCCCACCCAGCCACATCTCACCCTTCAACGACCCCCAGCCACATCTCACCCTTCAACGACACCCAGCCACATCTCACCCTTCAACGACACCCAGCCACATCTCACCCTTCAACGACACCCAGCCACATCTCACCCTTCAACGACCCCCAGCCACATCTCACCCTTCAACGACCCCCAGCCACATCTCACCCTTCAACGACCCCCAGCCACATCTCACCCTTCAACGACCTCCGGCCCAGCCACATCTCACCCTTCAACGACCCCCGGCACAACCACATCTCACACTTCAACGACCTCCAGCCACATCTCACCCTTCAACGACCTCCAGCACAGCCACATCTCACCCTTCAACGACCTCCAGCCCAGCCACATCTCACCCTTCAACGACCTCCAGCCCAGCCACATCTCACCCTTCAACGACCCCCAGCCCAGCCACATCTCACCCTTCAACGACCCTCAGCCCAACCACATCACACCCTTCAACGACCCCCAGCCACATCTCACCCTTCAACGACCCCCAGCCACATCTCACCCTTCAACGACCCCCAGCCACATCTCACCCTTCAACGACCCCAGCCACATCTCACCCTTCAACGACCCCCAGCCACATCTCACCCTTCAACGACCCCCAGCCACATCTCACCCTTCAACGACCCCCAGCCACATCTCACCCTTCAACGACCCCCAGCCACATCTCACCCTTCAACGACCCCCAGCCACATCTCACCCTTCAACGACCCCCAGCCACATCTCACCCTTCAACGACCCCCAGCCACATCTCACCCTTCAACGAACCCCAGCCACATCTCACCCTTCAACGACCTCCAGCCCAGCCACATCTCACCCTTCAACGACCTCCAGCCCAGCCACATCTCACCCTTCAAAGACCCCCAGCCAAGCCACATCTCACCCTTCAACGACCTCCGGCCCAGCCACATCTCACCCTTCAACGACCTCCAGTCCAGCCACATCTCACCCTTCAATGACCTCCGGCCCAGCCACATCTCACCCTTCAACGACCTCCGGCCCAGCCACATCTCACCCTTCAACGACCTCCGGCCCAGCCACATCTCACCCTGCAACGACCTCCGGCCCAGCCACATCTCACCCTTCAACGACCTCCGGCCCAGCCACATCTCACCCTTCAACGACCTCCGGCCCAGCCACATCTCACCCTTCAACGACCTCCGGCCCAGCCACATCTCACCCTTCAACGACCTCCGGCCGAGCCACATCTCACCCTTCAACGACCTCCGGCCCAGCCACATCTCACCCTTCAACGACCTCCGGCCCAGCCACATCTCACCCTTCAAAGACCCCCGGCCAAGCCACATCTCACCCTTCAACGACCCCCAGCCACATCTCACCCTTCAACGACCTCCAGCCCAGCCACATCTCACCCTACAACGACCTCCAGGCACATCTCACCCTTCAACGACCTCCGGCCCAGCCACATCTCACCCTTCAACGACCTCCGGCCCAGCCACATCTCACCCTTCAACGACCTCCGGCCCAGCCACATCTCACCCTTCAACGACCTCCGGCCCAGCCACATCTCACCCTTCAACGACCTCCGGCCCAGCCACATCTCACCCTTCAACGACCTCCGGCCCAGCCACATCTCACCCTTCAACGACCTCCGGCCCAGCCACATCTCACCCTTCAACGACCCCCGGCCCAGCCACATCTCACCCTTCAACGACCCCCAGCCACATCTCACCCTTCAACGACCTCCAGCCCAGCCACATCTCACCCTTCAACGACCTCCAGCCCAGCCACATCTCACCCTTCAACGACCTCCAGCCCAGCCACATCTCACCATTCAACGACCTCCAGCCCAGCCACATCTCACCCTTCAACGACCTCCGGCCCAGCCACATCTCACCCTTCAACGAACTCCGGCCCAGCCACATCTCACCCTTCAACGACCTCCGGCCCAGCCACATCTCACACTTCAACGACCTCCAGCCACATCTCACCCTTCAACGACCTCCAGCACAGCCACATCTCACCCTTCAACGACCCCCAGCCCAACCACATCACACCCTTCAACGACCCCCAGCCACATCTCACCCTTCAACGACCCCCAGCCACATCTCACCCTTCAACGACCCCCAGCCACATCTCACCCTTCAATGACCCCCAGCCACATCTCACCCTTCAACGACCCCCAGCCACATCTCACCCTTCAACGACCCCCAGCCACATCTCACACTTCAACGACCCCCAGCCACATCTCACCCTTCAACGACCCCCAGCCACATCTCACCCTTCAACAACCCCCAGCCACATCTCACCCTTCAACGACCTCCGGCCCAGCCACATCTCACCCTTCAACGACCTCCGGCCCAGCCACATCTCACCCTTCAACGACCTCCGGCCCAGCCACATCTCACCCTTCAACGACCTCCGGCCCAGCCACATCTCACCCTTCAACGACCTCCGGCCCAGCCACATCTCACCCTTCAACGACCTCCGGCCCAGCCACATCTCACCCTTCAACGACCTCCGGCCGAGCCACATCTCACCCTTCAACGACCTCCGGCCCATCCACATCTCACCATTCAACGACCTCCGGCCCAGCCACATCTCACCCTTCAATGACCCCCCGCCAAGCCACATCTCACCCTTCAACGACCCCCAGCCACATCTCACCCTTCAACGACCTCCAGCCCAGCCACATCTCACCCTACAACGACCTCCAGGCACATCTCACCCTTCAACGACCTCCGGCCCAGCCACATCTCACCCTTCAACGACCTCCGGCCCAGCCACATCTCACCCTTCAACGACCTCCGGCCCAGCCACATCTCACCCTTCAACGACCTCCGGCCCAGCCACATCTCACCCTTCAACGACCTCCGGCCCAGCCACATCTCACCCTTCAACGACCTCCGGCCCAGCCACATCTCACCCTTCAACGACCTCCGGCCCAGCCACATCTCACCCTTCAACGACCCCCGGCCCAGCCACATCTCACCCTTCAACGACCCCCAGCCACATCTCACCCTTCAACGACCTCCAGCCCAGCCACATCTCACCCTTCAACGACCTCCAGCCCAGCCACATCTCACCCTTCAACGACCTCCAGCCCAGCCACATCTCACCATTCAACGACCTCCAGCCCAGCCACATCTCACCCTTCAACGACCTCCGGCCCAGCCACATCTCACCCTTCAACGAACTCCGGCCCAGCCACATCTCACCCTTCAACGACCTCCGGCCCAGCCACATCTCACACTTCAACGACCTCCAGCCACATCTCACCCTTCAACGACCTCCAGCACAGCCACATCTCACCCTTCAACGACCCCCAGCCCAACCACATCACACCCTTCAACGACCCCCAGCCACATCTCACCCTTCAACGACCCCCAGCCACATCTCACCCTTCAACGACCCCCAGCCACATCTCACCCTTCAATGACCCCCAGCCACATCTCACCCTTCAACGACCCCCAGCCACATCTCACCCTTCAACGACCCCCAGCCACATCTCACCCTTCAACGACCCCCAGCCACATCTCACCCTTCAACGACCCCCAGCCACATCTCACCCTTCAACAACCCCCAGCCACATCTCACCCTTCAACGACCCCCAGCCACATCTCCCCTTCAACGACCCCCAGCCACATCTCACCCTTCAACAACCCCCAGCCACATCTCAACCTTCAACGACACCCAGCCACATCTCAACCTTCAACGACCCCCAGCCACATCTCACCCTTCAACGACCTCCGGCCCAGCCACATCTCACCCTTCAACGACCCCCGGCATAACCACATCTCACCCTTCAACGACCTCCAGCCACATCTCACCCTTCAACGACCTCCAGCCCAGCCACATCTCACCCTTCAACGACCTCCAGCCCAGCCACATCTTACCCTTCAACGACCCCCGGCCCAGCCACATCTCACCCTTCAACGACCTCCGGCCCAGCCACATCTCACCCTTCAATGACCTCCGGCCCAGCCACATCTCACCCTTCAACGAACTCCGGCCCAGCCACATCTCACCCTTCAACGACCCCCAGCCACATCTCACCCTTCAACGACCAGCAGCCACATCTCACCCTTCAACGACCCCCAGCCACATCTCACCCTTCAACGACCTCCAGCCCAGCCACATCTCACCATTCAACAACCCCCAGCCCAACCACATCTCACCCTTCAACGACCCCCAGCCACATCTCACCCTTCAACAACCCCCAGCCACATCTCACCCTTCAACGACACCCAGCCACATCTCACCCTTCAACGACACCCAGCCACATCTCACCCTTCAACGACCCCCAGCCACATCTCACCCTTCAACGACCCCCAGCCACATCTCACCCTTCAACGACCTCCGGCCCAGCCACATCTCACCCTTCAACGACCCCCGGCACAACCACATCTCACACTTCAACGACCTCCAGCCACATCTCACCCTTCAACGACCTCCAGCACAGCCACATCTCACCCTTCAACGACCTCCAGCCCAGCCACATCTCACCCTTCAACGACCTCCAGCCCAGCCACATCTCACCCTTCAACGACCCCCAGCCCAGCCACATCTCACCCTTCAACGACCCCCAGCCCAACCACATCACACCCTTCAACGACCCCCAGCCACATCTCACCCTTCAACGACCCCCAGCCACATCTCACCCTATAACGACCCCCAGCCACATCTCACCCTTCAACGACCCCCAGCCACATCTCACCCTTCAACGACCCCCAGCCACATCTCACCATTACACGACCCCCAGCCACATCTCACCCTTCAACGACCCCCAGCCACATCTCACCCTTCAACGAACCCCCAGCCACATCTCAACCTTCAACGACCCCCAGCCACATCTCACCCTTCAACGACCTCCGGCCCAGCCACATCTCACCCTTCAACGACCCCCGGCATAACCACATCTCACCCTTCAACGACCTCCAGCCACATCTCACCCTTCAACGACCTCCAGCCCAGCCACATCTCACCCTTCAACGACCTCCAGCCCAGCCACATCTTACCCTTCAACGACCTCCGGCCCAGCCACATCTCACCCTTCAATGACCTCCGGCCCAGCCACATCTCACCCTTCAACGAACTCCGGCCCAGCCACATCTCACCCTTCAACGACCCCCAGCCACATCTCACCCTTCAACGACCAGCAGCCACATCTCACCCTTCAACGACCCCCAGCCACATCTCACCCTTCAACGACCTCCAGCCCAGCCACATCTCACCATTCAACAACCCCCAGCCCAACCACATCTCACCCTTCAACGACCCCCAGCCACATCTCACCCTTCAACGACCTCCGGCCCAGCCACATCTCACCCTTCAACGACCTCCGGCCCAGCCACATCTCACCCTTCAACGACCTCCGGCCCAGCCACATCTCACCCTTCAACGACCTCCGGCCGAGCCACATCTCACCCTTCAACGACCTCCGGCCCAGCCACATCTCACCCTTCAACGACCTCCGGCCCAGCCACATCTCACCCTTCAACGACCTCCGGCCCAGCCACATCTCACCCTTCAAAGACCCCCGGCCAAGCCACATCTCACCCTTCAACGACCCCCATCCACATCTCACCCTTCAACGACCTCCAGCCCAGCCACATCTCACCCTACAACGACCTCCAGGCACATCTCACCCTTCAACGACCTCCGGCCCAGCCACATCTCACCCTTCAACGACCTCCGGCCCAGCCACATCTCACCCTTCAACGACCTCCGGCCCAGCCACATCTCACCCTTCAACGACCTCCGGCCCAGCCACATCTCACCCTTCAACGACCTCCGGCCCAGCCACATCTCACCCTTCAACGACCTCCGGCCCAGCCACATCTCACCCTTCAACGACCTCCGGCCCAGCCACATCTCACCCTTCAACGACCCCCGGCCCAGCCACATCTCACCCTTCAACGACCCCCAGCCACATCTCACCCTTCAACGACCTCCAGCCCAGCCACATCTCACCCTTCAACGACCTCCAGCCCAGCCACATCTCACCCTTCAACGACCTCCGGCCCAGCCACATCTCACCATTCAACGACCTCCGGCCCAGCCACATCTCACCCTTCAACGAACTCCGGCCCAGCCACATCTCACCCTTCAACGACCTCCGGCCCAGCCACATCTCACACTTCAACGACCTCCAGCCACATCTCACCCTTCAACGACCTCCAGCACAGCCACATCTCACCCTTCAACGACCCCCAGCCCAACCACATCACACCCTTCAACGACCCCCAGCCCAACCACATCACACCCTTCAACGACCCCCAGCCACATCTCACCCTTCAACGACCCCCAGCCACATCTCACCCTTCAACGACCCCCAGCCACATCTCACCCTTCAACGACCCCCAGCCACATCTCACCCTTCAACGACCCCCAGCCACATCTCACCCTTCAACGACCCCCAGCCACATCTCACCCTTCAACGACCCCCAGCCACATCTCACCCTTCAACGACCCCCAGCCACATCTCACCCTTCAACGACCCCCAGCCACATCTCCCCTTCAACGACCTCCGGCCCAGCCACATCTCACCCTTCAACGACCTCCGGCCCAGCCACATCTCACCCTTCAACGACCTCCGGCCCAGCCACATCTCACCCTTCAACGACCCCCAGCCACATCTCACCCTTCAACGACCCCCGGCCCAGCCACATCTCACCCTTCAACGACCCCCAGCCACATCTCACCCTTCAACGACCTCCAGCCCAGCCACATCTCACCCTTCAACGACCTCCAGCCCAGCCACATCTCACCCTTCAACGACCTCCAGCCCAGCCACATCTCACCATTCAACGACCTCCAGCCCAGCCACATCTCACCCTTCAACGACCTCCGGCCCAGCCACATCTCACCCTTCAACGAACTCCGGCCCAGCCACATCTCACCCTTCAACGACCTCCGGCCCAGCCACATCTCACACTTCAACGACCTCCAGCCACATCTCACCCTTCAACGACCTCCAGCACAGCCACATCTCACCCTTCAAAGACCCCCAGCCCAACCACATCACACCCTTCAACGACCCCCAGCCACATCTCACCCTTCAACGACCCCCAGCCACATCTCACCCTTCAACGACCCCCAGCCACATCTCACCCTTCAACGACCCCCAGCCACATCTCACCCTTCAACGACCCCCAGCCACATCTCACCCTTCAACGACCCCCAGCCACATCTCACCATTCAACGACCCCCAGCCACATCTCACCCTTCAACGACCCCCAGCCACATCTCACCCTTCAACAACCCCCAGCCACATCTCACCCTTCAACGACCCCCAGCCACATCTCCCCTTCAACGACCCCCAGCCACATCTCACCCTTCAACAACCCCCAGCCACATCTCAACCTTCAACGACACCCAGCCACATCTCAACCTTCAACGACCCCCAGCCACATCTCACCCTTCAACGACCTCCGGCCCAGCCACATCTCACCCTTCAACGACCCCCGGCATAACCACATCTCACCCTTCAACGACCTCCAGCCACATCTCACCCTTCAACGACCTCCAGCCCAGCCACATCTCACCCTTCAACGACCTCCAGCCCAGCCACATCTTACCCTTCAACGACCCCCGGCCCAGCCACATCTCACCCTTCAACGACCTCCGGCCCAGCCACATCTCACCCTTCAATGACCTCCGGCCCAGCCACATCTCACCCTTCAACGAACTCCGGCCCAGCCACATCTCACCCTTCAACGACCCCCAGCCACATCTCACCCTTCAACGACCAGCAGCCACATCTCACCCTTCAACGACCCCCAGCCACATCTCACCCTTCAACGACCTCCAGCCCAGCCACATCTCACCATTCAACAACCCCCAGCCCAACCACATCTCACCCTTCAACGACCCCCAGCCACATCTCACCCTTCAACAACCCCCAGCCACATCTCACCCTTCAACGACACCCAGCCACATCTCACCCTTCAACGACACCCAGCCACATCTCACCCTTCAACGACCCCCAGCCACATCTCACCCTTCAACGACCCCCAGCCACATCTCACCCTTCAACGACCTCCGGCCCAGCCACATCTCACCCTTCAACGACCCCCGGCACAACCACATCTCACACTTCAACGACCTCCAGCCACATCTCACCCTTCAACGACCTCCAGCACAGCCACATCTCACCCTTCAACGACCTCCAGCCCAGCCACATCTCACCCTTCAACGACCTCCAGCCCAGCCACATCTCACCCTTCAACGACCCCCAGCCCAGCCACATCTCACCCTTCAACGACCCCCAGCCCAACCACATCACACCCTTCAACGACCCCCAGCCACATCTCACCCTTCAACGACCCCCAGCCACATCTCACCCTATAACGACCCCCAGCCACATCTCACCCTTCAACGACCCCCAGCCACATCTCACCCTTCAACGACCCCCAGCCACATCTCACCCTTCAACGACCCCCAGCCACATCTCACCCTTCAACGACCCCCAGCCACATCTCACCCTTCAACGAACCCCAGCCACATCTCACCCTTCAACGAACCCCAGCCACATCTCACCCTTCAACGACCTCCAGCCCAGCCACATCTCACCCTTCAACGACCTCCAGCCCAGCCACATCTCACCCTTCAAAGACCCCCAGCCAAGCCACATCTCACCCTTCAACGACCCCCAGCCACATCTCACCCTTCAACGACCCCCAGCCACATCTCACCCTTCAACGACCCCCAGCCACATCTCACCCTTCAACGACCCCCAGCCACATCTCACCCTTCAACGACCCCCAGCCACATCTCACCCTTCAACGACCCCCAGCCACATCTCACCCTTCAACGACCCCCAGCCACATCTCACCCTTCAACGAACCCCAGCCACATCTCACCCTTCAACGACCTCCGGCCCAGCCACATCTCACCCTTCAACGACCTCCGGCCGAGCCACATCTCACCCTTCAACGACCTCCGGCCCAGCCACATCTCACCCTTCAACGACCTCCGGCCCAGCCACATCTCACCCTTCAACGACCTCCGGCCCAGCCACATCTCACCCTTCAAAGACCCCCGGCCAAGCCACATCTCACCCTTCAACGACCCCCAGCCACATCTCACCCTTCAACGACCTCCAGCCCAGCCACATCTCACCCTACAACGACCTCCAGGCACATCTCACCCTTCAACGACCTCCGGCCCAGCCACATCTCACCCTTCAACGACCTCCGGCCCAGCCACATCTCACCCTTCAACGACCTCCGGCCCAGCCACATCTCACCCTTCAACGACCTCCGGCCCAGCCACATCTCACCCTTCAACGACCTCCGGCCCAGCCACATCTCACCCTTCAACGACCTCCGGCTCAGCCACATCTCACCCTTCAACGACCTCCGGCCCAGCCACATCTCACCCTTCAACGACCCCCGGCCCAGCCACATCTCACCCTTCAACGACCCCCAGCCACATCTCACCCTTCAACGACCTCCAGCCCAGCCACATCTCACCCTTCAACGACCTCCAGCCCAGCCACATCTCACCCTTCAACGACCTCCAGCCCAGCCACATCTCACCATTCAACGACCTCCAGCCCAGCCACATCTCACCCTTCAACGACCTCCGGCCCAGCCACATCTCACCCTTCAACGAACTCCGGCCCAGCCACATCTCACCCTTCAACGACCTCCGGCCCAGCCACATCTCACACTTCAACGACCTCCAGCCACATCTCACCCTTCAACGACCTCCAGCACAGCCACATCTCACCCTTCAACGACCCCCAGCCCAACCACATCACACCCTTCAACGACCCCCAGCCACATCTCACCCTTCAACGACCCCCAGCCACATCTCACCCTTCAACGACCCCCAGCCACATCTCACCCTTCAACGACCCCCAGCCACATCTCACCCTTCAACGACCCCCAGCCACATCTCACCCTTCAACGACCCCCAGCCACATCTCACCCTTCAACGACCCCCAGCCACATCTCACCCTTCAACGACCCCCAGCCACATCTCACCCTTCAACGACCCCCAGCCACATCTCACCCTTCAACGACCCCCAGCCACATCTCCCCTTCAACGACCCCCAGCCACATCTCACCCTTCAACAACCCCCAGCCACATCTCAACCTTCAACGACACCCAGCCACATCTCAACCTTCAACGACCCCCAGCCACATCTCACCCTTCAACGACCTCCGGCCCAGCCACATCTCACCCTTCAACGACCCCCGGCATAACCACATCTCACCCTTCAACGACCTCCAGCCACATCTCACCCTTCAACGACCTCCAGCCCAGCCACATCTCACCCTTCAACGACCTCCAGCCCAGCCACATCTTACCCTTCAACGACCTCCGGCCCAGCCACATCTCACCCTTCAATGACCTCCGGCCCAGCCACATCTCACCCTTCAACGAACTCCGGCCCAGCCACATCTCACCCTTCAACGACCCCCAGCCACATCTCACCCTTCAACGACCCCCAGCCACATCTCACCCTTCAACGACCTCCAGCCCAGCCACATCTCACCATTCAACAACCCCCAGCCCAACCACATCTCACCCTTCAACGACCCCCAGCCACATCTCACCCTTCAACGACCTCCGGCCCAGCCACATCTCACCCTTCAACGACCTCCGGCCCAGCCACATCTCACCCTTCAACGACCTCCGGCCCAGCCACATCTCACCCTTCAACGACCTCCGGCCGAGCCACATCTCATCCTTCAACGACCTCCGGCCCAGCCACATCTCACCCTTCAACGACCTCCGGCCCAGCCACATCTCACCCTTCAACGACCTCCGGCCCAGCCACATCTCACCCTTCAAAGACCCCCGGCCAAGCCACATCTCACCCTTCAACGACCCCCAGCCACATCTCACCCTTCAACGACCTCCAGCCCAGCCACATCTCACCCTACAACGACCTCCAGGCACATCTCACCCTTCAACGACCTCCGGCCCAGCCACATCTTACCCTTCAACGACCTCCGGCCCAGCCACATCTCACCCTTCAACGACCTCCGGCCCAGCCACATCTCACCCTTCAACGACCTCCGGCCCAGCCACATCTCACCCTTCAACGACCTCCGGCCCAGCCACATCTCACCCTTCAACGACCTCCGGCCCAGCCACATCTCACCCTTCAACGACCTCCGGCCCAGCCACATCTCACCCTTCAACGACCCCCGGCCCAGCCACATCTCACCCTTCAACGACCCCCAGCCACATCTCACCCTTCAACGACCTCCAGCCCAGCCACATCTCACCCTTCAACGACCTCCAGCCCAGCCACATCTCACCCTTCAACGACCTCCGGCCCAGCCACATCTCACCATTCAACGACCTCCGGCCCAGCCACATCTCACCCTTCAACGACCTCCGGCCCAGCCACATCTCACCCTTCAACGAACTCCGGCCCAGCCACATCTCACCCTTCAACGACCTCCGGCCCAGCCACATCTCACACTTCAACGACCTCCAGCCACATCTCACCCTTCAACGACCTCCAGCACAGCCACATCTCACCCTTCAACGACCCCCAGCCCAACCACATCACACCCTTCAACGACCCCCAGCCCAACCACATCACACCCTTCAACGACCCCCAGCCACATCTCACCCTTCAACGACCCCCAGCCACATCTCACCCTTCAACGACCCCCAGCCACATCTCACCCTTCAACGACCCCCAGCCACATCTCACCCTTCAACGACCCCCAGCCACATCTCACCCTTCAACGACCCCCAGCCACATCTCACCCTTCAACGACCCCCAGCCACATCTCACCCTTCAACGACCCCCAGCCACATCTCACCCTTCAACGACCCCCAGCCACATCTCCCCTTCAACGACCCCCAGCCACATCTCACCCTTCAACAACCCCCAGCCACATCTCAACCTTCAACGACACCCAGCCACATCTCAACCTTCAACGACCCCCAGCCACATCTCACCCTTCAACGACCTCCGGCCCAGCCACATCTCACCCTTCAACGACCCCCGGCATAACCACATCTCACCCTTCAACGACCTCCAGCCACATCTCACCCTTCAACGACCTCCGGCCCAGCCACATCTCACCCTTCAACGACCTCCGGCCCAGCCACATCTTACCCTTCAACGACCCCCGGCCCAGCCACATCTCACCCTTCAACGACCTCCGGCCCAGCCACATCTCACCCTTCAATGACCTCCGGCCCAGCCACATCTCACCCTTCAACGAACTCCGGCCCAGCCACATCTCACCCTTCAACGACCCCCAGGCACATCTCACCCTTCAACGACCAGCAGCCACATCTCACCCTTCAACGACCCCCAGCCACATCTCACCCTTCAACGACCTCCAGCCCAGCCACATCTCACCATTCAACAACCCCCAGCCCAACCACATCTCACCCTTCAACGACCCCCAGCCACATCTCACCCTTCAACGACACCCAGCCACATCTCACCCTTCAACGACACCCAGCCACATCTCACCCTTCAACGACCCCCAGCCACATCTCACCCTTCAACGACCTCCAGCCACATCTCACCCTTCAACGACCTCCAGCACAGCCACATCTCACCCTTCAACGACCTCCAGCCCAGCCACATCTCACCCTTCAACGACCTCCAGCCCAGCCACATCTCACCCTTCAACGACCCCCAGCCCAGCCACATCTCACCCTTCAACGACCCCCAGCCCAACCACATCACACCCTTCAACGACCCCCAGCCACATCTCACCCTTCAACGACCCCCAGCCACATCTCACCCTATAACGACCCCCAGCCACATCTCACCCTTCAACGACCCCCAGCCACATCTCACCCTTCAACGACCCCCAGCCACATCTCACCCTTCAACGACCCCCAGCCACATCTCACCCTTCAACGACCCCCAGCCACATCTCACCCTTCAACGAACCCCAGCCACATCTCACCCTTCAACGAACCCCAGCCACATCTCACCCTTCAACGACCTCCAGCCCAGCCACATCTCACCCTTCAACGACCTCCAGCCCAGCCACATCTCACCCTTCAAAGACCCCCAGCCAAGCCACATCTCACCCTTCAACGACCCCCAGCCACATCTCACCCTTCAACGACCCCCAGCCACATCTCACCCTTCAACGATCCCCAGCCACATCTCACCCTTCAACGACCCCCAGCCACATCTCACCCTTCAACGACCCCCAGCCACATCTCACCCTTCAACGACCCCCAGCCACATCTCACCCTTCAACGACCCCCAGCCACATCTCACCCTTCAACGAACCCCAGCCACATCTCACCCTTCAACGACCTCCGGCCCAGCCACATCTCACCCTTCAACGACCTCCGGCCGAGCCACATCTCACCCTTCAACGACCTCCGGCCCAGCCACATCTCACCCTTCAACGACCTCCGGCCCAGCCACATCTCACCCTTCAACGACCTCCGGCCCAGCCACATCTCACCCTTCAAAGACCCCCGGCCAAGCCACATCTCACCCTTCAACGACCCCCAGCCACATCTCACCCTTCAACGACCTCCAGCCCAGCCACATCTCACCCTACAACGACCTCCAGGCACATCTCACCCTTCAACGACCTCCGGCCCAGCCACATCTCACCCTTCAACGACCTCCGGCCCAGCCACATCTCACCCTTCAACGACCTCCGGCCCAGCCACATCTCACCCTTCAACGACCTCCGGCCCAGCCACATCTCACCCTTCAACGACCTCCGGCCCAGCCACATCTCACCCTTCAACGACCTCCGGCCCAGCCACATCTCACCCTTCAACGACCTCCGGCCCAGCCACATCTCACCCTTCAACGACCCCCGGCCCAGCCACATCTCACCCTTCAACGACCCCCAGCCACATCTCACCCTTCAACGACCTCCAGCCCAGCCACATCTCACCCTTCAACGACCTCCAGCCCAGCCACATCTCACCCTTCAACGACCTCCAGCCCAGCCACATCTCACCATTCAACGACCTCCAGCCCAGCCACATCTCACCCTTCAACGACCTCCGGCCCAGCCACATCTCACCCTTCAACGAACTCCGGCCCAGCCACATCTCACCCTTCAACGACCTCCGGCCCAGCCACATCTCACACTTCAACGACCTCCAGCCACATCTCACCCTTCAACGACCTCCAGCACAGCCACATCTCACCCTTCAACGACCCCCAGCCCAACCACATCACACCCTTCAACGACCCCCAGCCACATCTCACCCTTCAACGACCCCCAGCCACATCTCACCCTTCAACGACCCCCAGCCACATCTCACCCTTCAACGACCCCCAGCCACATCTCACCCTTCAACGACCCCCAGCCACATCTCACACTTCAACGACCCCCAGCCACATCTCACCCTTCAACGACCCCCAGCCCAACCACATCACACCCTTCAACGACCCCCAGCCACATCTCACCCTTCAACGACCCCCAGCCACATCTCACCCTTCAACGACCCCCAGCCCAGCCACATCTCACCCTTCAACGACCCCCAGCCCAACCACATCACACCCTTCAACGACCCCCAGCCACATCTCACCCTTCAACGACCCCCAGCCACATCTCACCCTATAACGACCCCCAGCCACATCTCACCCTTCAACGACCCCCAGCCACATCTCACCCTTCAACGACCCCCAGCCACATCTCACCCTTCAACGACCCCCAGCCACATCTCACCCTTCAACGACCCCCCGCCACATCTCACCCTTCAACGAACCCCAGCCACATCTCACCCTTCAACGAACCCCAGCCACATCTCACCCTTCAACGACCTCCAGCCCAGCCACATCTCACCCTTCAACGACCTCCAGCCCAGCCACATCTCACCCTTCAAAGACCCCCAGCCAAGCCACATCTCACCCTTCAACGACCCCCAGCCACATCTCACCCTTCAACGACCCCCAGCCACATCTCACCCTTCAACGACCCCCAGCCACATCTCACCCTTCAACGACCCCCAGCCACATCTCACCCTTCAACGACCCCCAGCCACATCTCACCCTTCAACGACCCCCAGCCACATCTCACCCTTCAACGACCCCCAGCCACATCTCACCCTTCAACGACCCCCAGCCACATCTCACCCTTCAACGAACCCCAGCCACATCTCACCCTTCAACGACCTCCGGCCCAGCCACATCTCACCCTTCAACGACCTCCGGCCGAGCCACATCTCACCCTTCAACGACCTCCGGCCCAGCCACATCTCACCCTTCAACGACCTCCGGCCCAGCCACATCTCACCCTTCAACGACCTCCGGCCCAGCCACATCTCACCCTTCAAAGACCCCCGGCCAAGCCACATCTCACCCTTCAACGACCCCCAGCCACATCTCACCCTTCAACGACCTCCAGCCCAGCCACATCTCACCCTACAACGACCTCCAGGCACATCTCACCCTTCAACGACCTCCGGCCCAGCCACATCTCACCCTTCAACGACCTCCGGCCCAGCCACATCTCACCCTTCAACGACCTCCGGCCCAGCCACATCTCACCCTTCAACGACCTCCGGCCCAGCCACATCTCACCCTTCAACGACCTCCGGCCCAGCCACATCTCACCCTTCAACGACCTCCGGCCCAGCCACATCTCACCCTTCAACGACCTCCGGCCCAGCCACATCTCACCCTTCAACGACCCCCGGCCCAGCCACATCTCACCCTTCAACGACCCCCAGCCACATCTCACCCTTCAACGACCTCCAGCCCAGCCACATCTCACCCTTCAACGACCTCCAGCCCAGCCACATCTCACCCTTCAACGACCTCCAGCCCAGCCACATCTCACCATTCAACGACCTCCAGCCCAGCCACATCTCACCCTTCAACGACCTCCGGCCCAGCCACATCTCACCCTTCAACGACCTCCAGCCCAGCCACATCTCACCCTTCAACGACCTCCGGCCCAGCCACATCTCACACTTCAACGACCTCCAGCCACATCTCACCCTTCAACGACCTCCAGCACAGCCACATCTCACCCTTCAACGACCCCCAGCCCAACCACATCACACCCTTCAACGACCCCCAGCCACATCTCACCCTTCAACGACCCCCAGCCACATCTCACCCTTCAACGACCCCCAGCCACATCTCACCCTTCAACGACCCCCAGCCACATCTCACCCTTCAACGACCCCCAGCCACATCTCACCCTTCAACGACCCCCAGCCACATCTCACCCTTCAACGACCCCCAGCCACATCTCACCCTTCAACGACCCCCAGCCACATCTCACCCTTCAACGACCCCCAGCCACATCTCACCCTTCAACGACCCCCAGCCACATCTCACCCTTCAACGACCCCCAGCCACATCTCCCCTTCAACGACCCCCAGCCACATCTCACCCTTCAACAACCCCCAGCCACATCTCAACCTTCAACGACACCCAGCCACATCTCAACCTTCAACGACCCCCAGCCACATCTCACCCTTCAACGACCTCCGGCCCAGCCACATCTCACCCTTCAACGACCCCCGGCAAAACCACATCTCACCCTTCAACGACCTCCAGCCACATCTCACCCTTCAACGACCTCCAGCCCAGCCACATCTCACCCTTCAACGACCTCCAGCCCAGCCACATCTTACCCTTCAACGACCTCCGGCCCAGCCACATCTCACCCTTCAAGGACCTCCGGCCCAGCCACATCTCACCCTTCAACGAACTCCGGCCCAGCCACATCTCACCCTTCAACGACCCCCAGCCACATCTCACCCTTCAACGACCCCCAGCCACATCTCACCCTTCAACGACCTCCAGCCCAGCCACATCTCACCATTCAACAACCCCCAGCCCACCCACATCTCACCCTTCAACGACCCCCAGCCACCACTCACCCTTCAACGACCTCCGGCCCAGCCACATCTCACCCTTCAACGACCTCCGGCCCAGCCACATCTCACCCTTCAACGACCTCCGGCCCAGCCACATCTCACCCTTCAACGACCTCCGGCCGAGCCACATCTCACCCTTCAACGACCTCCGGCCCAGCCACATCTCACCCTTCAACGACCTCCGGCCCAGCCTCATCTCACCCTTCAACGACCTCCGGCCCAGCCACATCTCACCCTTCAAAGACCCCCGGCCAAGCCACATCTCACCCTTCAACGACCCCCAGCCACATCTCACCCTTCAACGACCTCCAGCCCAGCCACATCTCACCCTACAACGACCTCCAGGCACATCTCACCCTTCAACGACCTCCGGCCCAGCCACATCTTACCCTTCAACGACCTCCGGCCCAGCCACATCTCACCCTTCAACGACCTCCGGCCCAGCCACATCTCACCCTTCAACGACCTCCGGCCCAGCCACATCTCACCCTTCAACGACCTCCGGCCCAGCCACATCTCACCCTTCAACGACCTCCGGCCCAGCCACATCTCACCCTTCAACGACCTCCGGCCCAGCCACATCTCACCCTTCAACGACCCCCGGCCCAGCCACATCTCACCCTTCAACGACCCCCAGCCACATCTCACCCTTCAACGACCTCCAGCCCAGCCACATCTCACCCTTCAACGACCTCCAGCCCAGCCACATCTCACCCTTCAACGACCTCCGGCCCAGCCACATCTCACCATTCAACGACCTCCGGCCCAGCCACATCTCACCCTTCAACGACCTCCGGCCCAGCCACATCTCACCCTTCAACGAACTCCGGCCCAGCCACATCTCACCCTTCAACGACCTCCGGCCCAGCCACATCTCACACTTCAACGACCTCCAGCCACATCTCACCCTTCAACGACCTCCAGCACAGCCACATCTCACCCTTCAACGACCCCCAGCCCAACCACATCACACCCTTCAACGACCCCCAGCCCAACCACATCACACCCTTCAACGACCCCCAGCCACATCTCACCCTTCAACGACCCCCAGCCACATCTCACCCTTCAACGACCCCCAGCCACATCTCACCCTTCAACGACCCCCAGCCACATCTCACCCTTCAACGACCCCCAGCCACATCTCACCCTTCAACGACCCCCAGCCACATCTCACCCTTCAACGACCCCCAGCCACATCTCACCCTTCAACGACCCCCAGCCACATCTCACCCTTCAACGACCCCCAGCCACATCTCACCCTTCAACGACCCCCAGCCACATCTCACCCTTCAACGACCCCCAGCCACATCTCACCCTTCAACAACCCCCAGCCACATCTCAACCTTCAACGACACCCAGCCACATCTCAACCTTCAACGACCCCCAGCCACATCTCACCCTTCAACGACCTCCGGCCCAGCCACATCTCACCCTTCAACGACCCCCGGCATAACCACATCTCACCCTTCAACGACCTCCAGCCACATCTCACCCTTCAACGACCTCCGGCCCAGCCACATCTCACCCTTCAACGACCTCCGGCCCAGCCACATCTTACCCTTCAACGACCCCCGGCCCAGCCACATCTCACCCTTCAACGACCTCCGGCCCAGCCACATCTCACCCTTCAATGACCTCCGGCCCAGCCACATCTCACCCTTCAACGAACTCCGGCCCAGCCACATCTCACCCTTCAACGACCCCCAGCCACATCTCACCCTTCAACGACCAGCAGCCACATCTCACCCTTCAACGACCCCCAGCCACATCTCACCCTTCAACGACCTCCAGCCCAGCCACATCTCACCATTCAACAACCCCCAGCCCAACCACATCTCACCCTTCAACGACCCACAGCCACATCTCACCCTTCAACAACCCCCAGCCACATCTCACCCTTCAACGACACCCAGCCACATCTCACCCTTCAACGACACCCAGCCACATCTCACCCTTCAACGACCCCCAGCCACATCTCACCCTTCAACGACCCCCAGCCACATCTCACCCTTCAACGACCTCCGGCCCAGCCACATCTCACCCTTCAACGACCCCCGGCACAACCACATCTCACACTTCAACGACCTATAGCCCAGCCACATCTCACCCTTCAACGACCTCCAGCCCAGCCACATCTCACCCTTCAACGACCCCCAGCCCAGCCACATCTCACCCTTCAACGACCCCCAGCCCAACCACATCACACCCTTCAACGACCCCCAGCCACATCTCACCCTTCAACGACCCCCAGCCACATCTCACCCTTCAACGACCCCCAGCCACATCTCACCCTTCAACGACCCCCAGCCACATCTCACCCTTCAACGACCCCCAGCCACATCTCACCCTTCAACGACCCCCAGCCACATCTCACCCTTCAACGAACCCCAGCCACATCTCACCCTTCAACGAACCCCAGCCACATCTCACCCTTCAACGACCTCCAGCCCAGCCACATCTCACCCTTCAACGACCTCCAGCCCAGCCACATCTCACCCTTCAAAGACCCCCAGCCAAGCCACATCTCACCCTTCAACGACCCCCAGCCACATCTCACCCTTCAACGACCTCCAGTCCAGCCACATCTCACCCTTCAACGACCCCCAGCCACATCTCACCCTTCAACGACCTCCAGCCCAGCCACATCTCACCCTTCAACGACCTCCAGCCCAGCCACATCTCACCCTTCAACGACCTCCAGCCCAGCCACATCTCACCATTCAACGACCTCCAGCCCAGCCACATCTCACCCTTCAACGACCTCCGGCCCAGCCACATCTAACCCTTCAACGAACTCCGGCCCAGCCACATCTCACACTTCAACGACCTCCAGCCACATCTCACCCTTCAACGACCTCCGGCCCAGCCACATCTCACCCTTCAACGACCTCCGGCCCAGCCACATCTCACCCTTCAACGACCTCCGGCCCAGCCACATCTCACCCTTCAACGACCTCCGGCCCAGCCACATCTCACCCTTCAACGACCTCCGGCCCAGCCACATCTCACCCTTCAACGACCTCCGGCCCAGCCACATCTCACCCTTCAACGACCTCCGGCCGAGCCACATCTCACCCTTCAACGACCTCCGGCCCAGCCACATCTCACCCTTCAACGACCTCCGGCCCAGCCACATCTCACCCTTCAAAGACCCCAGCCAAGCCACATCTCACCCTTCAACGACCCCCAGCCACATCTCACCCTTCAACGACCTCCAGCCCAGCCACATCTCACCCTACAACGACCTCCAGGCACATCTCACACTTCAACGACCTATAGCCCAGCCACATCTCACCCTTCAACGACCTCCAGCCCAGCCACATCTCACCCTTCAACGACCCCCAGCCCAGCCACATCTCACCCTTCAACGACCCCCAGCCCAACCACATCACACCCTTCAACGACCCCCAGCCACATCTCACCCTTCAACGACCCCCAGCCACATCTCACCCTTCAACGACCCCCAGCCACATCTCACCCTTCAACGACCCCCAGCCACATCTCACCCTTCAACGACCCCCAGCCACATCTCACCCTTCAACGAACCCCAGCCACATCTCACCCTTCAACGAACCCCAGCCACATCTCACCCTTCAACGACCTCCAGCCCAGCCACATCTCACCCTTCAACGACCTCCAGCCCAGCCACATCTCACCCTTCAAAGACCCCCAGCCAAGCCACATCTCACCCTTCAACGACCCCCAGCCACATCTCACCCTTCAACGACCTCCAGTCCAGCCACATCTCACCCTTCAACGACCCCCAGCCACATCTCACCCTTCAACGACCTCCAGCCCAGCCACATCTCACCCTTCAACGACCTCCAGCCCAGCCACATCTCACCCTTCAACGACCTCCAGCCCAGCCACATCTCACCATTCAACGACCTCCAGCCCAGCCACATCTCACCCTTCAACGACCTCCGGCCCAGCCACATCTAACCCTTCAACGAACTCCGGCCCAGCCACATCTCACACTTCAACGACCTCCAGCCACATCTCACCCTTCAACGACCTCCGGCCCAGCCACATCTCACCCTTCAACGACCTCCGGCCCAGCCACATCTCACCCTTCAACGACCTCCGGCCCAGCCACATCTCACCCTTCAACGACCTCCGGCCCAGCCACATCTCACCCTTCAACGACCTCCGGCCCAGCCACATCTCACCCTTCAACGACCTCCGGCCCAGCCACATCTCACCCTTCAACGACCTCCGGCCGAGCCACATCTCACCCTTCAACGACCTCCGGCCCAGCCACATCTCACCCTTCAACGACCTCCGGCCCAGCCACATCTCACCCTTCAAAGACCCCAGCCAAGCCACATCTCACCCTTCAACGACCCCCAGCCACATCTCACCCTTCAACGACCTCCAGCCCAGCCACATCTCACCCTACAACGACCTCCAGGCACATCTCACCCTTCAACGACCTCCAGTCCAGCCACATCTCACCCTTCAAAGACCCCCAGCCAAGCCACATCTCACCCTTCAACGACCCCCAGCCACATCTCACCCTTCAACGACCTCCAGTCCAGCCACATCTCACCCTTCAACGACCTCCGGCCCAGCCACATCTCACCCTTCAACGACCTCCGGCCCAGCCACATCTCACCCTTCAACGACCTCCGGCCCAGCCACATCTCACCCTTCAACGACCTCCGGCCCAGCCACATCTCACCCTTCAACGACCTCCGGCCCAGCCACATCTCACCCTTCAACGACCTCCGGCCCAGCCACATCTCACCCTTCAACGACCTCCGGCCCAGCCACATCTCACCCTTCAACGACCTCCAGCCCAGCCACATCTCACCCTTCAACGACCTCCAGCCCAGCCACATCTCACCCTTCAAAGACCCCAGCCAACCCACATCTCACCCTTCAACGACCCCCAGCCACATCTCACCCTTCAACGACCTCCAGCCCAGCCACATCTCACCCTACAACGACCTCCAGGCACATCTCACCCTTCAACGACCTCCGGCCCAGCCACATCTCACCCTTCAACGACCTCCGGCCCAGCCACATCTAACCCTTCAACGAACTCCGGCCCAGCCACATCTCACACTTCAACGACCTCCAGCCACATCTCACCCTTCAACGACCTCCGGCCCAGCCACATCTCACCCTTCAACGACCTCCGGCCCAGCCACATCTCACCCTTCAACGACCTCCGGCCCAGCCACATCTCACCCTTCAACGACCTCCGGCCCAGCCACATCTCACCCTTCAACGACCTCCGGCCCAGCCACATCTCACCCTTCAACGACCTCCGGCCCAGCCACATCTCACCCTTCAACGACCTCCGGCCGAGCCACATCTCACCCTTCAACGACCTCCGGCCCAGCCACATCTCACCCTTCAACGACCTCCGGCCCAGCCACATCTCACCCTTCAAAGACCCCAGCCAAGCCACATCTCACCCTTCAACGACCCCCAGCCACATCTCACCCTTCAACGACCTCCAGCCCAGCCACATCTCACCCTACAACGACCTCCAGGCACATCTCACACTTCAACGACCTATAGCCCAGCCACATCTCACCCTTCAACGACCTCCAGCCCAGCCACATCTCACCCTTCAACGCCCCCCAGCCCAGCCACATCTCACCCTTCAACGACCCCCAGCCCAACCACATCACACCCTTCAACGACCCCCAGCCACATCTCACCCTTCAACGACCCCCAGCCACATCTCACCCTTCAACGACCCCCAGCCACATCTCACCCTTCAACGACCCCCAGCCACATCTCACCCTTCAACGACCCCCAGCCACATCTCACCCTTCAACGACCCCCAGCCACATCTCACCCTTCAACGAACCCCAGCCACATCTCACCCTTCAACGAACCCCAGCCACATCTCACCCTTCAACGACCTCCAGCCCAGCCACATCTCACCCTTCAACGACCTCCAGCCCAGCCACATCTCACCCTTCAAAGACCCCCAGCCAAGCCACATCTCACCCTTCAACGACCCCCAGCCACATCTCACCCTTCAACGACCTCCAGTCCAGCCACATCTCACCCTTCAACGACCCCCAGCCACATCTCACCCTTCAACGACCTCCAGCCCAGCCACATCTCACCCTTCAACGACCTCCAGCCCAGCCACATCTCACCCTTCAACGACCTCCAGCCCAGCCACATCTCACCATTCAACGACCTCCAGCCCAGCCACATCTCACCCTTCAACGACCTCCGGCCCAGCCACATCTAACCCTTCAACGAACTCCGGCCCAGCCACATCTCACACTTCAACGACCTCCAGCCACATCTCACCCTTCAACGACCTCCGGCCCAGCCACATCTCACCCTTCAACGACCTCCGGCCCAGCCACATCTCACCCTTCAACGACCTCCGGCCCAGCCACATCTCACCCTTCAACGACCTCCGGCCCAGCCACATCTCACCCTTCAACGACCTCCGGCCCAGCCACATCTCACCCTTCAACGACCTCCGGCCCAGCCACATCTCACCCTTCAACGACCTCCGGCCGAGCCACATCTCACCCTTCAACGACCTCCGGCCCAGCCACATCTCACCCTTCAACGACCTCCGGCCCAGCCACATCTCACCCTTCAAAGACCCCAGCCAAGCCACATCTCACCCTTCAACGACCCCCAGCCACATCTCACCCTTCAACGACCTCCAGCCCCGCCACATCTCACCCTACAACGACCTCCAGGCACATCTCACCCTTCAACGACCTCCAGTCCAGCCACATCTCACCCTTCAAAGACCCCCAGCCAAGCCACATCTCACCCTTCAACGACCCCCAGCCACATCTCACCCTTCAACGACCTCCAGTCCAGCCACATCTCACCCTTCAACGACCTCCGGCCCAGCCACATCTCACCCTTCAACGACCTACGGCCCAGCCACATCTCACCCTTCAACGACCTCCGGCCCAGCCACATCTCACCCTTCAACGACCTCCGGCCCAGCCACATCTCACCCTTCAACGACCTCCGGCCGAGCCACATCTCACCCTTCAACGACCTCCGGCCCAGCCACATCTCACCCTTCAACGACCTCCGGCCGAGCCACATCTCACCCTTCAACGACCTCCGGCCCAGCCACATCTCACCCTTCAACGACCTCCAGCCCAGCCACATCTCACCCTTCAACGACCTCCAGCCCAGCCACATCTCACCCTTCAAAGACCCCAGCCAAGCCACATCTCACCCTTCAACGACCCCCAGCCACATCTCACCCTTCAACGACCTCCAGCCCAGCCACATCTCACCCTACAACGACCTCCAGGCACATCTCACCCTTCAACGACCTCCGGCCCAGCCACATCTCACCCTTCAACGACCTCCGGCCCAGCCACATCTCACCCTTCAACGACCTCCGGCCCAGCCACATCTCACCCTTCAACGACCTCCGGCCCAGCCACATCTCACCCTTCAACGACCTCCGGCCCAGCCACATCTCACCCTTCAACGACTTCCGGCCCAGCCACATCTCACCCTTCAACGACCCCCAGCCACATCTCACCCTTCAACGACCTCCAGCCCAGCCACATCTCACCCTTCAACGAACTCCAGCCCAGCCACATCTCACCCTTCAACGACCTCCCGCCCAGCCACATCTCACCCTTCAACGACCTCCGGCCCAGCCACATCTCACCCTTCAACGAACTCCGGCCCAGCCACATCTCACCCTTCAACGACCTCCGGCCCAGCCACATCTCACCCTTCAACGACCTCCGCCCCAGCCACATCTCACCCTTCAACGACCTCCGCCCCAGCCACATCTCACCCTTCAACGACCTCCAGCCACATCTCACCCTTCAACGACCTCCAGCCACATCTCACCCTTCAACGACCTCCAGCCACATCTCACCCTTCAACGACCTCCAGCCACATCTCACCCTTCAACGACCCCCAGCCACATCTCACCCTTCAACGACCCCCAGCCACATCTCACCCTTCAACGACCCCCAGCCACATCTCACCCTTCAACGACCCCCAGCCACATCTCACCCTTCAACGACCCCCAGCCACATCTCACCCTTCAACGACCCCCAGCCACATCTCACCCTTCAACGACCCCAGCCACATCTCCCCTTCAACGACCCCCAGCCACATCTCACCCTTCAACAACCCCCAGCCACATCTCAACCTTCAACGACACCCAGCCACATCTCAACCTTCAACGACCCCCAGCCACATCTCACCCTTCAACGACCTCCGGCCCAGCCACATCTCACCCTTCAACGACCCCCGGCATAACCACATCTCACCCTTCAACAACCCCCAGCCACATCTCACCCTTCAACGACCAGCAGCCACATCTCACCCTTCAACGACCCCCAGCCACATCTCACCCTTCAACGACCTCCAGCCCAGCCACATCTCACCATTCAACAACCCCCAGCCCACCCACATCTCACCCTTCAACGACCCCCAGCCACATCTCACCCTTCAACGACCTCCGGCCCAGCCACATCTCACCCTTCAACGACCTCCGGCCCAGCCACATCTCACCCTTCAACGACCTCCGGCCCAGCCACATCTCACCCTTCAACGACCTCCGGCCCAGCCACATCTCACCCTTCAACGACCTCCGGCCGAGCCACATCTCACCCTTCAACGACCTCCGGCCCAGCCACATCTCACCCTTCAACGACCTCCGGCCCAGCCACATCTCACCCTTCAACGACCTCCGGCCCAGCCACATCTCACCCTTCAAAGACCCCCGGCCAAGCCACATCTCACCCTTCAACGACCCCCAGCCACATCTCACCCTTCAACGACCTCCAGCCCAGCCACATCTCACCCTACAACGACCTCCAGGCACATCTCACCCTTCAACGACCTCCGGCCCAGCCACATCTCACCCTTCAACGACCTCCGGCCCAGCCACATCTCACCCTTCAACGACCTCCGGCCCAGCCACATCTCACCCTTCAACCTTCAACGACCTCCGGCCCAGCCACATCTCACCCTTCAACGACCTCCGGCCCAGCCACATCTCACCCTTCAACGACCTCCGGCCCAGCCACATCTCACCCTTCAACGACCTCCGGCCCAGCCACATCTCACCCTTCAACGACCCCCGGCCCAGCCACATCTCACCCTTCAACGACCCCCAGCCACATCTCACCCTTCAACGACCTCCAGCCCAGCCACATCTCACCCTTCAACGACCTCCGGCCCAGCCACATCTCACCCTTCAACGACCTCCGGCCCAGCCACATCTCACCATTCAACGACCTCCGGCCCAGCCACATCTCACCCTTCAACGACCTCCGGCCCAGCCACATCTCACCCTTCAACGAACTCCGGCCCAGCCACATCTCACCCTTCAACGACCTCCGGCCCAGCCACATCTCACACTTCAACGACCTCCAGCCACATCTCACCCTTCAACGACCTCCAGCACAGCCACATCTCACCCTTCAAAGACCCCCAGCCCAACCACATCACACCCTTCAACGACCCCCAGCCCAACCACATCACACCCTTCAACGACCCCCAGCCACATCTCACCCTTCAACGACCCCCAGCCACATCTCACCCTTCAACGACCCCCAGCCACATCTCACCCTTCAACGACCCCCAGCCACATCTCACCCTTCAACGACCCCCAGCCACATCTCACCCTTCAACGACCCCCAGCCACATCTCACCCTTCAACGACCCCCAGCCACATCTCACCCTTCAACGACCCCCAGCCACATCTCACCCTTCAACGACCCCCAGCCACATCTCCCCTTCAACGACCCCCAGCCACATCTCACCCTTCAACAACCCCCAGCCACATCTCAACCTTCAACGACACCCAGCCACATCTCAACCTTCAACGACCCCCAGCCACATCTCACCCTTCAACGACCTCCGGCCCAGCCACATCTCACCCTTCAACGACCCCCGGCATAACCACATCTCACCCTTCAACGACCTCCAGCCACATCTCACCCTTCAACGACCTCCGGCCCAGCCACATCTCACCCTTCAACGACCTCCGGCCCAGCCACATCTTACCCTTCAACGACCCCCGGCCCAGCCACATCTCACCCTTCAACGACCTCCGGCCCAGCCACATCTCACCCTTCAATGACCTCCGGCCCAGCCACATCTCACCCTTCAACGAACTCCGGCCCAGCCACATCTCACCCTTCAACGACCCCCAGCCACATCTCACCCTTCAACGACCAGCAGCCACATCTCACCCTTCAACGACCCCCAGCCACATCTCACCCTTCAACGACCTCCAGCCCAGCCACATCTCACCATTCAACAACCCCCAGCCCAACCACATCTCACCCTTCAACGACCCACAGCCACATCTCACCCTTCAACAACCCCCAGCCACATCTCACCCTTCAACGACACCCAGCCACATCTCACCCTTCAACGACACCCAGCCACATCTCACCCTTCAACGACCCCCAGCCACATCTCACCCTTCAACGACCCCCAGCCACATCTCACCCTTCAACGACCTCCGGCCCAGCCACATCTCACCCTTCAACGACCCCCGGCACAACCACATCTCACACTTCAACGACCTATAGCCCAGCCACATCTCACCCTTCAACGACCTCCAGCCCAGCCACATCTCACCCTTCAACGACCCCCAGCCCAGCCACATCTCACCCTTCAACGACCCCCACCCCAACCACATCACACCCTTCAACGACCCCCAGCCACATCTCACCCTTCAACGACCCCCAGCCACATCTCACCCTTCAACGACCCCCAGCCACATCTCACCCTTCAACGACCCCCAGCCACATCTCACCCTTCAACGACCCCCAGCCACATCTCACCCTTCAACGACCCCCAGCCACATCTCACCCTTCAACGACCCCCAGCCACATCTCACCCTTCAACAAACCCCAGCCACATCTCACCCTTCAACGAACCCCAGCCACATCTCACCCTTCAACGAACCCCAGCCACATCTCACCCTTCAACGACCTCCAGCCCAGCCACATCTCACCCTTCAACGACCTCCAGCCCAGCCACATCTCACCCTTCAAAGACCCCCAGCCAAGCCACATCTCACCCTTCAACGACCCCCAGCCACATCTCACCCTTCAACGACCTCCAGTCCAGCCACATCTCACCCTTCAACGACCCCCAGCCACATCTCACCCTTCAACGACCTCCAGCCCAGCCACATCTCACCCTTCAACGACCTCCAGCCCAGCCACATCTCACCCTTCAACGACCTCCAGCCCAGCCACATCTCACCCTTCAACGACCTCCGGCCCAGCCACATCTCACCCTTCAACGAACTCCGGCCCAGCCACATCTCACACTTCAACGACCTCCAGCCACATCTCACCCTTCAACGACCTCCGGCCCAGCCACATCTCACCCTTCAACGACCTCCGGCCCAGCCACATCTCACCCTTCAACGACCTCCGGCCCAGCCACATCTCACCCTTCAACGACCTCCGGCCCAGCCACATCTCACCCTTCAACGACCTCCGGCCCAGCCACATCTCACCCTTCAACGACCTCCGGCCCAGCCACATCTCACCCTTCAACGACCTCCGGCCGAGCCACATCTCACCCTTCAACGACCTCCGGCCCAGCCACATCTCACCCTTCAACGACCTCCGGCCCAGCCACATCTCACCCTTCAAAGACCCCAGCCAAGCCACATCTCACCCTTCAACGACCCCCAGCCACATCTCACCCTTCAACGACCTCCAGCCCAGCCACATCTCACCCTACAACGACCTCCAGGCACATCTCACCCTTCAACGACCTCCAGTCCAGCCACATCTCACCCTTCAAAGACCCCCAGCCAAGCCACATCTCACCCTTCAACGACCCCCAGCCACATTTCACCCTTCAACGACCTCCAGTCCAGCCACATCTCACCCTTCAACGACCTCCGGCCCAGCCACATCTCACCCTTCAACGACCTCCGGCCCAGCCACATCTCACCCTTCAACGACCTCCGGCCCAGCCACATCTCACCCTTCAACGACCTCCGGCCCAGCCACATCTCACCCTTCAACGACCTCCGGCCCAGCCACATCTCACCCTTCAACGACCTCCGGCCCAGCCACATCTCACCCTTCAACGACCTCCGGCCCAGCCACATCTCACCCTTCAACGACCTCCGGCCCAGCCACATCTCACCCTTCAACGACCTCCGGCCCAGCCACATTTCACCCTTCAACGACCTCCGGCCGAGCCACATCTCACCCTTCAACGACCTCCGGCCCAGCCACATCTCACCCTTCAACGACCTCCAGCCCAGCCACATCTCACCCTTCAACGACCTCCAGCCCAGCCACATCTCACCCTTCAAAGACCCCAGCCAAGCCACATCTCACCCTTCAACGACCCCCAGCCACATCTCACCCTTCAACAACCTCCAGCCCAGCCACATCTCACCCTACAACGACCTCCAGGCACATCTCACCCTTCAACGACCTCCGGCCCAGCCACATCTCACCCTTCAACGACCTCCGGCCCAGCCACATCTCACCCTTCAACGACCTCCGGCCCAGCCACATCTCACCCTTCAACGACCTCCGGCCCAGCCACATCTCACCCTTCAACGACTTCCGGCCCAGCCACATCTCACCCTTCAACGACCCCCAGCCACATCTCACCCTTCAACGACCTCCAGCCCAGCCACATCTCACCCTTCAACGACCTCCAGCCCAGCCACATCTCACCATTCAACGACCTCCAGCCCAGCCACATCTCACCCTTCAACGAACTCCGGCCCAGCCACATCTCACCCTTCAACGAACTCCGGCCCAGCCACATCTCACCCTTCAACGACCTCCGGCCCAGCCACATCTCACCCTTCAACGACCTCCGCCCCAGCCACATCTCACCCTTCAACGACCTCCGCCCCAGCCACATCTCACCCTTCAACGACCTCCAGCCACATCTCACCCTTCAACGACCTCCAGCCACATCTCACCCTTCAACGACCTCCAGCCACATCTCACCCTTCAACGACCTCCAGCCACATCTCACCCTTCAACGAACTCCAGCCCAGCCACATCTCACCCTTCAACGACCTCCAGCCCAGCCACATCTCACCCTTCAACGACCTCCAGCCCAGCCACATCTCACCCTTCAACGACCTCCAGCCCAGCCACATCTTACCCTTCAACAACCCCCAGCCCAGCCACATCTCACCCTTCAACGACCTCCAGCCACATCTCACCCTTCAACGACCTCCAGCCCAGCCACATCTCACCCTTCAACGAACTCCAGCCCAGCCACATCTCACCATTCAACGACCTCCAGCCCAGCCACATCTCACCCTTCAACGACCTCCAGCCAAGCCACATCTCACCCTTCAACGACCTCCAGCCACATCTCACCCTTCAACGACCTCCAGCCCAGCCACATCTCACCCTTCAACGACCTCCAGCCCAGCCACATCTCACCCTTCAACGACCTCCAGCCCAGCCACATCTTACCCTTCAACGACCCCCAGCCCAACCACATCTCACCCTTCAACGACCTCCAGCCACATCTCACCCTTCAACGACCCCCAGCCACATCTCACCCTTCAACGACCTCCAGCCCAGCCAGTAGAACATTGGACTAGTAACCAGCAGGTAGCCTAGTGGGTAGAAGATTGGACTAGTAACCAGCAGGTAGCCTAGTGGTTAGAGCGTTGGACCAGTAACCAGCAGGTAGCCTAGTGGTTAGAACGTTGGACTAGTAACCAGCAGGTAGCCTAGTGGTTAGAGCGTTGGGCCAGTAACCAGCAGGTAGCCTAGTGGTTAGAGCGTTGGACAAGTAACCAGCAGGTAGCCTAGTGGTTAGAGCGTTGGACCAGTAACCAGCAGGTAGAGCGTTGGACCAGTAACCAGCAGGTAGCTTAGTGGTTAGAGTGTTGGGTCAGTAACCAGCAGGTAGCTTAGTGGTTAGAGCGTTGGGTCAGTAACCAGCAGGTAGCTTAGTGGTTAGAGCATTGGACTAGTAACCAGCAGGTAGCCTAGTGGGTAGAACATTGGACAAGTAACCAGCAGGTAGCCTAGTGGGTAGAAGATTGGACTAGTAACCAGCAGGTAGCCTAGTGGTTAGAGCGTTGGACTAGTAACCAGCAGGTAGCCTAGTGGTTAGAACGTTGGACTAGTAACCAGCAGGTAGCCTAGTGGTTAGAGCGTTGGACTAGTAACCAGCAGGTAGCCTAGTGGTTAGAGCGTTGGACCAGTAACCAGCAGGTAGCCTAGTGGTTAGAACGTTGGACTAGTAACCAGCAGGTAGCCTAGTGGTTAGAGCGTTGGGCCAGTAACCAGCAGGTAGCCTAGTGGTTAGAGCGTTGGACAAGTAACCAGCAGGTAGCCTAGTGGTTAGAGCGTTGGACCAGTAACCAGCAGGTAGAGCGTTGGACCAGTAACCAGCAGGTAGCTTAGTGGTTAGAGTGTTGGGTCAGTAACCAGCAGGTAGCTTAGTGGTTAGAGCGTTGGGTCAGTAACCAGCAGGTAGCCTAGTGGTTAGAGCGTTGGACAAGTAACCAGCAGGTAGCCTAGTGGTTAGAGCGTTGGGCCAGTAACCAGCAGGTAGCCTAGTGGTTAGAGCATTGGACAAGTAACCAGCAGGTAGCCTAGTGGTTAGGGCATTGGACAAGTAACCAGCAGGTAGCCTAGTGGTTAGAGCGTTGGACCAGTAACCAGCAGGTAGAGCGTTGGACCAGTAACCAGCAGGTAGCTTAGTGGTTAGAGTGTTGGGTCAGTAACCAGCAGGTAGCTTAGTGGTTAGAGCGTTGGGTCAGTAACCAGCAGGTAGCTTAGTGGTTAGAGCATTGGACTAGTAACCAGCAGGTAGCCTAGTGGTTAGAGCATTGGACTTGGAACCAGCAGGTAGCCTAGTGGTTAGTGTTGGACTAGTAACCAGCAGGTAGCCTAGTGGTTAGAGCGTTGGACTAGTAACCAGCAGGTAGCCTAGTGGTTAGAGTGTTGGGTCAGTAACCAGCAGGTAGCTTAGTGGTTAGAGCATTGGACTAGTAACCAGCAGGTAGCTTAGTGGTTAGAGCATTGGACTTGGAACCAGCAGGTAGCCTAGTGGTTAGAGAGTTGGACTAGTAACCAGCAGGTAGCTTAGTGGTTAGAGCATTGGACTTGGAACCAGCAGGTAGCTTAGTGGTTAGAGCATTGGACTTGGAACCAGCAGGTAGCCTAGTGGTTAGAGCATTGGACTAGTAACCAGCAGGTAGCTTAGTGGTTAGAGCATTGGACTAGTAACCAGCAGGTAGCCTAGTGGTTAGAGCAGGTAGCCTATTGGTTAGAGCGTTGGACTAGTAACCAGCAGGTAGACTAGTGGTTAGAGCATTGGACTTGGAACCAGCAGGTAGCCTAGTGGTTAGAGCAGGTAGCCTAGTGGTTAGAGCATTGGACTTGGAACCAGAAGGTAGCCTAGTGGTTAGAGCATTGGACTTGGAACCAGCAGGTAGCCTAGTGGTTAGAGCGTTGGACTAGTAACCAGCAGGTAGCCTAGTGGTTAGAGCAGGTAGCCTAGTGGTTAGAGTGTTGGACTAGTAACCAGCAGGTAGCCTAGTGGTTAGAGCAGGTAGCCTAGTGGTTAGAGTGTTGGACCAGTAACCAGAAGGTAGCCTAGTGGTTAGAGCATTGGACTTGGAACCAGCAGGTAGCCTAGTGGTTAGAGCAGGTAGCCTAGTGGTTAGAGTGTTGGACCAGTAACCAGAAGGTAGCCTAGTGGTTAGAGCATTGGACTTGGAACCAGCAGGTAGCCTAGTGGTTAGAGCGTTGGACTTGGAACCAGGAGGTAGCCTAGTGGTTAGAGCGTTGGACTAGTAACCAGCAGGTAGCTTAGTGGTTAGAGCGTTGGACTTGGAACCAGGAGGTAGCAAGATGGAATCCCCGAGCTGACAAGATAAAAATCTGTCGTTCTGCCCCTGAACAGCCTAAATAAGAATTTGTTCTTAACCGACTTGCCTAGTTAAAAACATTTTTTAAAGAGTTTTGCAGAGTACTTACTACATTTTTAATCAAAAAATTCTAAATGTTGGAAACAGTTTCAGGATGTTTAGAAAGCGAAGAACCCCGTGAGCAGAACTTTGAAATCGTAACAACTACTTTCATTCTTCTACTGCATCTGTTAACAGCCTTTTATAGACTAACGGACAGGGAACCTGACGGGAGGGAAAGGGACCGCGATAGGGAACCTGACGGGAGGGAAAGGGACCGCGATAGGGAACCTGACGGGAGGAAAAGGGACTGCGATAGGGAACCTGACGGGAGGGAAAGGGACCGCGATAGGGAACCTGACGGGAGGGAAAGGGACCGCGATATGGAACCTGACCGCGATAGGGAACCTGACGGGAGGGAAAGGGACCGCGATATGGAACCTGACCGCGATAGGGAACCTGACTGTGTAAACAACATTCAACAATTGTCTAACAAAATATGAGCAGAAAAGTAGAGTACACACATGTTATGGTGTAACATTGAGAAAGCTTAGGCTATATGGACAGAAGATAAACTGTGTTTAAAAAGACCAGGAGTCCAGGAAACTACAGAAGTGGAAATGTCCATATTGTGAAATCGTGTTTGCTTCCCTGATAATAAATCAGCCAATCATGATCAACCCACCCCTTCTAAAAAGTACACAAAAAGGATGGATAAGAGTCGCAAGCACATTATTTTTCTTGTCGGGCTGAAAACCAACTGGAAAAAGACAGCTAACCGTCCCAACAATGCATGTAAGTTGAAGGGTTCATTTTACAACTGAAACATTTTACAGACTGTTTATATGTAAACAGACACGCATTTCCATATATTGAGCAGAAAATTATGTTGTTTCACACATGGAATGACATAAAATACATCCACATTTAGTAGGCTCTCTGTGTTCCAGGCCCTGAGGATTCTCCATGTGTTGCTGCTGTCAGTAGCAGTTCATTCTAAGGGGCTGATGTTCCAGCCTCTGGACTGTGCTGATATCTACAACGACGGCTCTAAGACCAGTGGTGTCTACAGGATGTACCCTGCTGGACCCAACTCTCCTCGATACGTCTACTGTGATATGGACACCGACGGAGGGAAATGGACTGTGAGTAGGTCACCTAGTAGGAAACTATTTAACCTCTTTATCCTACCCCCTCCTTTTTCGAACATTCTGTTAAAAATCGCGCAACATTTCAGCGTCCTGCTACTCATGCCAGGAATATAGTATTTGCATATGATTAGTATGTGTGGATAGAAAACACTCTGAAGTTTCTAAAACTGGTTAAATCACGGCTGTGACTAAAACTGGTCAATGAAATCTGAAAAAAGTATCCATGCGCCCCTTTCATGGATTATTTAAAGGAAACCAAATTTAATATGGAGACGATGCAATTCCTACCGCTTCCACACGATGTCGCCAAAAACGTCATTTTCATTGACAAAAATCCTTTGAGACATTACAAATAGATCCGTGATTCCATCCAGCCTACCTCAATCGATTTTGGAAGATTGAAAAATGGACACTGTTTTCTTTTGTAGCTGCTATTGAATACAGATCGCCCAGTGATCAATTTGATCGCTTATTAACGTTTACAAATACCTAAAGTTGGGTTATAAAAGTAGGTTGAAGTGTTTTGTCAAAGAATATAGGCAACTTATATCATTTTTAAACATGACGTTGCGTGTTGGAAGAGAGCTTTTTTCGTGATGCAGACAGGCTATACAAATGGATATTTTGGGCATTCATGGACGGATTTATTCGGGAAAAAGACCAATTTGTGATGTTTATGGGACATATAGGAGTGCCAACAAAGAATATCATCAAAGGTAATGAATGTTTTATATTTTATTTCTGCGTTTTTGTGTAGCGCCGGCTACGCTAATTATTTTGTTTACGTCGCCTTCAGGCATTTTGGGGTGTTGCATGCTATCAGATAATAGCTTCTCATGCTTTCGCCGAAAAGCATTTTAAAAATCTGACTTGTTGGCTAGATTCACAACGAGTGTAGCTTTAATTCAATACCCTGCATGTGTGTTTTAATGAACGTTTGAGTTTTAACGAGTACATTTAGCATTTAGCGTAGCGCATTTGCATTTCCAGGTGCCTACTTGAGACGTCTGCGTCTCAAGTAGGAGCAAGAAGTTAAACGGAGTACATAACCAGTGTTCAGACCAGACTAGAGTCGGCCTCAACCCCTCCAGACCATACTAGTCAGCCTCAACCCCTCCAGACCATACTAGTCAGCCTCAACCCCTCCAGACCAGACTAGTCAGCCTCAACTTCTCCAGACCATACTAGTCAGCTTCAACCCCTCCAGACCAGACTAGAGTCAGCCTCAACCCCTCCAGACCAGACTAGTCAGCATCAACCCCTCCAGACCAGACTAGAGTCAGCCTCAACCCCTCCAGACCAGACTAGAGTCAGCCTCAACCCCTCCAGACCAGACTAGAGTCAGCCTCAACCCCTCCAGACCAGACTAGAGTCAGCCTCAACCCCTCCAGACCAGACTAGAGTCAGCCTCAACCCCTCCAGACCAGACTAGAGTCAGCATCAACCCCTCCAGACCAGACTAGAGTCAGCATCAACCCCTCCAGACCAGACTAGAGTCAGCCTCAACCCCTCCAGACCAGACTAGAGTCAGCATCAACCCCTCCAGACCAGACTAGAGTCAGCATCAACCCCTCCAGACCAGACTAGAGTCAGCCTCAACCCCTCCAGACCATACTAGTCAGCCTCAACCCCTCCAGACCATACTAGTCAGCATCAACCCCTCCAGACCATACTAGTCAGCATCAACCCCTCCAGACCATACTAGTCAGCCAGATTAGAGGTCTGATCAACCGTTGGTACTGAATTCTCCTGAGTCAGTACTTGACGACATGGCCTAGATGCTTACAATTTCTCCTCTCCTCTCCTCTTCTCTTCCCCTCCTTCCAGGTGTTTCAGAGGAGGATGGATGGAACAGTGAACTTCTACAGAGGATGGGACCAGTACAAGAACGGCTTTGGACACGCAGCAGGAGAGTACTGGCTGGGTAAAGGACTTCTTTCAAAAAGCCTCATCAAGGACAGATCATCCATGGAAAAACCCTGGATAATATAAATTAATCATTGGGTTGTTAAATTGACTTCTCTGTTATAGTGATGTTGTTGTGACGGTCAGTAGTTAGGCAGGACCAATCGCAACAAGGCCAAATCACAACAAGGCCAAATCACAACAGGACCAAATCACAACAGGACCAAATCACAACAGGACCAATCCCCTTTAGTCGGTGTGTAAAACCAGTGCGTCTAGAAAAGCAACCTCCCACACTACTCCAAAGCAGTTAAAAAATAACATGTACAAAAATATATTCACTAAATTAATAGTCACCTAATTAATATATTCACTTAATATATTCACTTCCAGTCAAGAGTTTGGACACACCCTTCTCATTCAAGGGCTTTTCTTTATTTTTTACTATGTTCTACATTGTAGAATAACAGTGAAGACATCAAAACTATGAAATAACACATGGAATCTGGTAGTAACCAAAAAAAAGTGTTACATCAAAATATATTTTATATTTGAGATTCTTCAAGGTAGCCACCCTTTTGCCTTGATGACAGCTTTGTTCACTCTCGGCATTCTCTCAACCAGCTTCAACTGGAATTTATTTTCCAACAGTACCAAACTTTTGACTGGTACAGTATATACAAAAAAAATGAAGCAAGCTGTGCTGACCGAAGACATGACTCTCCGGTCCGGCCCGAAGACATGACTTTCCTGTGCTGACCGAAGACATGACTTTCCTGTGCTGACCGAAGACATGACTTTCCTGTGCTGACCGAAGACATGACTTTCCTGTGCTGACCGAAGACATGACTTTCCTGTGCTGACCGAAGACATGACTTTCCTGTGCTGACCGAAGACATGACTTTCCTGTGCTGACCGAAGACATGACTTTCCTGTGCTGACCGAAGACATGACTTTCCTGTGCTGACCGAAGACATGACTTTCCTGTGCTGACCGAAGACATGACTTTCCTGTGCTGACCGAAGACATGACTTTCCTGTGCTGACCGAAGACATGACTCTCCTGTGCTGACCGAAGACATGACTCTCTGTGCTGACCGAAGACATGACTCTCTGTGCTGACCGAAGACATGACTCTCTGTGCTGACCGAAGACATGACTCTCTGTGCTGACCGAAGACATGACTCTCTGTGCTGACCGAAGACATGACTCTCTGTGCTGACCGAAGACATGACTCTCTGTTCTGACCGAAGACATGACTCTCTGTTCTGACCGAAGACATGACTCTCTGTTCTGACCGAAGACATGACTTTCCCGTGCTGACCGAAGACATGACTTTCCCGTGCTGACCGAAGACATGACTTTCCCGTGCTGACCGAAGACATGACTTTCCCGTGCTGACCGAAGACATGACTCTCTGTGCTGACCGAAGACATGACTCTCCGTTCTGACCGAAGACATGACTTTCCCTTGCTGACCGAAGACATGACTTTCCCTTGCTGACCGAAGACATGACTTTCCCTTGCTGACCGAAGACATGACTCTCCCTTGCTGACCGAAGACATGACTCTCCCTTGCTGACCGAAGACATGACTCTCCCTTGCTGACCGAAGACATGACTCTCCCGTGCTGACCGAAGACATGACTCTCCCGTGCTGACCGAAGACATGACTCTCCCGTGCTGACCGAAGACATGACTCTCCCTTGCTGACCGAAGACATGACTCTCCCTTGCTGACCGAAGACATGACTCTCCCTTGCTGACCGAAGACATGACTCTCCCTTGCTGACCGAAGACATGACTCTCCCTTGCTGACCGAAGACATGACTTTCCCTTGCTGACCGAAGACATGACTCTCCCTTGCTGACCGAAGACATGACTCTCCCTTGCTGACCGAAGACATGACTCTCCCTTGCTGACCGAAGACATGACTCTCCTTGCTGACCGAAGACATGACTCTCCCTTGCTGACCGAAGACATGACTCTCCCTTGCTGACCGAAGACATGACTCTCCCTTGCTGACCGAAGACATGACTCTCCTTGCTGACCGAAGACATCTGCATGATAGAAATAGAGATCCTTTTAAAAACTCAACTCTTGACCTCGACGCCAGCGCCACTAAATTTTTTCACATTGTTTCTCTTCCTCAGGGACTGGTTTAGACCTGGGACACCAGGTAGAAGAGAAAACCAGCAGCCTGTGAACCTGGTAAGGGGTAACAGTTGAATATCTCTGTTCTAAAAAAGGTTCCCCTCTCGTCTGTTCGATGCAGGTCTGGACACCATCTACCTCCTGACCCTGAAAAAGAATTACGAGTTGAGGGTGGACATGGAGGACTTTGACGGACAGAAAGCCTACGCTTTCTACTCCTCCTTCGCCATCTCTCCCAAAGTCACAGATCCTGAACTGGATGGCTACAAACTCCAGGTTACTGGCTTTAAAGATGGAGGAGCAGGTGAGAACAGTTTAAACTTCCTTAGAGAAACATCTGGGCTGTATTCATTAGTCCAGAGTTCAGCTAAGTTCCCTCATTCGGTTCTGTTTGATTCCTAGTGAATACAACCTGATCTGATACAAGCTGATCTGGGATCAGTTTATTGGAGATCATAATGAATAGTATTACATAGAAAGGACAGGGGGGGGGCGTACAGATACACCATCTTAGAGCTGATCTGGGATCAGTTTATTAGAGATCATAATGAATAGTATTACATAGAAAGGACGGCGGGGGCTGGTCCTAGATCATACTGTGACATAGTAGACTGATTTTGACCAGGGCTCTGATAGGTTACATAACATCTGACCTGTGTTTCCTGCTTGAACCAAGGGGACTCTCTCACCTATCACAGCGGTATGAAGTTCTCCACCTTCGACCGAGACCAGGACATCAACTGTGCAGTCAACGCGGTCGGAGGTTACTGGTACAACGAGTGTTACTTCTCAAACCCAAACGGTCTTTATACATGGGGATTGAACTCACAGATTGGAGTCAACTGGAGGGGATGGAAGACCTTCTACTCTGTGAAAGCCATATCCATGAAGATTAGGCCTGTGAACCTGTGAAGGTCCTTCACAAAGTCCTTTAGTTAAAACACGGTTATATGAACTGCAGAATAATGGCTGGAACAGAGCGAATGGAATGGCATCAAACACATGGCATTAAAATGTAAACCATTTTTGATGCATTTGATACTATTCCAGCTATTACGCTACAGTCAGTACCACGAGCCCGTCCTCCGCAATTACGGTGCCATCAACCTCCTGTGCCTCTCACTCACCTGTGGTTCGGAATAAATTGACCACCCCATTTAACACATCCTTTGATGCGACTATACCTCGCATGCTTTTACTATCTCAGAACCCCAAGAATGTAATTATAATCTATCTAATCTAATATAATTAAAACATGCAAATGTCTTCCATTCTATGCACAGATTGATCTCAGTCAGTTGTCCTATAAAACTAAAAACTGTCGCGTGAAAAATGCTGCTTTTCATAGCTCATATTCTGTTAAACCCAAATCATGTTGTTGACTCGTTCCTATACTGGTATTTGTGTCTGGGGCTGTTGTGGTGGCCATATTACCGCCACATCGGCAGTCATGAGTCAAGACCACAGTCACATTCCTGCTGAGTCAACTTCCATCTCCTTTAATTAACTCTGGACATGGTGGTTACACCCAACTGACTATGCACCAATCAGGTCACTAACGGCCTGGTCCTTGGTAGAACCAAACTGATTACACACCAATCAGGTCCTAACGGCCTGGTCCTTGGTAGAACCCAACTGACTACACACCAATCAGGTCCTAACGGCCTGGTCCTTGGTAGAACCCAACTGACTACACACCAATCAGGTCACTAACGGCCTGGTCCTTGCTGCATGCCCCCATCTGCTTCTTGTTCACGTCAAACTTCGTCCGCCAACACTTGGTCTGGAATGTAATGACATGCTAGCATAGCTAGCGGCTAAGACAGCTTGAGCTAAAATACAAACTCAGTAGCAGTGTAGATCTTCCATATGAAGTCGAACATTGGTGCATTGTGGGTAGCTTATCCGGAAATAGGTTAATAAATATATAATAACCCCAAAAACATACCTAGGTTTGTACTTACAGGTAACCAGATCATGACTACAACTAAGTTACTTAAGTCTTTGACCATACTGTGTTACATTGGTGAGGAAAAACTCCTGCTTCCTAACCTTTAATGGTATAAATGTCAATGGATAT
This sequence comes from Oncorhynchus clarkii lewisi, assembly GCF_045791955.1. Classification (NCBI taxonomy): domain Eukaryota; kingdom Metazoa; phylum Chordata; class Actinopteri; order Salmoniformes; family Salmonidae; genus Oncorhynchus; species Oncorhynchus clarkii. Next base: position 35,748,339 of record NC_092179.1, on the reverse strand, counting down.
ATGCTATGCTTATCTGTTACTTGGCAAAACAAGGTCATCTAAGTATATACGGTTGTGTTCACATTCTCATATCCATAATCAATATGAAAAAGGCCAGACAAGGAAGTGAAGAGTTTACACTGGAAATTGGTCATGTGACAAACAACATGTGAATTAACATTCCACAGACTGGTTAGTGGTCACCACCAATACAGGTCTCAGAACATCCAGACTGGTTAGAGTGGTCACCACTAATACAGGTCTCAGAACATCCAGACTGGTTAGTGGTCACCACTAATACAGGTCTCAGAACATCCAGACTGGTTAGAGTGGTCACCACTAATACAGGTCTCAGAATATCCAGACTGGTTAGAGTGGTCACCACTAATACAGGTCTCAGAACATCCAGACTGGTTAGAGTGGTGACCACTAATACAGGTCTCAGAACATCCAGACTGGTTAGAGTGGTGACCACTAATACAGGTCTCAGAACATCCAGACTGGTTAGAGTGGTGACCACTAATACAGGTCTCAGAACATCCAGACTGGTTAGAGTGGTGACCACTAATACAGGTCTCAGAATATCCAGACTGGTTAGAGTGGTGACCACTAATACAGGTCTCAGAACATCCAGACTGGTTAGAGTGGTGACCACTAATACAGGTCTCAGAATATCCAGACTGGTTAGAGTGGTGACCACTAATACAGGTCTCAGAACATCCAGACTGGTTAGTGGTCACCACTAATACAGGTCTCAGAATATCCAGACTGGTTAGAGTGGTGACCACTAATACAGGTCTCAGAACATCCAGACTGGTTAGAGTGGTGACCACTAATACAGGTCTCAGAACATCCAGACTGGTTAGTGGTCACCACTAATACAGGTCTCAGAATATCCAGACTGGTTAGAGTGGTGACCACTAATACAGGTCTCAGAACATCCAGACTGGTTAGAGTGGTGACCACTAATACAGGTCTCAGAACATCCAGACTGGTTAGAGTGGTGACCACTAATACAGGTCTCAGAATATCCAGACTGGTTAGCGGTCACCACTAATACAGGTCTCAGAACATCCAGACTGGTTAGAGTGGTGACCACCAATACAGGTCTCAGAACATCCAGACTGGTTATTGGTCACCACTAATACAGGTCTCAGAATATCCAGACTGGTTACTGGTCACCACTAATAACAGTAACAAACCGCACACACTGTTCTATACTGTGTCCCAGAGCAACAGTAACACACCACACACACACACTGTTCTATACTGTGTCCCAGAGCAACAGTAACAAACCACACACACACACTGTACTATACTGTGTCCAAGAGTAACAGTAACACACCACACACACTGTACTATACTGTGTCCAAGAGTAACAGTAACACACCACACACACTGTACTATACTGTGTCCCAGAGCAACAGTAACACACCACACACACTGTACTGTACTGTGTCCCAGAGCAACAGTAACACACCACACACACTGTACTATACTGTGTCCCAGAGCAACAGTAACACACCACACACACTGTACTATACTGTGTCCCAGAGCAACAGTAACATACACACACACTGTACTGTACTGTGTCCCAGAGCAACAGTAACACACCACACACACACAGTACTATACTGTGTCCCAGAGCAACAGTAACAAACCACACACACACTGTACTATACTGTGTCCCAGAGCAACAATAACACACCACACACACTGTACTATACTGTGTCCCAGAGTAACAATAACACACCACACACACTGTACTATACTGTGTCCCAGAGCAACAGTAACACACCACACACACTGTACTATACTGTGTCCCAGAGCAACAGTAACACACCACACACACTGTACTATACTGTGTCCCATAGCAACAGTAACAAACCACACACACTGTACTATACTGTGTCCCATAGCAACAGTAACAAACCACACACACTGTACTATACTGTGTCCCATAGCAACAGTAACACACCACACACACTGTACTATACTGTGTCCCAGAGTAACAGTAACACACCACACACACAGTACTATACTGTGTCCCAGAGCAACAGTAACACACCACACACACTGTACTATACTGTGTCCCAGAGCAACAGTAACAAACCACACACACACACTGTACTATACTGTGTCCCAGAGCAACAGTAACACACCACACACACTGTACTATACTGTGTCCCAGAGCAACAGTAACACACACACACACACACACTGTACTGTACTGTGTCCCAGAGCAACAGTAACACACCACACACACTGTACTATACTGTGTCCCAGAGCAACAGTAACACACCACACACACTGTACTATACTGTGTCCCAGAGTAACAGTAACACACCACACACACTGTACTATACTGTGTCCCAGAACAACAGTAACACACCACACACACTGTACTATACTGTGTCCCAGAGCAACAATAACACACCACACACACTGTACTATACTGTGTCCCATAGCAACAGTAACAAACCACACACACTGTACTATACTGTGTCCCAGAGCAACAGTAACACACCACACACACTGTACTATACTGTGTCCCAGAGTAACAGTAACAAACCACACACACACACACTGTACTATACTGTGTCCCAGAGTAACAGTAACACACCACACACACTGTACTATACTGTGTCCCAGAGCAACAGTAACACACCACACACACACTGTACTATACTGTGTCCCAGAGCAACAGTAACACACCACACACACACTGTACTATACTGTGTCCCAGAGCAACAGTAACACACACACACACACACTGTACTATACTGTGTCCCAGAGCAACAGTAACAAACCACACACACACACTGTACTATACTGTGTCCCAGAGCAACAGTAACACACCACACACACTGTACTATACTGTGTCCCAGAGCAACAGTAACAAACCACACACACTGTACTATACTGTGTCCCAGAGCAACAGTAACACACCACACACACACACACACACTGTACTGTACTGTGTCCCAGAGCAACAGTAACAAACCACACACACTGTACTATACTGTGTCCCAGAGCAACAGTAACACACCACACACACTGTACTATACTGTGTCCCAGAGCAACAGTAACACACCACACACACTGTACTATACTGTGTCCCAGAGCAACAGTAACACACCACACACACACTGTACTATACTGTGTCCCAGAGAAACAGTAACACACCACACACACACTGTACTATACTGTGTCCCAGAGTAACAGTAACACACACACACACACACAGTACTATACTGTGTCCCAGAGCAACAGTAACACACACACACACACACACTGTACTATACTGTGTCCCAGAGCAACAGTAACAAACCACACACACACACTGTACTATACTGTGTCCCAGAGCAACAGTAACACACCACACACACACACACACACACACACTGTACTGTACTGTGTCCCAGAGCAACAGTAACAAACCACACACACTGTACTATACTGTGTCCCAGAGCAACAGTAACACACCACACACACTGTACTATTCTGTGTCCCAGAGCAACAGTAACACACCACACACACTGTACTATACTGTGTCACAGAGCAACAGTAACACACACACACACACACACACAGTACTATACTGTGTCCCAGAGTAACAGTAACACACACACACACTGTACTATACTGTGTCCCAGAGCAACAGTAACACACCCTGTACTATACTGTGTCCCAGAGCAACAGTAACAAACCACACACACACACTGAGGTGAAGGGAAAACAACTTCTGCCAGAGACAGTCTCACTCACTCACTCACCTTCTTGCCCTCTGATTGGTCGGGGCTGACGTATGACAGCTTCCTGCGGACGTAAAACAACATGTCGTCCTGTTCCCGCGGCGACAGCTTCTCCATGAAGTACGTGGAGAACATCCATGTCCAGAACACGATGCGGTCGTCCTTAAAACACCCTGGATCAAAAAACACAGAGATCAGAGGTCAGACCTTAAAACACCCTGGATCAAAAAACACAGAAAGGTCAGGGGTCAGGCCTTACAACACCCTGGACCAAAAAACACAGAGATCAGAGGTCAGACCTTAAAACACCCTGGATCAAAAAACACAGAGATCAGAGGTCAGACCTTAAAACACCCTGGATCAGAAAACACAGAGAGGTCAGACCTTAAAACACCCTGGATCAGAAAACACAGAGGTCAGACCTTAAAACACCCTGGAACGGTCCTACCACAGTTATCAGAGCAAGAGGAGGACGGGACCACTCCTGGTTTACAGTAAACTCAAAGAGAAACGGTCTACTGTAATAAGTCTAGGTGACTATTGGCTTTGGTCCTCAGGGAGATGGACTGGAGGTGATGTTAAATCTCAGGCTTTCCATTAGAGGTCGACCGATTAGGATTTTTCGACCTCTACTGTCCATCCTAAACGGCATCCATACAGGAAGTACTCACACCCTTCGACTTGCTCCACATGTCGTCGTGTTACAGGAAGTACTCACACCCTTCGACTTTCTCCACATGTCGTCGTGTTACAGACATTGTAAATGGATCACATTGACATTTTATCTGGTCACTGATCTACACACAATACTCCACAATGCCAAAGTGGAATTTTGTTTTTAGATTTATTCATTTTTTACAAATTAATTCATAATGAAACGCTGAAATATCTTCAGTCAATAAGTATTCAACCCCATTTGTTATGTCAAGGAGCCTAAATACGTTCAGGAGTCAAAATGTTGCTTAACAAGTCACATAATAAAGTTGCATGGACTCACTCTGTGTGCAATAATAATGTTTAGCATGATTTTTTAAATGACTACCACGTCTCTGTACCCCCACACATACAATTATCTGTGAGGTCCCTCAGTCGAGGAGTGAATTTCAAAACACAGATTCAACCGCAAAGACCAGGGAGGTTTTACGTTGCAAAGAAGGGCACCTATTGGTAGATGGGTAAAAATGTTAAAAAGCTGACATTGAATATCCGTTAGAGCACGGTGGAGTGACTACACTTTGGATGGTGTATCAATACACCCAGTCACTACAACGATACAGGCATCCTTAACTCAGTTGCCAGAGAGGAAAGAAACCACTCAGGGATTTCACCATGAGGCCAATAGTGACTTTAAACAGTTAGAGTTTAATGGCTGTGACAGGAGAAACTGAGGATGGATCAACAACATTGTAGTTACTCCACAATACTAACCTAAATGACACAGACTTTAAAACTGTTACAGAGTTTAATGGCTGTGACAGGAGAAACTCTGTGGATGGATCAACAACATTGTAGTTACTCCACAATACTAACCTAAATGACAGAGTGGAAAGAAGGACGCCTGTACAGAATAACAAATATCCCTAAACATGCCTCCTGTTTGCAACAAGACACTAAAGTAAAACTGCAAAAGAAATTGGCAAATTAACTTCATGTCCTGAATACAAAGTGTTATGTTTGGGGCAAATCCAATACAACACTGAGTACCACTCTTCATATTGTCTAGTATAGTGGTGGCTGGATCATGTTATGGCTGAACACAGGCAAAATCCTAGAGAAACCCTGGTTCAGTCTGCTTTCCACCAGACACTGGGAGATGAATTCCCCTTTTCAGCAGGACAACAACCTAAAACACAAGGGCACATCTACACTGGAGTTGTTTACCAAGAAGACAGTGAATGTTCCTGAGTTACAGTTTTCACTTACATCTGCTTGGAAATCTATGGCAACATCTGAACATGTCTGTCCAGCAATGATCAACAACCATCTTGACAGAGCTTGAAGAACTTAAAAAAAATTGCAAAAAATTGTACAATCCAGGTTTGCAAAGCTCTTAGTGACTTACCCAGAAAGACTCACAGCTCTTAGAGACGTCCCCAGAAAGACTAACAGCTGTAATCACTATTAAGAGACTTACCCAGAAAGACTCACAGCTGTAATCACTGCTAAAGTGGATGAATAATTATATAATCAAGATATACAAGTGCTTTACAAATATGTTAGAATTTGTTAAGCACTTTGACAGCGCATTTTGTGTAGATCGTTGACAACAAAATGACGACAGAATCCAGTTTAATCCCACAACAAAATGACAACATAATCCAGTTTAATCCCACAACAAAATGACAACAGAATCCAGTTTAATCCCACAACAAAATGACAACAGAATCCAGTTTAATCCCACAACAAAATGACAACATAATCCAGTTTAATCCCACAACAAAATGACAACAGAATCCATTTTAATCCCACAACAAAATGACAACAGAATCCAGTTTAATCCCACAACAAAATGACAACAGAATCCAGTTTAATCCCACAACAAAATGACAACATAATCCAGTTTAATCCCACAACAAAATGACAACAGAATCCAGTTTAATCCCACTTCAACAAAATGACAATTTAATCCAGTTTAATCCCACTTCAACAAAATGACAACAGAATCCAGTTTAATCCCACTTCAACAAAATGACAACTTAATCCAGTTTAATCCCACTTCAACAAAATGACAACAGAATCCAGTTTAATCCCACTTCAACAAAATGACAACAGAATCCAGTTTAATCCCACTTCAACAAAATGACAACAGAATCCAGTTTAATCCCACTTCAACAAAATGACAACAGAATCCAGTTTAATCCCACTTCCACAACAAAATGACAACAGAATCCAGTTTAATCCCACTTCCACAACAAAATGTGGAAAAAGTCCAGGAGTGTGAATACTTCCTGAAGGCTCTGTACATTGTGCACTACTTTTGACCAGAGCCCATAGACTCAGTAGTTTCCATTCCATATAGTTTCACTGGGGCACTATATAGGCAATAGGGCTACCATTTCGGAGACAGACAGGGTTCTTCTCTAATGGAAGACAGCAGCTTCTGACACAAAATGGCCATTCAGTTTAAACTGCTCATTCAGAGAAACACATTCCTCCATGCCATTTCATTACAGTGAGATTCAATTCAGTGTAACTCAATCTACTGAAGCGCTGTCTGGCTTTGATCGCTTCAATTTTGGAAATTCATTATTGTTGACGAATAACGTGGTGTCAAAAAGATCGCATTTGGTTCAAATAACTTGTACATTATTCAAAGAAAATCTCCTCTTAATGCTGACACCATAAATGCTGAAACTGAAGCCTTTGTTCCTCTCAGACGAGTCTAGTTTCTACAGACAGAACAAAAGGGAACTGAAATACCACTACATTTCCTGAGCCTGATTGTTTTATTTTATTCTACCTTTATATAACAAGGCAAGTCAGTTAAGAACAAACGATTACATTTACAATGGACGGCCTCCCCCGGCCAACCCCGGACGACACTGAGCCAATGGTGGGCCGCCCCCGGCCAACCCCGGACGACACTGAGCCAATGGTGGGCCTCCCCCGGCCAACACCGGACGACACTGAGCCAATGGTGGGCCTCCCCCGGCCAACACCGGACGACACTGAGCCAATGGTGGGCCTCCCCCGGCCAACACCGGACGACACTGAGCCAATGGTGGGCCTCCCCCGGCCGACACTGAGCCAATGGTGGGCCGCCCTATGGGACTCCCAATGGACGGCCTACCCCGGCCAACCGCGGACGACACTGAGCCAATGGACGGCCTCCCCCGGCCAAACCCGGACGACACTGAGCCAATGGACGGCCTACCCCGGACGACACTGAGCCAATGGTGCGCCGCCCTATGGGACTCCCAATCACGGTCGCTTGTGATTCAGCCTGGATGGGAACCAGGGCGTCTGTAGTGACGCCTCTAGTACTGAGATGCTGCGCCACCCGGGAGCCCCAACACACACAATCTGACAGCGCTGCTGAACATTCCCCACCAGAGTACAGAATGCAGCCAGCATATCATATCTACCCGGGAGGCTGAGCTAACAGACACTTCAGCAGTTATATGAAACCTCCAGCCAATCGGACACTGCTTCCAGGAATTCTCCTCATCAACAACTTCTCCCCCTGACAGAGACTCAGGCTACTGAGGCTAGTCATCAGGATAGTCACACACACCAGTACACAGGCTACTGAGGATAGTCACACACACACACACACAGGATAGTCATCAGGATAGTCACATACACACACACAGGCCAGTCATCAGTGACCACGACTCACCCACCACCTGACTGCTTCCATGAGCAACAAGAGCTCACGGGTCTTGTCTCCCAAGTGGCGCAGTGCTTGCGGTGTCACTACAGCCCCGGGTTCGATCCCAAGCTGTGTCACAGCCGGCCGTGACCGGGAGACCTATGAGGCGACGCACAATTGGCCCAGCGTCGTCCGGGTTAGGGGAGTGTTTGTCCCAGCGTCGTCCGGGTTAGGGGAGGGTTTGGCCCAGCGTCGTCCAGGTTAGGGAAGGGTTTGGCCCAGCGTCGTCCAGGTTAGGGGAGGGTTTGGCCCAGCGTCGTCCGGGTTAGGGGAGGGTTTGGCCCAGCGTCGTCCGGGTTAGGGGAGGGTTTGGCCCAGCGTCGTCCGGGTTAGGGGAGGGTTTGGCCCAGCGTCGTCCGGGTTAGGGGAGGGTTTGGCCCAGCGTCGTCCGGGTTAGGGGAGGGTTTGACCGGCCAGGATATCCTTGTCGCATCGCGCTCTAGCGACTCCTTGTGGCGGGCCGGGCACCTGCAAGCTGACTTCGTCATTGGATGGTGTTTCCTCCGACACATTGGTGCGGCTGGTTTCCGGGTTAAGCGAGCAGTGTGTCAAGAAGCAGTGTGGCTTGGCGGGATCGTGTATCGGAGGACGCACGGCTCTCGACCTTCGCATCTCCAGAGTCCGTAGGGGAGTTGCAGCGATGGGACAAGACTAACTACCAGATATCACCAGATTGTGGACAAAAGGGTAAAAGGTTTTTAAATGTGTATATTTCTCACGGTCTCACTTCAGAACACTTGTCCATAAACTTCAAAACTCGATGGTTAAGTTCAGGCATTCATTTTGACTGTTTACGGTTAGGGTTAAGGTTTGGAATAGGGTCTCCCCCATCCACAACACCTAGCTAACCAGCCGAGGGCCCCCCCCCCCCCCCCATCCACAACACCTAGCTAACCAGGCGAGGGCCTCCCCCCAACCACAACACCTAGCTAACCAGCCGAGGGCTTCCCCCCGCAACCACAACACCTAGCTAATCAGCCGAGGCCCCCCCCCAACCACAACACCTAGCTAACCAGCCGAGGGCCCCCCCCCCCAACCACAACACCTAGCTAACCAGCCGAGGGCCCCCCCCCCCATCCACAACACCTAGCTAACCAGCCGAGGGGCCTCCCCCCCAACCACAACACCTAGCTAACCAGCCGAGGGCCCCCCCCATCCACAACACCTAGCTAACCAGCCGAGGGCCCCCCCCCCCCATCCACAACACCTAGCTAACCAGCCGAGGCCCCCCCCCCCCATCCACAACACCTAGCTCACCAGCCGAGGGCCCCCCCAACCACAACACCTAGCTCACCAGCCGAGGGCCCCCCCAACCACAACACCTAGCTAACCAGCCGAGGGCCCCCCCAACCACAACACCTAGCTAACCAGCCGATGGCCCCCCCAACCACAACACCTAGCTAACCAGCCGAGGGCCCCCCCAACCACAACACCTAGCTAACCAGCCGAGGGCCCCCCCAACCACAACACCTAGCTAATCAGCCGAGGGGCCCCCCCCAACCACAACACCTAGCTAACGAGCCAAGGGCCCCCCCCAACCACAACACCTAGCTAACCAGCCAAGGGCCCAGGAGAGGGAGAGTCAGGAAGTGAAACACTGAGCTTTAACTTTGCTGGGTAATAGTGCGTGGAGAGAGTGAGGGTGGAGAGAGTGAGGGTGGAGAGAGTGAGGGTGGAGAGAGTGAGGGTGGAGAGAGTGAGGGTGGAGAGAGTGAGGGTGGAGAGAGAGAGGGTGTAGAGAGTGAGATAAGTGACGCATAGAGAAAGTGTGTGTAGAGACCCTGCCATCCCTTGTTGTGTCACGTCACAACAGAACCTCTACCCTGCCATCCCTTGTTGTCACAACAGAACCTCTACCCTGCCATCCCTTGTTGTCACAACAGAACCTCTACCCTGCCATCCCTTGTTGTCACAACAGAACCTCTACCCTGCCATCCCTTGTTGTCACAACAGAACCTCTACCCTGCCATCCCTTGTTGTCACAACAGAACCTCTACCCTGCCATCCCTTGTTGTCACAACAGAACCTCTACCCTGCCATCCCTTGTTGTCACAACAGAACCTCTACCCTGCCATCCCTTGTTGTCACAACAGAACCTCTACCCTGCCATCCCTTGTTGTCACAACAGAACCTCTACCCTGCCATCCCTTGTTGTCACAACAGAGCCTCTACCCTGCCATCCCTTGTCACAACAGAACCTCTACCCTGCCATCCCTTGATGTCACAACAGAACCTCAACAACTCTCTCCCCCCGATGCTGATTGGAGGAGAGAATCACCACAGAGGTTGTTCATCACTGTGTGGCTCAGGCTCCGTGCCAAATGGCACACTGTTCTGATCTAGAGCAAGGAGAGAAGTGAGACGAGGTAGGCCTGTGTCTCATCCTGAGCCTGGAGGAGGACAGAGGAGGACTGATTCCAAATCAATACCTCTTCCACACCAGAGGAACACAAGACTGGCTAGAAGTGACAGACACACTGCTGTCTGGCAGATAGTGAGACAATCCTGGAGACGACTGATGAGTTTGTCCTTGTCCTGCAGTGTTGTCCTCTGTTCTCCCCTCCTCGATATCTCATGGAAAAACAAGGAGGGAGAGGAGTGGGAGAGAGAGGGGGAGGGAGTTCATCCAGGATGCTGACAGCAGCAGGATTTGACCACTGATTTGTCCTCTGGACTCAACCATGAGCTCACCGTTTCTCCCTTCACAGCCTTCTCCACTCCCCTCACTACACAGGGAAGGGGAGAGGTGAGGGGGAGGGAGGAGAGGGGGAGAGAGAGGGGGAAGGTGAGAGGTGAGGAGGGAGAAGGGGGAGAGAGAGAGTGTGAGGAGGGAGGGAGGAGAGGGGGCGGAGAGAAGGGGGAGGGAGAGAGTGTGAGGAGGGAGGGAGGAGAGGGGGAGGGAGAGGAGTGGGGAGAGAGGTGGGGAAGGTGAGAAGGGAGGAGAGGGGAAGGGAGAGAGAGGGAGGAGAGGGGGAGGAAGAGAGAGGGAGGAGAGGGGGAGAGAGAAGCGAAAGGAGCAGGGCCTGTTTTCTCCAACGTGGTGCAACACAGACACAGATACAAGAAGCCTCCTACTACCTCCTACTGCTCTGTTCTAGAACACTGCTCTGTTCTAGAACACTGCTCTGTTCTAGAACACTGCTCTGTTCTAGAACACCTCATGACAACAGGAGAATCACCAAGATCTATTCTTGTGTTTCCTCAGTCAAAATGTTAGGCTATAATGTGACTATTTCTTTTTTAACTATTTCAGTTGACTTTATACTACAAGACCAGCGCTCTGATGTGGTCTGTCAAACAGGGAACTACAACATAAAACACATACTGTTGTCACAGAGGAACACACACACACACACAGCCAGACGTGGTACCTCATCAAAGAGATTAGACAGACTAACTTGGTCTTCTAAGACTGACTGACGTCCCAGTGGAGAATAACAAGGTGTTAACTGGTTAAATAGCCCACCCATTTGTTAACTGGTTAAATAGCCCACCCATTTGTTAACTGGTTAACTGGTTAAATAGCCCACCCATTTGTTAACTGGTTAACGCTGGATCGTCCAACGAGCTCTGACAGTCTAAATCATAAAGTGTAGTAGAACAAAGACAGGACATGTTTAAAACATCACTCATCCTCTTTCCTCTGCTATGTGTTCTGCTTGTTTATGGGATGTGGTCTGTATGTACTGGAATTACTGACAAATGTATCTCCTCATTGAGGACATGAACGTTTTCTAAACTAAACATATTGAGTGTGTCCCTTGTCTGTTGGTTAACAGCCTCCCATTGTCTCCTGTTAACAGATATGAGACAAACAGTAGGTCCCTCTGAATGGCAGAGAGAGACAGAGAGAGAGGAGACAGAGAGAGAGGAGAGAGGAGAGAGAGACACAAGAGGAGAGAGACAGAGGGAGATAATTCATGACACAGGACCTCATTATCCTATAAACCGGAGTCCTCCTCAAGATGCTCATACAGCATCAGTAACTAGAGTAGAGGACTGGGTAGTGGGACAGGGAGTCAGAGTCATAGGGCCATCAGTAACTAGAGTAGAGGACTGGGTAGTGGGACAGGGATTCATAGGGCCATCAGTAACTACAGTAGAGGACTGGGTAGTGGGACAGAGAGTCATAGGGCCATCAGTAACTAGAGTAGAGGACTGGGTAGCGGGGCAGGGAGTCATAGGGCCATCAGTAACTAGAGTAGAGGACTGGGTAGTGGGGCAGGGAGTCAGAGGGCCATCAGTAACTAGAGTAGAGGGCTGGGTAGTGGGGCAGGGAGTCATAGGGCCATTAGTAACTAGAGTAGAGGGCTGGGTAGTGGGACACGGAGTCAGAGGGCCATCAGTAACTAGAGTAGAGGGCTGGGTAGTGGGGCAGGGAGTCATAGGGCCATCAGTAACTAGAGTAGAGGGCTGGGTAGTGGGGCAGAGAGTCAGAGGGCCGTGGCCATCAGTAACTAGAGTAGAGGACTGGGTAGTGGTGCAGGGAGTCAGAGGGCCGTGGCCATCAGTAACTAGAGTAGAGGACTGGGTAGTGGGGCAGGGAGTCAGAGGGCCGTGGCCGTCAGTAACTAGAGTAGAGGACTGGGTGGTGGGACACGGAGTCAGAGGGCCATCAGTAACTAGAGTAGAGGGCTGGGTAGTGGGGCAGGGAGTCATAGGGCCATCAGTAACTAGAGTAGAGGGCTGGGTAGTGGGGCAGGGAGTCAGCGGGCCATCAGTAACTAGAGTAGAGGGCTGGGTAGTGGGGCAGGGAGTCATAGGGCCATCAGTAACTAGAGTAGAGGGCTGGGTAGTGGGGCAGGGAGTCATAGGGCCATCAGTAACTAGAGTTGAGGACTGGGTAGTGGGGCAGGGAGTCATAGGGCCGTGGCCATCAGTAACTAGAGTAGAGGGCTGGGTAGTGGGGCAGGGAGTCATAGTCAGAGGGCCGTGGCCATCAGTAACTAGAGTAGAGGACTGGGTAGTGGGGCAGGGAGTCATAGTCAGAGGGCCATCAGTAACTAGAGTAGAGGGCTGGGTAGTGGGGCAGGGAGTCAGAGGGCCGTGGCCATCAGTAACTAGAGTAGAGGACTGGGTAGTGGGACAGGGAGTCAGAGGGCCGTGGCCATCAGTAACTAGAGTAGAGGGCTGGGTAGTGGGGCAGGGAGTCAGAGGGCCGTGGCCATCAGTAACTAGAGTAGAGGACTGGGTAGTGGGGCAGGGAGTCATAGTCAGAGGGCCGTGGCCGTCAGTAACTAGAGTAGAGGACTGGGTAGTGGGACAGGGAGTCATAGTCAGAGGGCCATCAGTAACTAGAGTAGAGGGCTGGGTAGTGGGGCAGGGAGTCATAGGGCCATCAGTAACTAGAGTAGAGGGCTGGGTAGTGGGGCAGGGAGTCATAGGGCCATCAGTAACTAGAGTTGAGGACTGGGTAGTGGGGCAGGGAGTCATAGGGCCGTGGCCATCAGTAACTAGAGTAGAGGGCTGGGTAGTGGGGCGGGGAGTCATAGTCAGAGGGCCGTGGCCGTCAGTAACTAGAGTAGAGGACTGGGGGAGTGGGACAGGGAGTCAGAGGGCCGTGGCCATCAGTAACTAGAGTAGAGGGCTGGGTAGTGGGGCAGGGAGTCATAGTCAGAGGGCCATCAGTAACTAGAGTAGAGGGCTGGGTAGTGGGGCAGGGAGTCAGAGGGCCGTGGCCATCAGTAACTAGAGTAGAGGACTGGGTAGTGGGACAGGGAGTCAGAGGGCCGTGGCCATCAGTAACTAGAGTAGAGGGCTGGGTAGTGGGGCAGGGAGTCATAGGGCCATCAGTAACTAGAGTAGAGGGCTGGGTAGTGGGGCAGGGAGTCATAGGGCCATCAGTAACTAGAGTTGAGGACTGGGTAGTGGGGCAGGGAGTCATAGGGCCGTGGCCATCAGTAACTAGAGTAGAGGGCTGGGTAGTGGGGCAGGGAGTCATAGTCAGAGGGCCGTGGCCATCAGTAACTAGAGTAGAGGACTGGGTAGTGGGGCAGGGAGTCATAGTCAGAGGGCCATCAGTAACTAGAGTAGAGGGCTGGGTAGTGGGGCAGGGAGTCAGAGGGCCGTGGCCATCAGTAACTAGAGTAGAGCACTGGGTAGTGGGACAGGGAGTCAGAGGGCCGTGGCCATCAGTAACTAGAGTAGAGGGCTGGGGTAGTGGGACAGGGAGTCAGAGGGCCGTGGCCATCAGTAACTAGAGTAGAGGGCTGGGGTAGTGGGACAGGGAGTCAGAGGGCCGTGGCCATCAGTAACTAGAGTAGAGGACTGGGTAGTGGGGCAGGGAGTCAGAGGGCCGTGGCCAACTGGCCCGTTGATCTGGATCCGTGATATCCAAAAGCTTCCTCAATGGGAGTTCTACGGTGAGGGACAGCAGAGATGACGTGTCCATCCATTTTCACAAACAACAAATAAAGATCAGATGAGTTGAAGTCTTGACGGGAGACATGTTTGCCAAATTAGACCCACTCCACAGGCGCACAGACCACCAACAAAAATCCATCTGTTTGGCTGCGCCCATAGGAGCCATACAACATTCTGATACAGGGGACCAGGGTCCTATAGAGACATACAGCATTCTGATACAGGGGACCAGGGTCCTATAGAGACATACAGCATTCTGATACAGGGGACCAGGGTCCTATAGAGACATACAGCATTCTGATACAGGGGACCAGGGTCCTATAGAGACAGAGACATACAGCATTCTGATACAGGGGACCAGGGTCCTATAGAGACATACAGCATTCTGATACAGGGGGACCAGGGTCCTATAGAGACATACAGCATTCTGATACAGGGGACCAGGGTCCTATAGAGACATACAGCATTATGATACAGGGGACCAGGGTCCTATAGAGACATACAGCATTATGATACAGGGGACCAGGGTCCTATAGAGACATACAGCATTATGATACAGGGGACCAGGGTCCTATAGAGACAAAGACAGTAGAGTCCTCAAACCATCCTGCGTCTGACTGTTACAGACTCCACATCACAGCCGAGCAGGGCCCCGAGCAGGTCCCCACAGAACAACATGTGGAAGCCAATCAACAACAAAAATGGTGTCAACACCTTGGTCGTCTCTATCCTTTAATAACCTTTGGAAAGCCGTGGTCAGAGGGAAAGCTTTCACAGCGGATGATGCTGTTCCTGTTTTTAAATCCCACATAGAAACCGGTTCTGCACTACTCCTAGTGCCCATCACCAGGCAGGGCCACAGTGTCCGCTCCCCCATCTCAGTCTCCAGTATGTACAGTGGGGCAAAAAAAGTATTTAGTCAGCCACCAATTGTGCCAAAGTTCTCCCACTTAAAAAGATGGTGTCCTTTGGACAGCTCTTTGGTCTTGGCCATAGTGGAGTTTGGAGTGTGACTGTTTGAGGTTGTGGACCGGTGTCTTTTATATTAATAACAAGTTCAAACAGGTGCCATTAATACAGGTAACGAGTGGAGGACAGAGGAGCCTCGTAAAGAAGAAGTTACAGGTCTGTGAGAGCCAGAAATCTTGCTTGTTTGTAGGTGATCAAATACTTATTTTCCACCATAATTTGCAAATAAATTTGATAAAAAAATCCTACAATGTGATTTCCTGGATTTTTTTCCTAATTTTGTCTGTCATAGTTGAAGTGTACCTATGATGAAAATTACAGGCCTCATCTTTTTAAGTGGGAGAACTTGCACAATTGGTGGCTGACTAAATACTTTTTTGCCCCACTGTATGCTGCAACAGTCTATGTGCTGGGGGGCGAGGGTCAGTCTGTCCTATCTGGTGTCCTGTGTGATCTTAATTCATTAATTAATGACCTCTAATTCTCCCATCTCTCTCCCTCTCCCCTTCAGACGGACCTGAGCCCTAAGACCCTCTCTCATGACTACCTGGTCTGATGACTCCTGGCTGTACCCAGTCTCCAGTCCACCTGGTCGTGCTGCTGATCCAGTCTCTGCTGTTCTGCCTGCGGCTACCGAGCCTTGACCAGTTCACCAGACGTGGTACCTTGTCCCGGACACTGGCTATTCATGCTGCCGTTCAACTAGTCATTATATTTTAAAATGTCCATCCATCCTAATCCTTCAGTGATAACAGTAACAGAGCTATTGATTAGATGTGTAAAATGCCTCAGAGAAAGACAGATCGAGAACGAGAGAAAGACATTGACACAAGGAGACCCAGCGCTCTGTGGTGACATCATATTGACACGAGGCCCAGCGCTCTGCGGCGACGTCATGCTGAGAACGGAATACAGATGACACGTCCCTGACAGAACAATACCACTACTGAGAGACAAACAAACGCTTGGCAAAATCACCACGTTTCTAGTGTAGAATGCAGATTAGTGTTCTGAGGTTCTCCCTCAGATTACGCTGTTGAACCAAGGACTTTTTGTAGACGAGCCTAGATGTTGCGTTCACATTCACCTTGACACTCAGAGAGAGATAATCCGGTCTTCAGTCCACATTGGGATACCAGAGACTATATTTAGATGGTCATACAGGAGGGAGGCAGGTAACCTAGTGGTTAGAGAGTTGGGCCAGTAACCCGAAAGTTTGCTGAATCGATCGAATCCCCGAGTTGACAAGGTAAAAATCTGTCGTTCTGCCCCCTGAACAGGCACTGTTCCCCCGGTAGGCCGTCATTGTAAATAAGAATTTGTTCTTAACTGACTTGCCTAGTTAAATAAAATGTTAAATTAAAAAAATACTGTACCCTCAGTATTCACAGAACTGACAGTAGAACACACCTGCTGCTCATTACAAAAGGCTCATTTTTACAGGAATGTGTTATCTTGAACAGCACTACATGGATGTGCCTAAGAACAGCCCTTAGCCGTGGTATATCGGCCATATACCACACCGCCCTCGTGCCTCATCGCCAACTAAAGGCCCGTTGACGAGCGTGGCGTGTAACCACTAGGAGGCAAACGGAAACAGAGGTGCTGAAACGTCGAGGGACCGACCTGGAATTGTGCAACGTTTCTGTTTTTCTTCAATGCGCACTAATGAACACACCCGTTTTGTTTCCACACCAGCTGCTTTCTGGCTGCTTTTAAAAAATGTACGATTTGGGTTCATTTTTATTCATGAATAACCTCGCCGGAGCTCATCTCTAAGGGTTTTTCATATGATAATGAGCCTTCAGGCAGGTGTGCAGCTGTGGGTGACATTACAATGAGAATGGACTCGTTCAGGAGGCAGCCGTGGTACAGAAACATTGAGAAGAAAGAAAACACAGTTACTGATGTTGTTTCTATCCATGAGCCAAGCTCCCTGCGGTTGCTGTGGTATCGCCTGAAACATCAATTTTTAAAATGTTTCTATCATGTGGTTTTCAAAAAAGGTCCAAAAATAACTTCCTGATGCCAAAGTTGAACACCCAGATATCAAGTCTGGTGGCCTGGGGATCCAATAATATATCAAAATATAGAATCCCCCCTTCTCCTGGCCGGGGACAAGTCTGGTGGCCTGGGGATGCAATAATATATCAAAATATAGAATCCCCCCTTCTCCTGGCCGGGGACAAGTCTGGTGGCCTGGGGATGCAATAATATATCAAAATATAGAATCCCCCCTTCTCCTGGCCGGGGACAAGTCTGGCGGCCTGGGGATGCAATAATATATCAAAATATAGAATCCCCCCCCCCCCCCTTCTCCTGGCCGGGGACAAGTCTGGCGGCCTGGGGATGCAATAATATATCAGAATATAGAATCCCCCCCCCCCCCCCTTCTCCTGGCCGGGGACAAGTCTGGCGGCCTGGGGATGCAATAATATATCAAAATATAGAATCCCCCCTTCTCCTGGCCGGGGACAAGTCTGGTGGCCTGGGGATCCAATAATATATCAAAATATAGAATCCCCCCTTCTCCTGGCCGGGGACAAGTCTGGTGGCCTGGGGATGCAATAATATTCACATGGATATCACAAGTTGTACAACACTATAGCCGACTGTTTAGGATCAATGAGGCCACCTGATTCCTCATCAGTCCACTGGTCAGTGCACTATGATACACAGACAGCCTTGTCTAAAGCCATGAAGCATCGGCATTTGTTTCAGAGACTGGATAGACGTAGCTACAGTGTTATGATGTAGCTAGTTTCAGAGACTGGATAGACGTAGCTACAGTGTTATGCTGTAGCTAGTTTCAGAGACTGGATAGACGTAGCTACAGTGTTATGCTGTAGCTAGTTTCAGAGACAGGATAGAGGTAGCTACAGTGTTATGCTGTAGCTAGTTTCAGAGACGGGATAGACATAGCTACAGTGTTATGCTGTAGCTAGTTTCAGAGACTGGATAGACGTAGCTACAGTGTTATGATGTAGCTAGTTTCAGAGACTGGATAGAGGTAGCTACAGTGTTATGATGTAGCTAGTTTCAGAGACTGGATAGAGGTAGCTACAGTGTTATGATGTAGCTAGTTTCAGAGACTGGATAGACGTAGCTACAGTGTTATGCTGTAGCTAGTTTCAGAGACTGGATAGACGTAGCTACAGTGTTATGACGTAGCTAGTTTCAGAGACTGGATAGAGGTAGCTACAGTGTTATGATGTAGCTAGTTTCAGAGACTGGATAGACGTAGCTACAGTGTTATGATGTAGCTAGTTTCAGAGACTGGATAGAGGTAGCTACAGTGTTATGCTGTAGCTAGTTTCAGAGACAGGATAGAGGTAGCTACAGTGTTATGCTGTAGCTAGTTTCAGAGACTGGATAGAGGTAGCTACAGTGTTATGCTGTAGCTAGTTTCAGAGACGGGATAGACATAGCTACAGTGTTATGCTGTAGCTAGTTTCAGAGACTGGATAGACGTAGCTACAGTGTTATGATGTAGCTAGTTTCAGAGACTGGATAGAGGTAGCTAGTGTTATGATGTAGCTAGTTTCAGAGACTGGATAGAGGTAGCTACAGTGTTATGATGTAGCTAGTTTCAGAGACTGGATAGACGTAGCTACAGTGTTATGACGTAGCTAGTTTCAGAGACTGGATAGAGGTAGCTACAGTGTTATGATGTAGCTAGTTTCAGAAACTGGGCAGCCGTAGCTACAGTGAACGATTTTACTGAGTTACAGTTCATAAGGAAAATCAGTCCATTGAAATAAATAAATGAGGCCCTAGTCTGTGGATTTCACATGACCGGGCAGGGGAGGGGATAGGCTCATCCACTTAGGAGCTAGGCCCACCCATTGGGGAGCCAGGCCCAGCCAATCAGAATGAGTTCTTCCCCCAACAAAAGACAGACAGAAATATTCCTCAGCACCCCCCACCCTCCTCCACCTCAGACAATCCCGCAGATGAAGAAGCCGGATGTGGAGGTCCTGGGCTGACGTGGTTACACGTGGTCTGTGGTTGTGAGACCGGTTGGACGTACTGCTAAATTCTCTAAAATTACTTTGGAAGCGGCTTATGGTAGAGAAATTAACTTTTAATTATTTGGCAACAGCTCTGGTGGACATTCCTGCAGTCAGCATGCCAATACCACTCTCCCTCAAACATTTAGATATCTGTGGCATTGTGTTGTTTGACAAAACTGCACATTTGAGTGGCTTTTTATTGTCCCCCAGCACAAGGTGCACCTGTGTAATGATCATGCTGTTTAATCAGCTTCTTGATAGGCCACGCCTGTCAGGTGGATGGAATATCTTGGTAACGGAGAAATGCTCACTAACAGGGATGTAAACAAAGTGGTGCACAACATTTGAGAAACTTTTTGTGCTGTCTGGAACATTTCTGGGATCTTTTATTTCAGCTCATTAAAACAAGGGACCAACACTTTTATTTTATGTTTTATTTCACCTTTATTTAACCAGGTAGGCCAGTTGAGAACACCTTTATTTAACCAGGTAGGCCAGTTGAGAACACCTTTATTTAACCAGGTAGGCTAGTTGAGAACACCTTTATTTAACCAGGTAGGCTAGTTGAGAACACCTTTATTTAACCAGGTAGGCCAGTTGAGAACACCTTTATTTAACCAGGTAGGCCAGTTGAGAACACCTTTATTTAACCAGGTAGGCTAGTTGAGAACACCTTTATTTAACCAGGTAGGCTAGTTGAGAACACCTTTATTTAACCAGGTAGGCCAGTTGAGAACAAGTTCTCATTTACAATTGCGACCTGGCCAAGATAAAGCAAAGCAGTTTGACACAAACAATGACACAGAGTTACACATGGAGTAAAACAAATATACAGTCAATAATACAGTATAAACAAGTCTATATACGATGTGAGCAAATGAGGTGAGATAAGGGAGGTAAAGGCAAAAAGGCCATGGTGGCAAAGTAAATACAATATAGCAAGTAAAACACTGGAATGGTAGATTTGCAATGGAAGAATGTGCAAAGTAGAAATAAAAATAATGGGATGCAAAGGAGCAAAATAAATAAATAAATTAAATACAGTTGGGAAAGAGGTAGTTGTTTGGGCTAAATTATAGGTGGGCTATGTACAGGTGCAGTAATCTGTGAGCTGCTCTGACAGTTGGTGCTTAAAGCTAGTGAGGGAGATAAGTGTTTCCAGTTTCAGAGATTTTTGTAGTTCGTTTACATGTCGCATCCCCAGAACACCTGTGGGTAAGCATCACCGTGGAAGAAGTGTAGTTCCTCAACCGGATCTGTGCTAAACTGCTCCAGTAAGTGTCTTTACAATAGAAAGATTCTCTCGCGCTGATATACCAGCAACCGTTTCGCAAGCGATGATCGACGTTTCTAAAACGTTAAAACAGTCGGAATTTGTAG
Organism: Oncorhynchus clarkii lewisi; assembly: GCF_045791955.1. Lineage (NCBI taxonomy): Eukaryota > Metazoa > Chordata > Actinopteri > Salmoniformes > Salmonidae > Oncorhynchus > Oncorhynchus clarkii. Next base: position 35,727,508 of record NC_092179.1, on the reverse strand, counting down.
GCGGGTTCACAAGCAACCAACCGCGGGGAAATATAGGTTTGCCTGCTTTAAACTCTACAGATAATAACAAGGGTTTGAGAGTTTGTCCCTTACAAATTACAGTCACAAAGTCACATAACCGGATGAGCATGAAGCGTGTAACCAAACAAGCTATTTGTTGGTGATATTGCAAGGCGCGATAGGCCACCGATCTAATCAATTCAACAGTGCACATTGTAAACCTCTACTCACCAAGTCCACTAGTTTCTTGTCTGACAGTAAGACGGTTCCGTTCGTCGGCTATCGCCTTTAACATCTCTTGTAGAGAATGATCCGGTTCTCCGTTCTCCTCCACCGGCCCGACCTTCTTACAAACACTGGGAGAGGATGCCATTCCCAGCCCGGGCTCATGACAGTCCTACCACGGCAGATCCACCCGACCGACCGGGAGAAAGACAGAGGCGGTGGGGATACCGGGCCGTGTCTCCACTAAAACCACCCACGGACAATCCACGCGATTTATTCCAGACGATATTTACCAATAACACGGTCCCCTTGTCTGGTCACCGCTGACTGTTAAAGCCTCTGAGTAGGAGACTTCCGTCTGGCTCTCTGGATCAGCTGGGGAGGAATGCTCTCACACTTCCTGGATATTATGCAGAACAACAGAGAACATTTAAAGGAGAAGTTACCATTTACGTCGATTTCTCATAAATGGATATTTTGGGTGAACATTACCATTCTAGCAAACAGTCAAATACCAGACACGTTGTAACAAATCAAATGTATGTATGTCTCCTAGATACGTTTCCCGCGTGTGGATCAGCCGGGCAGGCCTATGATGTTTCCGTTGGTCTCGAGCTGACGGGAAGAGGGGAGGGGAGGCGGGGCAGCGGATATTCGGTGCGAGCTCCCGGTGATCTCCGAAGATGACGGAATTGGTACGAGACGTTTTTTTTCTCCGTTTTCAGGATTCCTCCAAGTTCTAGATGCAATTATTTATAAGTGTTTATTTTTTTTTTTCCAGACAATCAACAACTGTCAATTACAGCACATCCAGTACAGTAGGCTTACAAACCCATCTGTCCGTTTTCTAATGTCATAATTTATATCTAGGCCTACTACTGCACAAGCCAAGGCATTAGTTCATGTCAATCTTCCATAAATAGCCTGGTTCCGCGTTTATCGCACGATATGATGAAGAATGGCCGATAAAAATCATGTTGTAGATTGACTCAATTATTAATGTGAGACCATAGAGAATGCTAGAGGCCTCTAGTGTCCAAATGGCGATTTTAGGCATGGGCAGCGACATTGAAGGTTTTCACCATGCTCCTGACAGTTGAAAGTAGTCAGTTGGTTGAGGATTCCTATGGGTTGTAGCCTCAATGGAGCTTCCCATGTTGTCACAGACGCTATAATGACACCGGTATAAAGATGAGTCCTCTATCTATCTCTATGTGAGAGACGGAGCGACCATCGCTCCCAGCTCATCTCATGTTCTGTAGGCTCTCTGCCGTTTCCAGCTTGTCATTGGCCCATGGCTCGCAGTGGCTGTAAAAGTGTCTCCGAGTCGCTGGCATCGAACAGCCAATCATGTGAGCCCCCTCTGATGTCATTGTTGCAAAGAAAAAAGATGATGTCATTTCTATCCTAGGCCACAATAAACCAGACTACAGACTGCTCAATAAACCAGACTGCAGACTGCTCAATAAACAGGATACAGACTGCTCAATAAACAGGATACAGACTGCTCAATAAACCAGGATACAGACTGCTCAATAAACAGGATACAGACTGCTCAATAAACAGGATACAGACTGCTCAATAAACCAGACTGCAGACTGCTCAATAAACAGGATACAGACTGCTCAATAAACAGGATACAGACTGCTCAATAAACCAGACTGCAGACTGCTCAATAAACAGGATACAGACTGCTCAATAAACAGGATACAGACTGCTTAATAAACCAGGATACAGACTGCTCAATAAACAGGATACAGACTGCTCAATAAACAGGATACAGACTGCTCAATAAACAGGATACAGACTGCTCAATAAACAGGATACAGACTGCTCAATAAACAGGATACAGACTGCTCAATAAACAGGATACAGACTGCTCAATAAACAGGATACAGACTGCTCAATAAACAGGATACAGACTGCTCAATAAACCAGGATACAGACTGTTCAATTAACAGGATACAGACTGCTCAATTAACAGGATACAGACTGCTTAATAAACCAGGATACAGACTGCTCAATAAACAGGATACAGACTGCTCAATAAACAGGATACAGACTGCTCAATAAACAGGATACAGACTGCTCAATAAACAGGATACAGACTGCTCAATAAACCAGGATACAGACTGCTCAATTAACAGGATACAGACTGCTCAATTAACAGGATACAGACTGCTTAATAAACCAGGATACAGACTGCTCAATAAACAGGATACAGACTGCTCAATAAACAGGATACAGACTGCTCAATTAACAGGATACAGACTTGCTCCACAACAGCTCTCTCCTCTCACAGGATAAACACTAGACCTATTTATACACCTTCCAAATGGCAACCTATTTCCTTTATAGTGCACTACTTTCGACCAGAACTCTGGTAAAAGCTAGTGCACTACTTTCGACCAGAACTCTGGAAAAAGCTAGTGCACTACTTTCAACCAAAACACTGGGAAAAATCTAGTGCACTACTTTCAACCAGAACTCTGGGAAAAATCAAGTGCACTACTTTCAACCAGAACTCTGGTAAAAGCTAGTGCACTACTTTCGACCAGAACTCTGGTAAAAACTAGTGCACTATAAAGGCAATTGGATGTCATTTTGAATACAGTGTAGTGCATTCATTGCACTGTGACGGTGACAAACGGAGCCCACAAACTGTTAGGGCCTAAATAAAGCTGTACCAACAGCAGAGTACCAACAGCAGAGTCCCAACAGCAGAGTCCCAACAGCAGAGTCCCAACAGCAGAGTCCCAACAGCAGAGTCCCTACAGCAGAGTCCCAACAGCAGAGCCCCAACAGCAGAGCCCCAACAGCAGAGTCCCAACAGCAGAGTCCCTACAGCAGAGTCCCAACAGCAGAGTCCCAACAGCAGAGTCCCAACAGCAGAGTCCCAACAGCAGAGTCCCAACAGCAGAGTCCCAACAGAGTACCAACAGCAGAGTCCCAACAGAGTACCAACAGCAGAGTCCCAACAGAGTACCAACAGCAGAGTCCCAACACCTTACCACTGCTACACCTGGCTATCAGCAGAGTCCCAACACCTTACCACTGCTACACCTGGCTATCAGCAGAGTCCCAACACCTTACCACAACTACACCTGGCTATCAGCAGAGTCCCAACACCTTACCACCACTACACCTGGTTATCAGCAGAGTCCCAACACCTTACCACTGCTTACCACTGCTACACCTGGCTATCAGCAGAGTCCCAACACCTTACCACTGCTACACCTGGCTATCAGCAGAGTCCCAACACCTTACCACCACTACACCTGGTTATCAGCAGAGTCCCAACACCTTACCACTGCTTACCACTGTTACACCTGGTTATCAGCAGAGTCCCAACACCTTACCACAACTACACCTGGCTATCAGCAGAGTCCCAACACCTTACCACCACTACACCTGGTTATCAGCAGAGTCCCAACACCTTACCACCACTACACCTGGTTATCAGCAGAGTCCCAACACCTTACCACTGCTACACCTGGCTATCAGCAGAGTCCCAACACCTTACCACTGCTACACCTGGCTATCAGCAGAGTCCCAACACCTTACCACCACTACACCTGGCTATCAGCAGAGTCCCAACACCTTACCACAACTACACCTGGCTATCAGCAGAGTCCCAACACCTTACCACCACTACACCTGGCTATCAGCAGAGTCCCAACACCTTACCACAACTACACCTGGCTATCAGCAGAGTCCCAACACCTTACCACAACTACACCTGGTTATCAGCAGAGTCCCAACACCTTACCACTGCTACTCCTGGTTATCAGCAGAGTCCCAACACCTTACCACAACTACACCTGGCTATCAGCAGAGTCCCAACACCTTACCACAACTACACCTGGTTATCAGCAGAGTCCCAACACCTTACCACAACTACACCTGGCTATCAGCAGAGTCCCAACACCTTACCACCACTACACCTGGCTATCAGCAGAGTCCCAACACCTTACCACAACTACACCTGGCTATCAGCAGAGTCCCAACACCTTACCACTGCTACACCTGGTTATCAGCAGAGTCCCAACACCTTACCACCACTACACCTGGTTATCAGCAGAGTCCCAACACCTTACCACCACTACACCTGGTTATCAGCAGAGTCCCAACACCTTACCACTGCTACACCTGGTTATCAGCAGAGTCCCAACACCTTACCACCACTACACCTGGTTATCAGCAGAGTCCCAACACCTTACCACCACTACACCTGGCTATCAGCAGAGTCCCAACACCTTACCACAACTACACCTGGCTATCAGCAGAGTCCCAACACCTTACCACAACTACACCTGGTTATCAGCAGAGTCCCAACACCTTACCACTGCTACTCCTGGTTATCAGCAGAGTCCCAACACCTTACCACAACTACACCTGGCTATCAGCAGAGTCCCAACACCTTACCACAACTACACCTGGTTATCAGCAGAGTCCCAACACCTTACCACAACTACACCTGGCTATCAGCAGAGTCCCAACACCTTACCACCACTACACCTGGCTATCAGCAGAGTCCCAACACCTTACCACAACTACACCTGGCTATCAGCAGAGTCCCAACACCTTACCACTGCTACACCTGGCTATCAGCAGAGTCCCAACACCTTACCACTGCTACACCTGGCTATCAGCAGAGTCCCAACACCTTACCACCACTACACCTGGTTATCAGCAGAGTCCCAACACCTTACCACTGCTACACCTGGCTATCAGCAGAGTCCCAACACCTTACCACCACTACACCTGGCTATCAGCAGAGTCCCAACACCTTACCACTGCTACACCTGGCTATCAGCAGAGTCCCAACACCTTACCACCACTACACCTGGTTATCAGCAGAGTCCCAACACCTTACCACCACTACACCTGGTTATCAGCAGAGTCCCAACACCTTACCACAACTACACCTGGTTATCAGCAGAGTCCCAACACCTTACCACCACTACACCTGGTTATCAGCAGAGTCCCAACACCTTACCACCACTACACCTGGCTATCAGCAGAGTCCCAACACCTTACCACCACTACACCTGGTTATCAGCAGAGTCCCAACACCTTACCACCACTACACCTGGTTATCAGCAGAGTCCCAACACCTTACCACTGCTACACCTGGCTATCAGCAGAGTCCCAACACCTTACCACCACTACACCTGGTTATCAGCAGAGTCCCAACACCTTACCACTGCTACACCTGGCTATCAGCAGAGTCCCAACACCTTACCACCACTACACCTGGTTATCAGCAGAGTCCCAACACCTTACCACTGCTTACCACTGCTACACCTGGCTATCAGCAGAGTCCCAACACCTTACCACTGCTACACCTGGCTATCAGCAGAGTCCTAACACCTTACCACCACTACACCTGGTTATCAGCAGAGTCCCAACACCTTACCACTGCTTACCACTGCTACACCTGGCTATCAGCAGAGTCCCAACACCTTACCACTGCTACACCTGGCTATCAGCAGAGTCCCAACACCTTACCACAACTACACCTGGCTATCAGCAGAGTCCCAACACCTTACCACCACTACACCTGGTTATCAGCAGAGTCCCAACACCTTACCACAACTACACCTGGCTATCAGCAGAGTCCCAACACCTTACCACTGCTACACCTGGTTATCAGCGGAGTCCCAACACCTTACCACTGCTACACCTGGCTATCAGCAGAGTCCCAACACCTTACCACAACTACACCTGGCTATCAGCAGAGTCCCAACACCTTACCACAACTACACCTGGCTATCAGCAGAGTCCCAACACCTTACCACAACTACACCTGGCTATCAGCAGAGTCCCAACACCTTACCACAACTACACCTGGCTATCAGCAGAGTCCCAACACCTTACCACCACTACACCTGGCTATCAGCAGAGTCCCAACACCTTACCACAACTACACCTGGCTATCAGCAGAGTCCCAACACCTTACCACCACTACACCTGGTTATCAGCAGAGTCCCAACACCTTACCACTGCTACACCTGGCTATCAGCAGAGTCCCAACACCTTACCACTGCTACACCTGGCTATCAGCAGAGTCCCAACACCTTACCACAACTACACCTGGCTATCAGCAGAGTCCCAACACCTTACCACAACTACACCTGGTTATCAGCAGAGTCCCAACACCTTACCACAACTACACCTGGCTATCAGCAGAGTCCCAACACCTTACCACAACTACACCTGGCTATCAGCAGAGTCCCAACACCTTACCACAACTACACCTGGTTATCAGCAGAGTCCCAACACCTTACCACAACTACACCTGGCTATCAGCAGAGTCCCAACACCTTACCACAACTACACCTGGTTATCAGCAGAGTCCCAACACCTTACCACAACTACACCTGGCTATCAGCAGAGTCCCAACACCTTACCACAACTACACCTGGCTATCAGCAGAGTCCCAACACCTTACCACAACTACACCTGGTTATCAGCAGAGTCCCAACACCTTACCACAACTACACCTGGTTATCAGCAGAGTCCCAACACCTTACCACAACTACACCTGGCTATCAGCAGAGTCCCAACACCTTACCACCACTACACCTGGTTATCAGCAGAGTCCCAACACCTTACCACAACTACACCTGGCTATCAGCAGAGTCCCAACACCTTACCACAACTACACCTGGCTATCAGCAGAGTCCCAACACCTTACCACAACTACACCTGGCTATCAGCAGAGTCCCAACACCTTACCACAACTACACCTGGCTATCAGCAGAGTCCCAACACCTTACCACCACTACACCTGGCTATCAGCAGAGTCCCAACACCTTACCACCACTACACCTGGCTATCAGCAGAGTCCCAACACCTTACCACCACTACACCTGGCTATCAGCAGAGTCCCAACACCTTACCACCACTACACCTGGCTACTTCAACAGCTCTGGTGGACATTCCTGCCCACAGCACAAGGTGCACCTGTGTAATGATCGTGCTGTTTAAACAGCTTCTTGATATGCCACACCTGTCAGGTGGATGGATTATCTTGGCAAAGGAGAAATGCTCACCAGCAGTGATGTAAACAAAGTTGTGTTTTTGAGACATTTTTGTGCGTATGAAACATTTCTGGGATCTTTTATTTCATCTCATAAAACATAGAGACACTTTACATGTTGTGTTTATATTGTAGCTCAGTGTACATGACTATTGAATCGTCCCTGAACAGTCTGGATTTCAGAGACAGACTGAGGGCTCAAATATGACCACAGCTAAAAACCAGTCGATTGCCATTTTCTCATTTTATTTACAGCTTTTCGTCTGCGAGGAAACAAGTACAAAATGTCTTCATAGTGAATGGTGGAAGATCAAAACGGCCTACCTCAATCCCCCAGGCACCCTTACAGATCTACTATCTTAAATTTGACCGGTTTCTCACGGGAAAACTTTTAGAAGTTTACATTTCCTGCTGTGCAGCAACATTCTCTGCAACAACAGAGAGCTCAAATGAAGATAGCAGATCGGTATGATCTGACCTCATCACTTACTAAACACACACAGGAGAACATGAGCTATTAAAAGCTGATTCTGGGTCAAGGATAGGGTTTATAAAAAACACCTGGATGAGGTTTAGGGGATAATAAGCAGGCTGGCTGAGGGTTAGTGTTTATAGACCGAACAACGCCATTTATCTGTGACTATAGCACCTTATTTAAGGTAGGCTAATCAGTCAGTCTTCAACATCTCTGTTTTATTTAAGCTTCTCTGTGTGGTGGTCATACTCCTACACCACCACTAGAGGTCACTGGTCAGGGAGGTCATATGAACCCTCTTCTGATGTCAGCCGGCCGGTTCCCAGCAGGTCTCAGCCCCCTTCGTCCAATCAGCCCTCCTGCTGTGGGATCGTGACCCGGGAGCGGACCAATAGGGTCGTAGCGGGGGCGGGGCAGAATACCACCGGGGATGCCAGGTCTCTGGTCGTACTCCCCACCGATGATGCCAGGCGGGTAGAAGGGGAAGGGGTTGTTGGGGAGGGGGTGGAGGGGGTAGAGCGGTGGGGGGACAGGGTGGTAACGGGGCATGTGGTGCCGGTAACTGGCTGCTTCTCTCCTCCACTTGTACTTCTTCTTGTAGAGCTGAAATTAAAACGATACCAGAGAGTTAGACAGTGTCTGAGTCCTAAATGATACCAGAGAGTTAGACAGTGTCCTAAATGATACCAGAGAGTTAGACAGTGTCCTAAATGATACCAGAGAGTTAGACAGTGTCTGAGTCCTAAATGATACCAGAGAGTTAGACAGTGTCTAAGTCCTAAACGATACCAGAGAGTTAGACAGTGTCCTAAATGATACCAGAGAGTTAGACAGTGTCCTCAACGATACCAGAGAGTTAGACAGTGTCTGAGTCCCAAAGGGAACCCTACTCCCTATATAGTGCACTACTATAGACCAGAGGCCTATTCCCTATATAGTGCACTACTTTAGACCAGAGCCCTATTCCCTATATAGTACACTACTATAGACCAGGGCCCTATTCCCTATATAGTGCACTACTTTAGACCAGAGCCCTATTCCCTATATAGTACACTACTTTAGACCTGAGCCCTATTCCCTATATAGTGCACTACTTTAGACCAGAGCCCTATTCCCTATATAGTGCACTACTATAGACCAGAGGCCTATTCCCTATATAGTGCACTACTTTAGACCAGAGCCCTATTCCCTATATAGTACACTACTATAGACCAGGGCCCTATTCCCTATATAGTGCACTACTATAGACCAGGGCCCTATTCCCTATATAGTGCACTACTATAGACCAGAGGCCTATTCCCTATATAGTGCACTACTTTAGACCAGAGCCCTATATAGTACACTACTTTAGACCAGGGCCCTATTCCCTATATAGTGCACTACTTTAGACCAGAGCCCTATTCCCTATATAGTGCACTACTTTAGACCAGAACCCTATTCCCTATGTAGTGCACTACTTTAGGCCAGAGCCCTATTCCCTATATAGTACACTACTATAGACCAGAGTCCTATTCCCTATATAGTGCACTACTTTAGACCAGGGCCCTATTCCCTATATAGTGCACTACTATAGACCAGAGCCCTATTCCCTATATAGTGCACTACTTTAGACCAGAGCCCTATTCCCTATATAGTACACTACTTTAGACCAGGGCCCTATTCCCTATATAGTGCACTACTTTAGACCAGAGCCCTATGCCCAATATAGTACACTACTTTAGACCAGAGCCCTATTCCCTATATAGTGCACTACTTTAGACCAGAGCCCTATGCCCAATATAGTACACTACTTTAGACCAGAGCCCTATTCCCTATATAGTACACTACTATAGACCAGATCCGATGTTGATATGTGTTGTATCTATAGAATCTATATCCATCTGTTGTAAACAGGAACAGATACTGATGAGACAGCATGTTACTCTGATGTCAGCCGGGGTTTCAGTGATGTCAGATTGTAGCTGGGATTTCAGTGATGTCAGATTGTAGCTGGGGTTTCAGTGACGTCAGATTGTAGCTGGGGTTTTATTAATGTCAGATTGTAGCTGGGGTTTCAGTGACGTCAGATTGTAGCTGGGGTTTCAGTGATGTCAGATTGTAGCTGGGGTTTTATTAATGTCAGATTGTAGCTGGGGTTTCAGTGATGTCAGATTGTAGCTGGGGTTTCAGTGATGTCAGATTGTAGCTGGGGTTTCAGTGACGTCAGATTGTAGCTGGGGTTTCAGTGATGTCAGATTGTAGCTGGGGTTTTATTAATGTCAGATTGTAGCTGGGGTTTCAGTGATGTCAGATTGTAGCTGGGGTTTTATTAATGTCAGATTGTATCTGGGGTTTCAGTGACGTCAGATTGTAGCTGGGCTTTCAGTGATGTCAGATTGTAGCTGGGGTTTTATTAATGTCAGATTGTAGCTGGGGTTTTATTAATGTCAGATTGTAGCTGGGGTTTCAGTGACGTCAGATTGTAGCTGGGGTTTCAGTGAAGTCAGATTGTAGCTGGGGTTTCAGTGACGTCAGATTGTAGCTGGGGTTTCAGTGACGTCAGATTGTAGCTGGGGTTTCAGTGACGTCAGATTGTAGCTGGGGTTTCAGTGACGTCAGATTGTAACTGGGGTTTCAGTGACGTCAGATTGTAGCTGGGGTTTTATTAATGTCAGATTGTAGCTGGGGTTTTATTAATGTCAGATTGTAGCTGGGGTTTCAGTGACGTCAGATTGTAGCTGGGGTTTTATTAATGTCAGATTGTAGCTGGGGTTTCAGTGACGTCAGATTGTAGCTGGGGTTTCAGTGACGTCAGATTGTAGCTGGGGTTTTATTAATGTCAGATTGTAGCCGGGGTTTCAGTGATGTCAGATTGTAGCTGGGGTTTTATTAATGTCAGATTGTAGCTGGGGTTTCAGTGACGTCAGATTGTAGCTGGGGTTTCAGTGACGTCAGATTGTAGCTGGGGTTTTATTAATGTCAGATTGTAGCTGGGGTTTCAGTGATGTCAGATTGTAGCTGGGGTTTCAGTGATGTCAGATTGTAGCTGGGGTTTCAGTGACGTCAGATTGTAGCTGGGGTTTCAGTGACGTCAGATTGTAGCTGGGGTTTTATTAATGTCAGATTGTAGCTGGGGTTTCAGTGACGTCAGATTGTAGCTGGGGTTTCAGTGATGTCAGATTGTAGCTGGGGTTTCAGTGATGTCAGATTGTATCTGGGGTTTCAGTGACGTCAGATTGTAGCTGGGGTTTCAGTGACGTCAGATTGTAGCTGGGGTTTTATTAATGTCAGATTGTAGCTGGGGTTTCAGTGACGTCAGATTGTAGCTGGGGTTTCAGTGACGTCAGATTGTAGCTGGGGTTTCAGTGATGTCAGATTGTAGCTGGGGTTTTATTAATGTCAGATTGTAGCTGGGGTTTTATTAATGTCAGATTGTAGCTGGGGTTTCAGTGACGTCAGATTGTAGCTGGGATTTTATTAATGTCAGATTGTAGCTGGGGTTTCAGTGACGTCAGATTGTAGCTGGGGTTTCAGTGACGTCAGATTGTAGCTGGGGTTTTATTCATGTCAGATTGTAGCTGGGGTTTCAGTGACGTCAGATTGTAGCTGGGGTTTCAGTGACGTCAGATTGTAGCTGGGGTTTCAGTGACGTCAGATTGTATCTGGGGTTTCAGTGACGTCAGATTGTAGCTGGGGTTTTATTAATGTCAGATTGTAGCTGGGGTTTCAGTGACGTCAGATTGTAGCTGGGGTTTCAGTGACGTCAGATTGTAGCTGGGGTTTCAGTGACGTCAGATTGTAGCTGGGGTTTTATTAATGTCAGATTGTAGCTGGGGTTTTATTCATGTCAGATTGTAGCTGGGGATTTATTAATGTCAGATTGTAGCTGGGGGTTTATTAATGTCAGATTGTAGCTGGGGTTTCAGTGACGTCAGATTGTAGCTGGGGTTTTATTAATGTCAGATTGTATCTGGGGTTTCAGTGACGTCAGATTGTAGCTGGGTTTTCAGTGATGTCAGATTGTAGCTGGGGTTTTATTAATGTCAGATTGTAGCTGGGGTTTCAGTGATGTCAGATTGTAGCTGGGGTTTCAGTGATGTCAGATTGTAGCTGGGGTTTCAGTGACGTCAGATTGTAGCTGGGGTTTCAGTGATGTCAGATTGTAGCTGGGGTTTTATTAATGTCAGATTGTAGCTGGGGTTTCAGTGATGTCAGATTGTAGCTGGGGTTTTATTAATGTCAGATTGTATCTGGGGTTTCAGTGACGTCAGATTGTAGCTGGGGTTTCAGTGATGTCAGATTGTAGCTGGGGTTTCAGTGACGTCAGATTGTAGCTGGGGTTTCAGTGACGTCAGATTGTATCTGGGGTTTTATTAATGTCAGATTGTAGCTGGGGTTTTATTAATGTCAGATTGTAGCTGGGGTTTCAGTGACGTCAGATTGTAGCTGGGGTTTCAGTGAAGTCAGATTGTAGCTGGGGTTTCAGTGACGTCAGATTGTAGCTGGGGTTTCAGTGACGTCAGATTGTAGCTGGGGTTTCAGTGACGTCAGATTGTAGCTGGGGTTTCAGTGACGTCAGATTGTAGCTGGGGTTTCAGTGACGTCAGATTGTAGCTGGGGTTTTATTAATGTCAGATTGTAGCTGGGGTTTTATTAATGTCAGATTGTAGCTGGGGTTTCAGTGACGTCAGATTGTAGCTGGGGTTTTATTAATGTCAGATTGTAGCTGGGGTTTCAGTGACGTCAGATTGTAGCTGGGGTTTTATTAATGTCAGATTGTAGCTGGGGTTTCAGTGATGTCAGATTGTAGCTGGGGTTTTATTAATGTCAGATTGTAGCTGGGGTTTCAGTGACGTCAGATTGTAGCTGGGGTTTCAGTGACGTCAGATTGTAGCTGGGGTTTTATTAATGTCAGATTGTAGCTGGGGTTTCAGTGATGTCAGATTGTAGCTGGGGTTTCAGTGATGTCAGATTGTAGCTGGGGTTTCAGTGACGTCAGATTGTAGCTGGGGTTTCAGTGACGTCAGATTGTAGCTGGGGTTTTATTAATGTCAGATTGTAGCTGGGGTTTCAGTGACGTCAGATTGTAGCTGGGGTTTCAGTGATGTCAGATTGTAGCTGGGGTTTCAGTGATGTCAGATTGTAGCTGGGGTTTCAGTGACGTCAGATTGTAGCTGGGGTTTCAGTGACGTCAGATTGTAGCTGGGGTTTTATTAATGTCAGATTGTAGCTGGGGTTTCAGTGACGTCAGATTGTAGCTGGGGTTTCAGTGACGTCAGATTGTAGCTGGGGTTTCAGTGATGTCAGATTGTAGCTGGGGTTTCAGTAACGTTAGATTGTAGCTGGGGTTTTATTAATGTCAGATTGTAGCTGGGGTTTTATTAATGTCAGATTGTAGCTGGGGTTTCAGTGACGTCAGATTGTAGCTGGGATTTTATTAATGTCAGATTGTAGCTGGGGTTTCAGTGACGTCAGATTGTAGCTGGGGTTTCAGTGACGTCAGATTGTAGCTGGGGTTTTATTAATGTCAGATTGTAGCTGGGGTTTCAGTGACGTCAGATTGTAGCTGGGGTTTCAGTGACGTCAGATTGTAGCTGGGGTTTCAGTGACGTCAGATTGTATCTGGGGTTTCAGTGACGTCAGATTGTAGCTGGGGTTTTATTAATGTCAGATTGTAGCTGGGGTTTCAGTGACGTCAGATTGTAGCTGGGGTTTCAGTGACGTCAGATTGTAGCTGGGGTTTCAGTGACGTCAGATTGTAGCTGGGGTTTCAGTGACGTCAGATTGTAGCTGGGGTTTTATTAATGTCAGATTGTAGCTGGGGTTTTATTCATGTCAGATTGTAGCTGGGGTTTTATTAATGTCAGATTGTAGCTGGGGGTTTATTAATGTCAGATTGTAGCTGGGGTTTCAGTGACGTCAGATTGTAGCTGGGGTTTTATTAATGTCAGATTGTATCTGGGGTTTCAGTGACGTCAGATTGTAGCTGGGGTTTCAGTGACGTCAGATTGTAGCTGGGGTTTCAGTGACGTCAGATTGTAGCTGGGGTTTCAGTGATGTCAGATTGTAGCTGGGGTTTTATTAATGTCAGATTGTAGCTGGGGTTTCAGTGACGTCAGATTGTAGCTGGGGTTTCAGTGACGTCAGATTGTAGCTGGGGTTTTATTAATGTCAGATTGTAGCTGGAGTTTCAGTGACGTCAGATTGTAGCTGGGGTTTCAGTGATGTCAGATTGTAGCTGGGGTTTCAGTGATGTCAGATTGTAGCTGGGGTTTCAGTGATGTCAGATTGTAGCTGGGGTTTCAGTGATGTCAGATTGTAGCTGGGGTTTCAGTGACGTCAGATTGTAGCTGGGGTTTTATTAATGTCAGATTGTAGCTGGGGTTTCAGTGACGTCAGATTGTAGCTGGGGTTTCAGTGACGTCAGATTGTAGCTGGGGTTTTATTAATGTCAGATTGTAGCTGGGGTTTCAGTGACGTCAGATTGTAGCTGGGGTTTCAGTGACGTCAGATTGTAGCTGGGGTTTCAGTGACGTCAGATTGTAGCTGGGGTTTTATTAATGTCAGATTGTAGCTGGGGTTTTATTAATGTCAGATTGTAGCTGGGGTTTTATTAATGTCAGATTGTAGCTGGGGTTTCAGTGACGTCAGATTGTAGCTGGGGTTTTATTAATGTCAGATTGTAGCTGGGGTTTCAGTGACGTCAGATTGTAGCTGGGGTTTTATTAATGTCAGATTGTAGCTGGGGTTTCAGTGATGTCAGATTGTAGCTGGGGTTTTATTAATGTCAGATTGTAGCTGGGGTTTCAGTGACGTCAGATTGTAGCTGGGGTTTCAGTGATGTCAGATTGTAGCTGGGGTTTCAGTGACGTCAGATTGTAGCTGGGGTTTCAGTGACGTCAGATTGTAGCTGGGGTTTTATTAATGTCAGATTGTAGCTGGGGTTTTATTAATGTCAGATTGTAGCTGGGGTTTTATTAATGTCAGATTGTAGCTGGGGTTTCAGTGACGTCAGATTGTAGCTGGGGTTTCAGTGACGTCAGATTGTAGCTGGGGTTTCAGTGACGTCAGATTGTAGCTGGGGTTTCAGTGATGTCAGATTGTAGCTGGGGTTTCAGTGATGTCAGATTGTAGCTGGGGTTTCAGTGACGTCAGATTGTAGCTGGGGTTTCAGTGATGTCAGATTGTAGCTGGGGTTTTATTAATGTCAGATTGTAGCTGGGGTTTCAGTGATGTCAGATTGTAGCTGGGGTTTCAGTGATGTCAGATTGTAGCTGGGGTTTTATTAATGTCAGATTGTAGTTTTATTGATATCTAAAAACAGTCACTAATGACTAGAGACTTACTATCTGTGGGTTGATTCCAGGGATGATGTATAGAATAAATAGAGCTGAGAATACTGGGACCTGACTCACCTCTCTCCACTGAGTGTCTCTGGCTCTGCTGTGGTCCTGGCCGTCTGCAACAGTCAAATAACAATCTCCATTACACAATATGCACTCAATAACTAACATATATTTAATAGACTTAGTTCTGCTCTGACACGTAGAATCTAACATATCTATAATACAGACGTCTCAGGAGAACAGACCTAGATTCTACATGTCAGAGCAGAACTCACATATCTTTAATACAGACACCGACATGTTATTTAACAGACACTCTGGAAAGAGACCCTCCAGATAGACCTCCAGACAGACCAGAGACCTCCAGACAGACCAGAGTCCCTCCAGACAGACCAGAGTCCCTCCAGACAGACCAGAGACCTCCAGAGACCTCCAGACAGACCAGAGACCCTCCAGACAGACCAGAGACCTCCAGAGACCTCCAGACAGACCAGAGACCCTCCAGACAGACCAGAGACCCTCCAGACAGACCAGAGACCCTCCAGACAGACCAGAGACCCTCCAGACAGACCGGAGTCCCTCCAGACAGACCGGAGTCCCTCCAGACAGACCGGAGTCCCTCCAGACAGACCGGAGTCCCTCCAGACAGACCGGAGTCCCTCCAGACAGACCGGAGTCCCTCCAGACAGGCCAGAGTCCCTCCAGACAGGCCAGAGTCCCTCCAGACAGGCCAGAGACCTCCAGACAGACCAGAGACCTCCAGACAGGCCAGAGACCTCCAGACAGGCCAGAGACCTCCAGACAGACCAGAGACCCCGAGACAGACCAGAGACCCCGAGACAGAGCAGAGACCCCGAGACAGACCAGAAACCTCCTGTCTTTTATGTGTGTTTATAAATATATCCGTGTGTGTGTGTGTGTGTGCGTTCGTCCTACCTCGGAAGTCTCTGCGGTAGAGGTGTCTCCAGAGGGCCGGGTCTGTGGTGGTCTGGTGGAGGTGTCTGTTGACCGAGGAGAGGGCCAGGAGAGAGGAGACATCCAGCAGTCTCAGGACCCTCAGTAACAGCTCTGGAGGAAGGACTGGCAGGCCAAACACTGCTGGCAGGGCCATGGCTGTTATACCACCACCAGAGAACAGGGGGAGACAGAGAGTTACAACACTGTTGGCAGGGCCATGGCTGTTATAAAATCAAATTTTATTTGTCACATACACATGGTAGCAGATGTTAATGCAAGTGTAGTGAAATGCCACCACCAGACAACAGGGGGAGACAGAGAGTTACAACACTGCTGGCAGGACCATGGCTGTTATACCACCACCAGACAACAGGGGGAGACAGAGAGTTACAACACTGCTGGCAGGGCCATGGCTGTTATACCACCACCAGACAACAGGGGGAGACAGAGAGTTACAACACTGCTGGCAGGGCCATGGCTGTTATACCACCACCAGACAACAGGGGGAGACAGAGTTACAACACTGTTGGCAGGGCCATGGCTGTTATACCACCACCAGACAACAGGGGGAGACAGTTACAACACTGCTGGCAGGGCCATGGCTGTTATACCACCACCAGACAACAGGGGGAGACAGAGAGTTACAACACTGCTGGCAGGGCCATGGCTGTTATACCACCACCAGACAACAGGGGGAGACAGAGAGTTACAACACTGCTGGCAGGGTCATGGCTGTTATACCACCACCAGACAACAGGGGGAGACAGAGAGTTACAACACTACTGGCAGGGCCATGGCTGTTATACCACCACCAGACAACAGGGGGAGACAAGGAGTAATGGATTTGACACATTGGTCATTAACGTTTGCTATTCAATGATTTTAAATGATTGCAGTGAGATCTGAGACCAATGTCATATTTCCAGATATTCCCTTCTTAATAACAGTACTACATATCGCCGTGTTTGGAGGAAGAAGAAGGATGAGTACAACCCCAAGAACACCATCCCAACCGTGAAGCATGGAGGTGGAAACATCATTCTTTGGGGATGCTTTTCTGCAAAGGGGACAGAACGACTGCACCGTATTGAGGGCAGGATGGATGGGGCCATGTATCGCGAGATCTTGGCCAACAACCTCCTTCCCTCAATAAGAGCATTGAAGATGGGTCGTGGCTGGGTCTTCCAGCATGACAACGACCCGAAACACACAGCCAGGGCAAATAAGGAGTAGCTCCGTAAGAAGCATCTCAAGGTCCTGGAGTGGCCTAGCCAGTCTCCAGACCTGAACCCAATAGTAAATCTTTGGAGGGAGCTGAAAATCCGTATTGCCCAGCGACAGCCCCAAAACCTGAAGGATCTGGAGAAGGTCTGTATGGAGGAGTGGGTCAAAATCCCTGCTGCAGTGTGTGCAAACCTGGTCAAGAACTACAGGAAACGTATGATCTCTGTAATTGCAAACAAAGGTTTCTGTACCAAATATTAAGTTCTGCTTTTCTGATGTATCAAATACTTATGTCATGCAATAAAATGCTAATTAATTACTTAAAAATCATACAATGTGATTTTCTGGATTTTTGTTTTAGATTCCGTCTCTCACAGTTGAAGTGTACCTATGATAAAAATTACAGACCTCTACATGCTTTGTAAGTAGGAAAACCTGCAAAATCAGCAGTGTATCAAATACTAGTTCTCCCCACTGTATCTACCTCCCAGTACTATTTATTTAATAACAGTACTATATATCTACATCCCAGTACTATATATCTACATCCCAGTACTATATATTTAATAACAGTACTATATATCTACATCCCAGTACTATATATCTACATCCCAGTACTATATATTTAATAACAGTACTATATATCTACATCCCAGTACTATTTATTTAATAACAGTACTGCATATCTACTTCACAGAACTATATATTTAATAACAGTACTACATATCTACATCCCAGTAATATATATGTAATAACAGCACTATATATCTACATCCTAGTACTATATATTTAATAACAGTACTACATATCAACCTCCCAGTACTATATATTTAATAACAGTACTATATATCTTCATCCCAGTACTATATATCTACATCCCAGTACTATATATCTACATCCCAGTACTATATATTTAATAACAGTATTATATATCTACATCCCAATACTATATATCTACATCCCAGTACTATATATCTACATCCCAGTACTATATGTTTAATAACAGTACTATATATCTACATCCCAATACTATATATCTACATCCCTGTACTATTTATTTAATAACAGCACTATATATCCACATCCCAATACTATATATCTACATCCCAGTACTATATATTTAATAACAGTACTATATATCTACATCCCAGTACTATATATTTAATAACAGTACTATATATCTACATCCTAGTACTATATATTTAATAACAGTACTATATATCTACATCCCAGTACTATTTATTTAATAACAGTACTATATATCTACATCCCAGTACTATTTATTTAATAACAGTACTGCATATCTACTTCACAGAACTATATATTTAATAACAGTACTACATATCTACCTCCCAGTACTATATATTTAATAACAGTACTATATATATCTACATCCCAGTACTATATATGTAATAACAGTACTATATATCTACATCCTAGTACTATATATTTAATAACAGTACTACATATCTACCTCCCAGTACTATATATTTAATAACAGTACTATATATCTACATCCCAGTACTATATATTTAATAACAGTACTATATATTTAATAACAGTACTATATTTAATAACAGTACTATATATATCTACATCCCAGTACTATATATCTACATCCCTGTACTATTTATTTAATAACAGCACTATATATCCACATCCCAATACTATATATCTACATCCCAGTACTATATATTTAATAACAGTACTATATATCTACATCCCACTACTATATATTTAATAACAGTACTATATATCTACATCCTAGTACTATATATTTAATAACAGTACTATATATCTACATCCCAGTACTATTTATTTAATAACAGTACTATATATCTACATCCCAGTACTATATATCTAATAACAGTACTATATATCCACATCCCAGTACTATATATTTAATAACAGTACTATATATCTACATCCCAGTACTATATATTTACATCCCAGTACTATATATTTACATCCCAGTACTATATATTTAATAACAGTATTATATATCTACATCCTTGTACTATATATTTAATAACAGTACTGTATATCTACATCCCAGTACTGTATATCTACATCCCAGTACTATATATTTACATCCCAGTACTATATATTTAATAACAGTATTATATATCTACATCCTTGTACTATATATTTAATAACAGTACTATATATCTACATCCCAGTACTATATATTTACATCCCAGTACTATATATTTACATCCCAGTACTATATATTTAATAACAGTATTATATATCTACATCCTTGTACTATATATTTAATAACAGTACTATATATCTACATCCCAGTACTATATATTTACATCCCAGTACTATATATTTACATCCCAGTACTATATATTTAATAACAGTACTGTATATCTACATCCCAGTACTATATATTTAATAACAGTACTATATATCTACATCCCAGTACTATTTATTTAATAACAGTACTATATATCTACATCCCAGTACTATTTATTTAATAACAGTACTATATATCTACATCCCAGTACCTTCTCTGGCTGAAGCTATCAGAGGATACACCAGCTGGTCTTTGAAGACCCGGGACAACTTCCTCAGCTCTGTGTAGACGGCCGCTGCACTGTCACCTGTGGATCAACACACAGAACAGACACTGTCACCTGGAACAGTACAGACAGAACCGACACTATCACCTGGAACAGGACAGACACTATCACCTGGAACAGAACAGACACTATCACCTGGAACAGAACAGACACTATCACCTGGGACAGAACAGACACTATCAACTTGGAACAGAACAGACACTATCAACGTGGAACAGAACAGACACTATCACCTGGAACAGGACAGACACTATCAACCTGGAACAGAACAGACAGAACAGACACTATCACCTGGAACAGTACAGACAGAACAGACAGTATCACCTGGAACAGTACAGACAGAACAGACACTATCACCTGGAACAGAACAGACAGAACAGACACTATCACCTGGAACAGGACAGACACTATCACCTGGAACAGAACAGACACTATCACCTGGAACAGAACAGATAGAACAGACACTATCACCTGGAACAGGACAGACACTATCAACCTGGGACAGAACAGACACTATCAACCTGGGACAGAACAGACACTATCAACCTGGAACAGGACAGACACTATGACCTGGAACAAAACAGATAGAACAGACACTACCAACTGTAGATAAACACACACTAACCTGTCCACTGGTCAGTCACACTAACCTGTCCACGGGTCAGTCACACTAACCTGTCCACGGGTCAGTCACACTAACCTGTCCACGGGTCAGTCACACTAACCTGTCCACGGGTCAGTCACACTAACCTGTCCACGGGTCAGTCACACTAACCTGTCCACGGGTCAGTCACACTAACCTGTCCACGGGTCAGTCACACTAACCTGTCCACGGGTCAGTCACACTAACCTGTCCACTGGTCAGTCACACTAACCTGTCCACTGGTCAGTCACACTAACCTGTCCACTGGTCAGTCACCAGACAGACACTAACCTGTCCACATTTTTAGTCACCAGACACACACTAACCTGTCCACTGGTCAGTCACACTAACCTGTCCACTGGTCAGTCACACTAACCTGTCCACTGGTCAGTCACACTAACCTGTCCACTGGTCAGTCACACTAACCTGTCCACTGGTCAGTCACACTAACCTGTCCACTGGTCAGTCACACTAACCTGTCCACTGGTCAGTCACACTAACCTGTCCACTGGTCAGTCACACTAACCTGTCCACTGGTCAGTCACACTAACCTGTCCACTGGTCAGTCACACTAACCTGTCCACTGGTCAGTCACACTAACCTGTCCACTGGTCAGTCACACTAACCTGTCCACTGGTCAGTCACACTAACCTGTCCACTGCTCAGTCACACTAACCTGTCCACGGGTCAGTCACACTAACCTGTCCACGGGTCAGTCACACTAACCTGTCCACTGGTCAGTCACACTAACCTGTCCACTGGTCAGTCACACTAACCTGTCCACGGGTCAGTCACACTAACCTGTCCACGGGTCAGTCACACTAACCTGTCCACTGGTCAGTCACACTAACCTGTCCACTGGTCAGTCACACTAACCTGTCCACTGGTCAGTCACCAGACAGACACTAACCTGTCCACTGGTCAGTCACCAGACACACACTAACCTGTCCACTGGTCAGTCACACTAACCTGTCCACTGGTCAGTCACACTAACCTGTCCACTGGTCAGTCATACTAACCTGTCCACTGGTCAGTCACACTAACCTGTCCACTGGTCAGTCACACTAACCTGTCCACTGGTCAGTCACACTAACCTGTCCACTGGTCAGTCACACTAACCTGTCCACTGGTCAGTCACACTAACCTGTCCACTGGCCAGTCACCAGACATACACTAATCTGTCCACTGGTCAGTCACACTAACCTGTCCACTGGTCAGTCACCAGACACACTAACCTGTCCACTGGTCAGTCACACTAACCTGTCCACTGGTCAGTCACACTAACCTGTCCACTGGTCAGTCACACTAACCTGTCCACTGGTCAGTCACACTAACCTGTCCACTGGTCAGTCACACTAACCTGTCCACTGGTCAGTCACACTAACCTGTCCACTGGTCAGTCACACTAACCTGTCCACTGGTCAGTCACACTAACCTGTCCACTGGTCAGTCACACTAACCTGTCCACTGGTCAGTCACACTAACCTGTCCACTGGTCAGTCACACTAACCTGTCCACTGGTCAGTCACATAGGTGGAGGGTTTCAGCGACAGTTTCCTCACTGTGTCCACCTGCTGGTTCATCTTCAGGGTGGCTGCAGAGGGGAGCAATACACAGATCAATCAGGGGGGAGACCAATCAATAATGATAAGCAGAGATGGGTCAAACATATAGCTATGTCAAAGACTGAGACTGCCTTCCAGATGGCCCCTATAGAGCCCTTCCAGATGGCCACTATAGAGCCCTTCCAGATGGCCCCCTATAGAGCCCTTCCAGATGGCCACTATAGAGCCCTTCCAGATGGCCACTATAGAGCCCTTCCAGATGGCCACTATAGAGCCCTTCCAGATGGCCACTATAGAGCCCTTCCAGATGGCCACTATAGAGCCCTTCCAGATGGCCACTATAGAGCCCTTCCAGATGGCCCCTATAGAGCCCTTCCAGATGGCCACTATAGAGCCCTTCCAGATGGCCCCTATAGAGCCCTTCCACATGGCCCCCTATAGAGCCCTTCCACATGGCCCCCTATAGAGCCCTTCCAGATGGCCACTATAGAGCCCTTCCACATGGCCCCCTATAGAGCCCTTCCACATGGCCCCTATAGAGCCCTTCCAGATGGCCCCCTATCGAGCCCTTCCACATGGCCCCCTATCGAGCCCTTCCAGATGGCCCCCTATCGAGCCCTTCCAGATGGCCCCCTATAGAGCCCTTCCAGATGGCCCCCTATAGAGCCCTTCCAGATGGCCACTATAGAGCCCTTCCAGATGGCCCCTATAGAGCCCTTCCAGATGGCCCCTATAGAGCCCTTCCAGATGGCCCCTATAGAGCCCTTCCAGATGGCCCCCTATAGAGCCCTTCCAGATGGCCCCTATAGAGCCCTTCCAGATGGCCCCCTATAGAGCCCTTCCAGATGGCCCCCTATAGAGCCCTTCCAGATGGCCCCCTATAGAGCCCTTCCAGATGGCCCCTATAGAGCCCTTCCAGATGGCCCCTATAGAGCCCTTCCAGATAGCCACTATAGAGCCCTTCCAGATGGCCCCCTATATAGCCCTTCCAGATGGCCCCCTATAGAGCCCTTCCGGATGGCCCCCTATATAGCCCTTCCAGATGTCCCCCTATAGAGCCCTTCCACATGGCCCCTATAGAGCCCTTCCACATGGCCCCCTATAGAGCCCTTCCACATGGCCCCCTATAGAGCCCTACGGTCCTTCCAGATGGCCCCCTATAGAGCCCTACGGTCCTTCCAGATGGCCCCCTAAAAGAGCCCTACGGTCCTTCCAGATGGCCCCCTATAGAGCCCTACGGTCCTTCCAGATGGCACCTATAGAGCCCTAGGGTCCTTCCAGATGGCCCCCTAATAGAGCCCTACGGTCCTTCCAGGTGGCCCCCTATAGAGCCCTACGGTCCTTCCAGATGGCACCTATAGAGCCCTAGGGTCCTTCCAGATGGCCACTATAGAGCCCTTCCACATGGCCCCCTATAGAGCCCTTCCACATGGCCCCTATAGAGCCCTTCCACATGGCCCCCTATAGAGCCCTTCCACATGGCCCCTATAGAGCCCTTCCAGATGGCCCCCTATCGAGCCCTTCCACATGGCCCCCTATCGAGCCCTTCCAGATGGCCCCCTATAGAGCCCTTCCAGATGGCCCCCTATAGAGCCCTTCCAGATGGCCCCCTATAGAGCCCTTCCAGATGGCCACTATAGAGCCCTTCCAGATGGCCCCTATAGAGCCCTTCCAGATGGCCCCTATAGAGCCCTTCCAGATGGCCCCTATAGAGCCCTTCCAGATGGCCCCTATAGAGCCCTTCCAGATGGCCCCCTATAGAGCCCTTCCAGATGGCCCCCTATAGAGCCCTTCCAGATGGCCCCCTATAGAGCCCTTCCAGATGGCCCCCTATAGAGCCCTTCCAGATGGCCCCTATAGAGCCCTTCCAGATGGCCCCTATAGAGCCCTTCCAGATGGCCACTATAGAGCCCTTCCAGATGGCCCCCTATATAGCCCTTCCAGATGGCCCCCTATAGAGCCCTTCCAGATGGCCCCCTATATAGCCCTTCCAGATGTCCCCCTATAGAGCCCTTCCACATGGCCCCCTATAGAGCCCTTCCACATGGCCCCCTATAGAGCCCTACGGTCCTTCCAGATGGCCCCCTATAGAGCCCTACGGTCCTTCCAGATGGCCCCCTAATAGAGCCCTACGGTCCTTCCAGATGGCCCCCTATAGAGCCCTACGGTCCTTCCAGATGGCCCCCTATAGAGCCCTACGGTCCTTCCAGATGGCACCTATAGAGCCCTAGGGTCCTTCCAGATGGCCCCCTATAGAGCCCTACGGTCCTTCCAGATGGCCCCCTATAGAGCCCTACGGTCCTTCCACATGGCCCCCTATAGAGCCCTACAGTCCTTCCAGATGGCCCCCTATAGAGCCCTATGGTCCTTGCCGATGGCCCCTATAGAGCCCTATGGTCCTTCCAGATGGCCCCCTATAGAGCCCTATGGTCCTACCAGATGGCCCCTATAGAGCCCTATGGTCCTTCCAGATGGCCCCTGTAGAGCCCTTCCAGATGGCCCCCTATAGAGCCCTTCCAGATGGCCCCTATAGAGCCCTACGGTCCTTCCAGATGGCCCCCTATAGAGCCCTTCCAGATTGCCCCCTATAGAGCCCTTCCACATGGCCCCCTATAGAGCCCTTCCACATGGCCCCCTATAGAGCCCTTCCACATGGCCCCCTATAGAGCCCTTCCACATGGCCCCCTATAGAGCCCTATGGTCCTTCCAGATGGCCCCTATAGAGTTCTATGGGGCTACCCGATGGCCCCCTATAGAGCCCTATGGTCCTTCCAGATGGCCCCCTATAGAGCCCTATGGTCCTTCCAGATGGCCCCTATAGAGCCCCGTGGTCCTTCCGATGGCCCCTATAGAGCCCTATGGTCCTTCCAGATGGCCCCTATAGAGCCCTTCCAGATGGCCCCTATAGAGCCCTATGGTCCTTCCAGATGGCCCCCTATAGAGCCCTTCCAGATGGCCCCCTATAGAGCCCTTCAGATGGCCCCCTATAGAGCCCTACGGTCCTTCCAGATGGCACCTATAGAGCCCTAGGGTCCTTCCAGATGGCCCCCTATAGAGCCCTACGGTCCTTCCAGATGGCCCCCTATAGAGCCCTACGGTCCTTCCAGATGGCCCCCTATAGAGCCCTACAGTCCTTCCAGATGGCCCCCTATAGAGCCCTATGGTCCTTGCCGATGGCCCCTATAGAGCCCTATGGTCCTTCCAGATGGCCCCCTATAGAGCCCTATGGTCCTTCCAGATGGCCCCTATAGAGCCCTATGGTCCTTCCAGATGGCCCCTGTAGAGCCCTTCCAGATGGCCCCCTATAGAGCCCTTCCAGATGGCCCCTATAGAGCCCTATGGTCCTTCCAGATGGCCCCCTATAGAGCCCTTCCAGATGGCCCCCTATAGAGCCCTTCCACATGGCCCCCTATAGAGCCCTTCCACATGGCCCCCTATAGAGCCCTTCCACATGGCCCCCTATAGAGCCCTTCCACATGGCCCCCTATAGAGCCCTATGGTCCTTCCAGATGGCCCCTATAGAGTTCTATGGGGCTACCCGATGGCCCCCTATAGAGCCCTATGGTCCTTCCAGATGGCCCCCTATAGAGCCCTATGGTCCTTCCAGATGGCCCCTATAGAGCCCCGTGGTCCTTCCGATGGCCCCTATAGAGCCCTATGGTCCTTCCAGATGGCCCCTATAGAGCCCTTCCAGATGGCCCCTATAGAGCCCTATGGTCCTTCCAGATGGCCCCCTATAGAGCCCTTCCAGATGGCCCCCTATAGAGCCCTTCAGATGGCCCCCTATAGAGCCCTTCCACATGGCCCCTATAGAGCCCTTCCACATGGCCCCCTATAGAGCCCTTCCAGATGGCCCCTATAGAGCCCCATGGTCCTTCCAGATGGCCCCCTATAGAGCCCTTCCACATGGCCCCCTATAGAGCCCTTCCAGATGGCCCCCTATAGAGCCCTTCAGATGGCCCCCTATAGAGCCCTTCCACATGGCCCCTATAGAGCCCTTCCAGATGGCCCCTATAGAGCCCTTCCAGATGGCCCCCTATAGAGCCCTTCCAGATGGCCCCCTATAGAGCCCTTCCACATGGCCCCCTATAGAGCCCTTCCACATGGCCCCCTATAGAGCCCTTCCACATGGCCCCCTATAGAGCCCTTCAGATGGCCCCCTATAGAGCCCTTCCACATGGCCCCTATAGAGCCCTTCCACATGGCCCCTATAGAGCCCTTCCAGATGGCCCCCTATAGAGCCCTTCCAGATGGCCCCTATAGAGCCCTTCCAGATGGCCCCCCTATAGAGCCCTTCCAGATGGCCCCCCTATAGAGCCCTTCAGATGGCCCCCTATAGAGCCCTTCCAGATGGCCCCCTATAGAGCCCTTCCACATGGCCCCCTATAGAGCCCTTCCAGATGGCCCCCTATAGAGCCCTTCAGATGGCCCCCTATAGAGCCCTTCCACATGGCCCCTATAGAGCCCTTCCAGATGGCCCCCTATAGAGCCCTTCAGATGGCCCCCTATAGAGCCCTTCCACATGGCCCCCTATAGAGCCCTTCCAGATGGCCCCCTATAGAGCCCTTACAGACGGCCCCCTATAGAGTCCTTACAGACGGCCCCCTATAGAGCCCTTCCAGATGGCCCCTATAGAGCCCTTCCAGATGGCCCCCTATAGAGCCCTTCACATGGCCCCCTATAGAGCCCTTCCACATGGCCCCTATACCCTTCCACATGGCCCCCTATAGAGCCCTTCCAGATGGCCCCTATAGAGCCCTTCCAGATGGCCCCCTATAGAGCCCTTCCAGATGGCCCCCTATAGAGCCCTTCCAGATGGCCCCCTATAGAGCCCTTCCAGATGGCCCCCTATAGAGCCCTTCCAGATGGCCCCTATAGAGGAGCCATATGGTCCCTGGTCAGAAGTAATAAACCCCATTTGGGACACAGCTTTGAGAAACAGTGAGACTGACCGTTGATAACCAGTACGGGTCCCATGGGGACAGCTAGGACCAAGGCCAGGCTGTCGTCACAGAGAGGATGGGCATACTGCAGTCTGTACAGCCCTCCTGGTGCCCTCCACCCAGCTGGCATCTCACCAGGACGCCCCTCAGAGCCCTACACACACACACACCATTTAGGGAATAGGGTTCTGGTCAACAGTAGTGCACTATGTAGGGACTAGGGTGCCATTTGGGATGCAAATCCCAGAGAGAATCTCAATTGCATACTCCTAGCGTCCTCTCTCCTCGCCTCCTTCTCAAACCCATTGGATGAGAAAGCCAGAGGTCCCTCCCACCTGACCTTCTCCTCCAATGGGTTTTGAGGAAGGAAGCAGAGAGGAATGCGAGGAGTATTCAATTGAGATTGTCTCCCCCAGTCTCCTGTAGAGGCTTACCTGACACAGGAAGCCAGTCTCCACCATCAGGAGGTGGACTGCCACCATCAGGGCATCACAGGTACTGCTGCTCTGAGCCTGGTGGTACAGAACCTCCAGGGAATGGGGTACCTTCCCTCCTTCTGCCTCCCCACACAGCATGGGCTCCCACACCCACTGACCTGCCTCTTCTTCCTGCTCCTCCTCCTCTCTGACCACTTCCTGTTGAGGCTCCGCCCCCTTGCTGGTGCTGGCCTGGATCAACAACACAAATCAGCATGGTGACTATCTGGTACTGAGAAGAAAGTCAACAGCAGTGTCCTATTAGAGTTATACAAAACTCACAGTACAAGCATACGATTTGCACACACATTACATACATACATACATACATACACACACACACACATACATACATAGTTTTTCCCTCTCAATCTACACAATAGCCCATAATGAGAAAGCAAAAACAGGTTAAGACATTAAAAACCTAAAATATGACATTTACATAAGTATTCAGACCCTTAATTCAGTACTTTGTTGAAGCACCTTAGGCAGCGATTACAGCCTCCAGTCTTCTTGGGTCTGACGCTACAAGCTTGGCACACCTGTATTTGGGGGAGTTTCTCCCATTCTTCTCTGCAGATCCTCTCAAGCTCTGTCAGGTTGGATGGGGAGCGTTGCTGCACAGCTATTTTCAGGTCTCTCCAGAGATGTTCGATCGGGTTCAAGTCCGGGCTCTGTGGCTGGGCCACTCAAAGACATTGAGACTTGTCCCGAAGCCACTCCTGCGTTGTCTTGTCTGTGTGCTTAGGGTTGTTGTTCTGTTGGAAGGTGAACCTTCCCCCCAGTCTGAGGTCCTGAGCGTTCTGGAGCAGGTTATCATCAAGGATCTCTGTACTTTGCTCCGTTCATCTTTCCCTCGATCCTGACTAGTCTCCCAGTCCCTGCAGCTGAAAAACATCCCCACAGCATGATGCTGCCACCACCATGCTTCACCGTAGGGATGGTGCCAGGTTTCCTCCAGACGTTACGCTTGGCCTTCAGACCAAACAGTTCAATCTTGGTTTCATCAGACCAGAGAATCTTGTTTCTCATGGTCTGAGAGTCTTTAGGTGCCTTTTGGCAAACTCCAAGGGGGTTGACATGTGCCTTCTATAGAGGAGTGGCTTCCATCTGGCCACCCTAGAATAAAGGCCTGATTGGTGGAATGCTGCAGAGATGGTTGTCCTTCTGGAAGGTTCTCCCATCTCCCCAGAGAAACTCTGGAGCTCTGTCAGAGTGACCATCGGGTTCTTGGTCAGCTCCTTGACCATGGCCCTGCTCGAGTCTTGGTGGTTCCAAACTTCTTCCATTTAAAAATGGAGGCCACCGTGTTCTTGGGTACCTTCAATGCTGCAGAAATTGATTGGTACTCTTCTCCAGACCTGTGCCTCGACACCATCCTGTCTCTGAGCTCTTTGGACAACTCCTTCGACCTCATGGCTTGGTTTTTGCTCTGACATGCACTGTCAACTGAGGGACCTTATATAGACAGGTGTGTGCCTTTCCAAATCATGTCCAATCAATTGAATTTACCACAGTTGGACTCCAAGTTGTAGAAAAATCTCAAGGATGATCAATGGAAACAGGATGCACCTGAGCTCAATTTTGAGTATCATAGCAAAGGGTCTGAATACTTATTTATTATTGTAAATAAGGTATGTTTTTTTTATTTTTTTTATAAATTTGCAAAAAATTCTAAAAATCTGTTTTCACGTTGTCATTATGGGGTATTGTGATGTCATTATGGGGTATTGTGATGTCATTATGGGGTATTGTGATGTCATTATGGGGTATTGTGATGTCATTATGGGGTATTGTGATGTCATTATGGGGTATTGTGTGTAGATTGAAGAGGAAAAAAATTATTGAATCAATTATAGAATAAGGTTGTAACTTAACAAAATGTGGAATAAGTCAAGGGGTCTGAATACTTGTATTGTAATATACTACTACTATATTCTACTACTACAATACTGTAATAAAATATACTACTGGTGTTAGGAGATGAGGGCTCACCTCACTGGAGCGTTGGGCTGGTGGGTGTACAGCTTGGTACAGCCCAGGACTACTACTACTGCTGCTGCTGCTGTTGCTGGGTAACTGGCGGGCTGAAGAGGCAAAGGCAGCAGAGGAAGCAGGGGAGCCTGAGGGCACAGCCTGGCGGGCTGAGGGAGCAGGGGCAGCGAAGGGCACAGCCACAGATGGAGGCAAGATGACACAGACCAGGTCCCCAGTGACGATGCCACAGGAGGACAAAGTCTGACCAGAGTCAGATAGAAGATCTGAGCCATTCAGGGACAAGGTGAACTCTGTGTCTGGGCTGTGGGGGACAGAGGAGAGTTAGGATCTGAGCCCCAACCACTATGGGTAAACTTTACAGCATTCAACATGTGGTCCTCATACTTTACTAACAATATATAAACACAAATAATACACAGCTACTGCCAAGTTAAACCTTTAAAATAACCTTCCACGCTAACGGAACTACACCAAGACATCGATTTTTCACTTTTAAACGTTTGCTAAACACAAACCATTGTTTTCTAAGTTTAATAAACCAGACAACTATGAACAATGACCTCTTTGAATAATTTACACAATACATTTATAAAAAGACCACATTTACTGGAAAAACTCCAGATGCAAAGTTTGGTTCCAGAATTACAGTAAAATCTCCCTTAGTTTTATTCTGTTAGCAAACTTAGTTTCTGCCCAGTTCTTCCTCTAAAGTTGTTTTTGGAACATTTTAAGTGGGCATTTTTAAACGTCGTCCTTGTGCATAGAGTTGTATGGTTTGTTAAACTTTGAAATCAATGTTTTTTGTTCGGCAGACATTTTAGAGTGAAAATCTGAGTCTACCATGGAATTGCCCTTTAGCAACAGAAGGAGAAAGTGTCTAACCTGAGGGACTAACTAACCTGAGGATCTAACTAACCTGAGGGACTAACCTGAGGGACTAACTAACCTGAGGGACTAACCTGAGGGACTAACTAACCTGAGGGACTAACCTGAGGGACTAACTAACCTGAGGGTCTAACTAACCTGAGGATCTAACTAACCTGAGGGACTAACCTGAGGGACTAACTAACCTGAGGGACTAACCTGAGGGACTAACTAACCTGAGGGTCTAACTAACCTGAGGGTCTAACTAACCTGAGGGACTAACTAACCTGAGGGACTAACTAACCTGAGGGTCTAACTAACCTGAGGGACTAACCTGAGGGACTGACCTGAGGGACTAACCTGAGGGACTAACCTGAGGGACTAACTAACCTGAGGGACTAACTAACCTGAGGGACTAACTAACCTGAGGGACTAACTAACCTGAGGGTCTAACTAACCTGAGGGACTAACCTGAGGGACTGACCTGAGGGACTAACCTGAGGGACTAACTAACCTGAGGGTCTAACTAACCTGAGGCCATGTGAAGGCAGAAGGATCTCTCTGATTTGAACATTGAGCTCTGTCAGAGTGGGCTCCTCTCCCTCCAGCTTCACCCGGCTGGTCTGCTTGTTTATCCTCACACGTAGTTTCATGCTTAGGAGAGAGAGACCGACGGGACAGGGAGGGAGAGAGAGAGACAGAGAGGGAGAGAGAGACCGATGGGACAGGGTTAGGTAACCAACACACAGAACACGATCAGACAGGTTAAGGACACAAATTCAATCATTCAGACCCAAGACACTTAATTGTGGTCTTCTCTCCCTGGTTCATCATGAATCATTACGGTCATCTTCCAAAACACCCTTTCACAAAGCGCCCAACTTTCTGAGCATGATGTCAGTATTCACATTGAAGTAGAAAACACTTGGCAACGCCAAGTCACCTCTTCACAGTAGAAACACAATGCTAGCTGGAATTCTTTCACTTTCATTTCCTGCCAACTGCGTTAAGAAAGACTGAATTATGAAGGTAAAATGGTAACATTCATCAGTGTAACAATCTAACGTTATAGCAGGTACACTGGCCTAGAAATTCATACTGTATACAGATACGTTTCATTATGCACAGCACACTTCTGGTATGATGGTGTTTATCTAGCGAGAACAATACAAACCTACATGTAGAAGAGCAGCTAGCTGGTTAACCTATCTGGTAGCTAGCTAGCCAGCAGTATTTCACTTACTTTAGTTTAGTTGTTGTCTCTTGTTAACTTATTGCAAGCCTTAATCATTTCACACCATACAGTTCATGTTAACTAAAGAGGTCTTAATTGCAAGTAGAGCTAGTTGAAGATTTCAACGTATTACAATCGAGAAGTAGAAGAGGCTTTGACAGAAGCTAGATGGTCAACAAAATGTTATCAAATAGTTGACTTCAACTACGGAAAGAGATTAGCGTTCTGACTTCAACTACGGAACGAGATTAGCGTTCTGACTTCAACTACGGAAAGTCAAAAAAGACTAATACAGGAAAATAATAACCACAAATGTTTTCAAAAAATAAAACTCTGCTAGGACATTAGGGAACGTGTATTTGTTAGGAACGACTATAATATGGTGTTATCCAAGATCAATGTTTCAATCCATTCAAAAATAAACGCGATAGATTTAAAAACATTTACAGCTGCGTCATTATTCAGTTTTCCAAAAACGCGTTTTGTACGGACGCCTCTGAGTTGCCGTAGTTGTAGTTTGTTGGTTCAGAACAGAATCAGACACTGCTGAAATATAAGTGAAATAAACAGCGAGCTACATAATCATATCATGAGTCGATCGTACAATGACGAGTTACAATATTTGGACAAGATTGACAAGAACTGCTGGCGAATCAAGAAAGGTTTCGTCCCAAATATGCAGGTGATTAGCTAAAACGAACTTATATGGAATGAATTAACGTTAGCACATGTCGGTAGTTTGATAGCTTCAGACGTGGCTTGTTACTATCCAGCTTGACTCTGTTATTGTTGCTGTTGTCTTTTGTTTGTAGATAAGGTGTAAGAGCATAGTAGCTATCTAATTTAGCTAACCTAATATGGCTTATGGACTTGACAGCTCATCAAATCCTTCCCATTTGATTCCAGGTGGAAGGAGTGTTTTACGTCAACGAGTCCCTGGAGAAGCTGATGTTTGAGGAGCTGCGTAACGCGTGTAAAGGAGGAGGTAGACAACAACAACAACAACACATGATGCCATGTTAACAGACAAGCCCGCTCCTGTATTGTTTTCCCAGTTGATTTGACTGATTTGGTTGTTGTTATTGTCGTCAGGTTTTGGTGGGTTTCTCCCTGCCATGAAACAGATTGGAAACGTTGCAGCTCTGCCGGGTATAGTCCATGTAAGTAGATGTCTGGTCCGGATCAGTCCTTAACACAAGTCAGTGGAGATGACGCTGACAGCCGTTATCTAACCAGCTATAAACTGACATATTGACACCTCTGTAATATCTCACCGGTTTCCCCCACACATATTTAGCCTTGTAACAGACTAAGAAGCACTTTCAATGAGTTTGCTTGTCAGTCCAGGATTTCTCTTAACCTGTGTCCAGGAAACAAGGCCTAATAGTGTCCCCAAACCTCTCTCTCTCTCTCTCCCTCAGAGGTCCATCGGCCTGCCAGACTGCCACTCAGGGTATGGGTTCGCCATCGGAAACATGGCTGCCTTCGACATGAGCGACCCCAACGCAGTCGTATCCCCAGGTACAGAGGATACACACAGTCCAACAGGCTCTCCTGTCTAATCTCTGGTGTGGGTTTTGACATTAACCGTGTGTGTGTGTGTGTGTGTGTGTGTGTGAGCTAGGTGGTGTGGGGTTTGATATTAACTGTGGAGTGCGTCTACTAAGGACCAACCTAGACGAGGGAGACGTCCAGCCTGTCAAGGAGCAGCTGGCTCAGGCCCTGTTTGACCACATCCCTGTAGGAGTCGGCTCCAAGGGAGTCATCCCTATGACCGCCAAGTAAGGAGGCACCAATACCCTGCTGTCTGCAGACACCAATACACCAATACCCTGCTGTCTGCAGGCACCAATACCCTGCTGTCTACAGACACCAATACCCTGCTGTCTACAGACACCAATACCCTGCTGTCTACAGACACCAATACACCAATACCCTGCTGTCTACAGACACCAATACACCAATACCCTGCTGTCTACAGACACCAATACACCAATACCCTGCTGTCTACAGACACCAATACACCAATACCCTGCTGTCTACAGGCACCAATACACCAATACCCTGCTGTCTACAGACACCAATACACCAATACCCTGCTGTCTACAGACACCAATACCCTGCTGTCTACAGACACCAATACACCAATACCCTGCTGTCTACAGGCACCAATACACCAATACCCTGCTGTCTACAGGCACCAATACACCAATACCCTGCTGTCTACAGACACCAATACACCAATACCCTGCTGTCTACAGGCACCAATACACCAATACCCTGCTGTCTACAGACACCAATACACCAATACCCTGCTGTCTACAGGCACCAATACACAAATACCCTGCTGTCTACAGGCACCAATACACCAATACCCTGCTGTCTACAGGCACCAATACACCAATACCCTGCTGTCTACAGGCACCAATACCCTGCTGTCTACAGACACCAATACACCAATACCCTGCTGTCTACAGGCACCAATACCCTGCTGTCTACAGGCACCAATACCCTGCTGTCTACAGACACCAATACCCTGCTATCTACAGACACCAATACCCTGCTGTCTACAGACACCAATACACCAATACCCTGCTGTCTACAGGCACCAATACACCAATACCCTGCTGTCTACAGACACCAATACCCTGCTGTCTACAGACACCAATACCCTGCTGTCTACAGACACCAATACCCTGCTGTCTACAGACACCAATACCCTGCTGTCTACAGACACCAATACCCTGCTGTCTACAGACACCAATACCCTGCTGTCTACAGACACCAATACCCTGCTGTCTACAGACACCAATACACCAATACCCTGCTGTCTACAGACACCAATACACCAATACCCTGCTGTCTACAGACACCAATACACCAATACCCTGCTGTCTACAGGCACCAATACACCAATACCCTGCTGTCTACAGGCACCAATACACCAATACCCTGCTGTCTGCAGACACCAATACACCAATACCCTGCTGTCTGCAGACACCAATACCCTGCTGTCTACAGACACCAATACACCAATACCCTGCTGTCTGCAGACACCAATACAACATTAACCCAATCCCTTTGGATAGAGCAGGGTTAAGGTTAGGGTTAGAGTTAGAGGGTTAGAGTTAGAGGGTTAGGGTTAGGGGTCAGGGTTAGGGGTTAGAGGGTTAAGGTTAGGGTTAAGGTTAGGGTTAGGGGTTAGGGTTAGAGGGTTAAGGTTAGGGTTAAGGTTAGGGTTAAGGTTAGGGTTGGGGGTTCAGGTTAAGGGTTAGGGGTTAAGGTTATGGGTTAAGGTTATGGGTTAAGGTTAGGGGTTAGGGTTAGGGGTTAAGGTTAGGGCCTTTGGAAAGTATTCAGACCCCTTGACCTTTTACACATTTTGTTACTTTACAGCCTTTTTCTAAAAATGGATGAAACACACAATACTCCATAATGACCAAGCAAGAACAGGTTTATAAATTGTTGCTACAAGCTTGTATTTGGGGATTTTCTCCTGTTCTTCTCTGAAGATCCTCTCAAGCTCTGTCTGTTACAGGGATCTAGAGGAGGCTCTAGAGATGGGAGGGGACTGGTCCCTGAGAGAAGGCTGTCTGTTACAGGGATCTAGAGGAGGCTCTAGACATGGGAGGGGACTGGTCCCTGAGAGAAGGCTGTCTATAGACTGATAACCTGGTGTCTGTTACAGGCATCTAGAGGAGGCTCTAGAGATGGGAGGGGACTGGTCCCTGAGAGAAGGCTGTCTGTTACAGGGATCTAGAGGAGGCTCTAGACATGGGAGGGGACTGGTCCCTGAGAGAAGGCTGTCTATAGACTGATAACCTGGTGTCTGTTACAGGGATCTAGAGGAGGCTCTAGAGATGGGAGTGGACTGGTCCCTGAGAGAAGGCTATGCCTGGGCAGAGGATAAGGAGCACTGTGAGGAGTATGGCAGGATGCTGCAGGCCGACCCCAACAAGGTCTCCTCCAAGGCCAAGAAGAGAGGCCTGCCTCAGGTAACACCACTCCCTAACTAACCCTGACCCCTGACCCCCAACAAGGTCTCCTCCAAGGCCAAGAAGAGAGGCCTGCCTCAGGTAACACCACTCCCTAAGTGACCCCTGACCCCCAACAAGGTCTCCTCCCAGGCCAAGAAGAGTGGCCTGCCTCAGGTAACGCCACTCCCTAACCTATAATGACCTGTCCTTATTCCAGCTGGGTACTCTGGGGTCAGGGAACCACTACGCTGAGATCTATAATGACCTGTCCTTATTCCAGCTGGGTACTCTGGGGGCTGAGATCTATAATGACCTGTCCTTATTCCAGCTGGGTACTCTGGGGGCAGGGAACCACTACGCTGAGATCCAGGTGGTGGATGAGATCTATAATGACCTGTCCTTATTCCAGCTGGGTACTCTGGAGGCTGAGATCTATAATGACCTGTCCTTATTCCAGCTAGGTACTCTGGGGGCAAGGAACCACTACGCTGAGATCCAGGTGGTGGATGAGATCTATAATGACCTGTCCTTATTCCAGCTAGGTACTCTGGGGGCTGAGATCTATAATGACCTGTCCTTATTCCAGCTAGGTACTCTGGGGGCAGGGAACCACTACGCTGAGATCCAGGTGGTGGATGAGATCTATAATGACTATGCTGCTAAGAAGATGGGCATCGACCACAAGGGCCAGGTGTGTGTGATGATCCACAGTGGCAGCAGGGGGCTGGGCCACCAGGTGGCGACAGGTAGGACTGCTCTCTCTACCCATGTTGGAAATATGCATTTTCGTTTTAAAGAATTGTCTGTAACGTGGTCTCCTGTCTGCGTTGCCTGCACGGTGTATTGGTTCTTGTCTTGGTCAGGTTGTTGTTGTAAATGGTGTGTTTTTCAATGACTTACCTGGTTAAATAAAGGTAAAAATATACATTGAGGGAAAAAAATAATTGATCCATTTTAGAATAAGACTGTTACTTTGTTCTAAAATGGATAAAATAAATACACATAAATACATAAATACATAAATACACATAAATACACATAAATACACATAAATACACTACCCCATAAGGGAAAACGGTTTATTAGAAAAACGGATACCTTACATAAGTATTCAGACCCTTTGCTGTGAGACTTGAAATTGAGCTCAGGTGCATCCTGTTTCCATTGACCTCCGGTGCTTCCTGTTTCCATTGAGCTCAGGTGCTTCCTGTTTCCATTGAGCTCAGGTGCTTCCTGTTTCCATTGAGCTTGGGTGCATCCTGTTTCCATTGACCTCAGGTGCTTCCTGTTTCCATTGAGCTCAGGTGCATCCTATTTCCATTGATCATCCTTGAAATGTTTCTACAATTTGATTGGAGTCCACCTGTCATAAATGACATTGATTGGACATGATTTGGAAAGGCACACACCTGTCTATATATAAGGTCCCACAGTTGACAGTGCATGTCAGAGCAAAAACCAAGCCATGAGGTCGAAGGAATTGTCCGTAGAGCTCCGAGACAGAATTGTGTCGAGGCACAGATCTGGGGAAGGGTACCAAAACATTTCTGCAGTGTTGAATGTCTCCAAGAACACAGTGGCCTCCATCATTCTTAAATGGAAGAAGTTTGGAACCACCAAGACTCTTCATAGAGCTGGTCACCCGGCCAAACTGAGCAATCGGTGGAGATGGGCCTTGGTCAGAGAGGTGACCAAGAACCCGATGGTCACTCTGGCAGAGCTCCAGAGTTCCTCTGTGGAGATGGGACAACCTTCCAGAATGACAACCATCTCTGCAGCACTCCACCAATCAGGCCTTTATGGTAGAGTGGCCAGACGGAAGCCACTCCTCAGTAAAAAGACACATGACAGCCCCCTATGAGTTTTCCTGAAGGCACCTAAAGGACTCAGACCATGAGAAACAAGATTCTCTGGTCTGATGAAACCAAGATTGGACTCTTGGCCTGAATGCCAAGCATCACGTCTGGAGGAAACCTGGCACCATCCCTACGGTGAAGCATGGTGGTGGCTGCATCATGCTGTGGGGATGTTTTTCAGCAGCAGGGACTGGGAGACTAGTCCGGATCGAGGGAAAGATGAACAGAACAAATTACAGAGAGATCCTTGATGAAAACCTGCTCAGGACCTCAGACTGGTGGGGGGGGCAAAGGTTCACCTTCCAACAGGACAACGACCCTAAGCGCACAGCCAAGACAACACAGGAGTGGCTTTAGGACAAGTCTCTGAATGTCCTTGAGTGGCCCAGCCAGAGCCTGGACTTGAACCCGATCGAACATCTCTGGAGAGACCTGAAAATAGCTGTGCAGCAACGCTCCCCATCCAACCTGACAGAGCTTGAGAGAATCTGCAAAGAAGAATGGGATAAACTCCCCAAATACAGTTGTGCCAAGCTTGTAGGGTCATACCCAAGAAGACTCGAGCCTGTAATTACTGCCTAAGGTGCTGCAACAAAGTACTGAATTAAGGGTTTGAATACTTAGGTAAAATTTGTTTTTTATAAATAAGTAAAAACCTTTTTACTTTGTCATT
Organism: Oncorhynchus clarkii lewisi; assembly: GCF_045791955.1. Lineage (NCBI taxonomy): Eukaryota > Metazoa > Chordata > Actinopteri > Salmoniformes > Salmonidae > Oncorhynchus > Oncorhynchus clarkii. The sequence goes on along the minus strand of NC_092179.1, from coordinate 35,689,440 downwards.
ATGGGGCATTGTGTGCAGATTGTGGGGGGACAATTGAATCCATTTTAGATTAAGTTTGTCACGTAACAAAATGTGGAAAAAGTCAAGGGGTCTGAATACTTCCTGAAGCCACTGAAGAACAACCCTTGAATAATTAGGTGTCCCAACTTTTGACTGGTACTGTATATGTTCTGGTAGATGCCCTGGTTGCCATGGAGAAGGCGATGAAGCGAGACAAGATCCAGGTGAACGATCGTCAGCTGGCGTGCGCCCGTATCTTTTCAGAGGAGGGACAAGACTACCTGAAAGGAATGGCCGCCGCCGGCAACTATGCCTGGGTCAACCGTTCCTCTATGACCTTCCTCACACGACAGGTATCTGACCCTACCTGAGACAGGTAACTGACCCTACCTGAGACAGGTAACTGACCCTACCTGAGACGGGTAACTGACCCTACCTGAGACGGGTAACTGACCCTACCTGAGACGGGTAACTGACCCTACCTGAGACAGGTAACTGACCCTACCTGAGACAGGTAACTGACCCTACCTGAGACAGGTAGCTGACCCTACCTGAGACAGGTAACTGACCCTACCTGAGACGGGTAACTGACCCCACCTGAGACGGGTAACTGACCCCACCTGAGACGGGTAACTGACCCCACCTGAGACGGGTAACTGACCCCACCTGAGATGGGTAACTGACCCCACCTGAGACGGGTAACTGACCCCACCTGAGACGGGTAACTGACCCCACCTGAGACGGGTAACTGACCCCACCTGAGACGGGTAACTGACCCCACCTGAGACGGGTAACTGACCCCACCTGAGACGGGTAACTGACCCCACCTGAGACTGGTAACTGACCCCACCTGAGACGGGTAACTGACCCCACCTGAGACGGGTAACTGACCCCACCTGAGACGGGTAACTGACCCCAACTGACCCCACCTGAGACGGGTAACTGACCCCAACTCACCCCACTTGAGACGGGTAACTGACCCCACCTGAGACGGGTAACTGACCCCACCTGAGACGGGTAACTGACCCCACCTGAGACGGGTAACTGACCCTACCTGAGACAGGTAACTGACCCCACCTGAGACAGGTAACTGACCCTACCTGAGACAGGTAATTGACCCTAACTGACCGCACTTGAGACGGGTAACTGACCCCACTTCAGACGGGTAACTGACCCCACCTGAGACGGGTAACTGACCCCACCTGAGACGGGTAACTGACCCCACCTGAGACGGGTAACTGACCCCACCTGAGACGGGTAACTGACCCCACCTGAGACGGGTAACTGACCCCACCTGAGACGGGTAACTGACCCCAACTGACCCCACCTGAGACGGGTAACTGACCCCAACTCACCCCACTTGAGACGGGTAACTGACCCCACCTGAGACGGGTAACTGACCCCACCGGAGACAGGTAACTGACCCCACCTGAGACGGGTAACTGACCCCACCTGAGACGGGTAACTGACCCCACCTGAGACTGGTAACTGACCCCACCTGAGACGGGTAACTGACCCCACCTGAGACGGGTAACTGACCCCACCTGAGACGGGTAACTGACCCTAACTGACCCCACCTGAGACAGGTAACTGACCCTACCTGAGACAGGTAACTGACCCTACCTGAGACAGGTAACTGACCCCACCTGAGACGGGTAACTGACCCTAACTGACCCCACCTGAGACGGGTAACTGACCACACCTGAGACGGGTAACTGACCCTAACTGACCCCACCTGAGACAGGTAACTGACCCCGCCTGAGACGGGTAACTGACCCTAACTGACCCCACCTGAGACAGGTAACTGACCCCACCTGAGACGGGTAACTGACCCCACCTGAGACGGGTAACTGACCCTAACTGACCCCACCTGAGACAGGTAACTGACCACTCCAGTGTGACTTCTCCGCGTCTCTGTCTCCTCCAGGCGTTTGCCAAGGTGTTCACCACCACTCCTGATGACCTGGACATGCATGTGATCTATGACGTGTCTCATAACATCGCCAAGGTGGAGGAACACATGGTAGATGGGAAACAGAAGACTCTACTGCTGCATCGCAAGGGATCCACCCGGGCCTTCCCTCCACACCACCCCCTCATCCCTGTAGACTACCAGGTACTCCCTCATCCCTGTAGACTACCAGGTACCCCCTCATCCCTGTAGACTACCAGGTACTCCCTCATCCCTGTAGACTACCAGGTACTCTCTCATCCCTGTAGACTACCAGGTACCCCCTCATCCCTGTAGACTACCAGGTACTCCCTCATCCCTGTAGACTACCAGGTACTCCCTCATCCCTGTAGACTACCAGGTACTCCCTCATCCCTGTAGACTACCGGGTACCTCCTCTCATCCCTGTAGACTACCAGGTACCCCCTCATCCCTGTAGACTACCAGGTACTCCCTCATCCCTGTAGACTACCAGGTACTCCCTCATCCCTGTAGACTACCAGGTACTCCCTCATCCCTGTAGACTACCAGGTACCCCCCCTCATCCCTGTAGACTACCAGGTACCCCCCCTCATCCCTGTAGACTACCAGGTACCCCCTCATCCCTGTAGACTACCAGGCACCTCCTCTCATCCCTGTAGACTACCAGGTACCCCCCCTCATCCCTGTAGACTACCAGGTACCCCCCCTCATCCCTGTAGACTACCAGGTACCACCCCCTCATCCCTGTAGACTACCAGGTACTCCCTCATCCCTGTAGACTACCAGGTACCCCCTCTCATCCCTGTAGACTACCAGGTACCCCCTCTCATCCCTGTAGACTACCAGGTACTCCCTCATCCCTGTAGACTACCAGGTACCCCCTCATCCCTGTAGACTACCAGGTACTCCCTCATCCCTGTAGACTACCAGGTACCTCTTCTCATCCCTGTAGACTACCAGGTACTCCCTCATCCCTGTAGACTACCAGGTACCCCCTCATCCCTGTAGACTACCAGGTACCTCCTCTCATCCCTGTAGACTACCAGGTACCTCCTCTCATCCCTGTAGACTACCAGGTACTCCCTCATCCCTGTAGACTACCAGGTACTCCCTCATCCCTGTAGACTACCAGGTACTCCCTCATCCCTGTAGACTACCAGGTACCTCCTCTCATCCCTGTAGACTACCAGGTACCCCCCCTCATCCCTGTAGACTACCAGGTACTCCCTCATCCCTGTAGACTACCAGGTACCTCCTCTCATCCCTGTAGACTACCAGGTACTCCCTCATCCCTGTAGACTACCAGGTACCCCCCCTCATCCCTGTAGACTACCAGGTACCCCCCCTCATCCCTGTAGACTACCAGGTAACCCCCTCATCCCTGTAGACTACCAGGTACCCCACCTCATCCCTGTAGACTACCAGGTACTCCCCCTCATCCCTGTAGACTACCAGGTACCCCCCCTCATCCCTGTAGACTACCAGGTACCTCCTCTCATCCCTGTAGACTACCAGGTACCTCCTCTCATCCCTGTAGACTACCAGGTACTCCCTCATCCCTGTAGACTACCAGGTACCTCCTCTCATCCCTGTAGACTACCAGGTACCCCCTCTCATCCCTGTAGACTACCAGGTACTCCCTCATCCCTGTAGACTACCAGGTACCTCCTCTCATCCCTGTAGACTACCAGGTACTCCCTCATCCCTGTAGACTACCAGGTACCTCCTCTCATCCCTGTAGACTACCAGGTACTCCCTCATCCCTGTAGACTACCAGGTACCCCCCCTCATCCCTGTAGACTACCAGGTACCCCCCCTCATCCCTGTAGACTACCAGGTACCTCCTCTCATCCCTGTAGACTACCAGGTACTCCCTCATCCCTGTAGACTACCAGGTACCCCCCTCATCCCTGTAGACTACCAGGTACTCCCTCATCCCTGTAGACTACCAGGTACCCCCCCTCATCCCTGTAGACTACCAGGTACCCCCCCTCATCCCTGTAGACTACCAGGTACCCCCTCTCATCCCTGTAGACTACCAGGTACTCCCTCATCCCTGTAGACTACCAGGTACCCCCTCTCATCCCTGTAGACTATCAGGTACCCCCTCTCATCCCTGTAGACTACCAGGTACCCCCCCTCATCCCTGTAGACTACCAGGTACCTCCTCTCATCCCTGTAGACTACCAGGTACTCCCTCATCCCTGTAGACTACCAGGTACCACCCCCTCATCCCTGTAGACTACCAGGTACTCCCTCATCCCTGTAGACTACCAGGTACCTCCTCTCATCCCTGTAGACTACCAGGTACCCCCTCTCATCCCTGTAGACTACCAGGTACCTCCTCTCATCCCTGTAGACTACCAGGTACCCCCTCTCATCCCTGTAGACTACCAGGTACCCCCTCTCATCCCTATAGACTACCAGGTACTCCCTCATCCCTGTAGACTACCAGGTACCTCCTCTCATCCCTGTAGACTACCAGGTACTCCCTCATCCCTGTAGACTACCAGGTACCCCCTCATCCCTGTAGACTACCAGGTACCTCCTCTCATCCCTGTAGACTACCAGGTACTCCCTCATCCCTGTAGACTACCAGGTACCCCCTCTCATCCCTATAGACTACCAGGTACCCCCTCATCCCTGTAGACTACCAGGTACTCCCTCATCCCTGTAGACTACCAGGTACCCCCTCATCCCTGTAGACTACCAGGTACCCCCTCATCCCTGTAGACTACCAGGTACCCCCTCATCCCTGTAGACTACCAGGTACCCCCTCTCATCCCTGTAGACTACCAGGTACCCCCTCTCATCCCTGTAGACTACCAGGTACTCCCTCATCCCTGTAGACTACCAGGTACCTCCTCATCCCTGTAGACAACCAGGTACCACCCCCTCATCCCTGTAGACTACCAGGTACCCCCTCATATCCCTGTAGACTACCAGGTACCTCCCCCTCATCCCTGTAGACTACCAGGTACTCCCTCATCCCTGTAGACTACCGGGTACCCCCTCATCCCTGTAGACTACCAGGTACCTCCTCTCATCCCTGTAGACTACCAGGTACCTCCTCTCATCCCTGTAGACTACCAGGTACCTCCTCTCATCCCTGTAGACTACCAGGTACCCCCTCTCATCCCTGTAGACTACCAGGTACTCCCTCATCCCTGTAGACTACCAGGTACCTCCTCTCATCCCTGTAGACTACCAGGTACCCCCCCTCATCCCTGTAGACTACCAGGTACCTCCTCTCATCCCTGTAGACTACCAGGTACCCCCCCCCCCTCTCATCCCTGTAGACTACCAGGTACCTCCTCCTCATCCCTGTAGACTACCAGGTACCTCCTCTCATCCCTGTAGACTACCAGGTACCTCCTCTCATCCCTGTAGACTACCAGGTACCCCCCCCCCCTCTCATCCCTGTAGACTACCAGGTACCCTCCCCCCCCCCCTCTCATCCCTGTAGACTACCAGGTACCTCCTCCTCATCCCTGTAGACTACCAGGTACTTCCTCTCATCCCTGTAGACTACCAGGTACACCCCCCTCATCCCTGTAGACTACCAGGTACTCCCTCATCCCTGTAGACTACCAGGTACCTCCTCTCATCCCTGTAGACTACCAGGTACCTCCTCCTCATCCCTGTAGACTACCAGGTACCCCCCCTCATCCCTGTAGACTACCAGGTACCCCCCCCTCATCCCTGTAGACTACCAGGTACCCCCCCTCATCCCTGTAGACTACCAGGTACCCCCTCTCATCCCTGTAGACTACCAGGTACACCCCCCTCATCCCTGTAGACTACCAGGTACCTCCTCCTCATCCCTGTAGACTACCAGGTACCACCCTCTCATCCCTGTAGACTACCAGGTACCACCCTCTCATCCCTGTAGACTACCAGGTACCACCCTCTCATCCCTGTAGACTACCAGGTACCACCCTCTCATCCCTGTAGACTACCAGGTACCTCCTCTCATCCCTGTAGACTACCAGGTACCCGCTCATCCCTGTAGACTACCAGGTACACCCCCTCATCCCTGTAGACTACCAGGTACCCCTTTCTCATCCCTGTAGACTACCAGGTACACCCCCCTCATCCCTGTAGACTACCAGGTACCTCCTCCTCATCCCTGTAGACTACCAGGTACACCCCCCTCATCCCTGTAGACTACCAGGTACCTCCTCCTCATCCCTGTAGACTACCAGGTACCACCCTCTCATCCCTGTAGACTACCAGGTACCTCCTCTCATCCCTGTAGACTACCAGGTACACCCCCTCATCCCTGTAGACTACCAGGTACCCCTTTCTCATCCCTGTAGACTACCAGGTACCACCCCCTCATCCCTGTAGACTACAGGGATGGGTACCACCCTCTCATCCCTGTAGACTACCAGGTACCACCCCCTCATCCCTGTAGACAACCAGGTACCACCCCCTCATCCCTGTAGACAACCAGGTACCACCCCCTCATCCCTGTAGACTACCAGGTACCACCCTCTCATCCCTGTAGACTACCAGGTCCCCCCCCCCCTCTCATCCCTATAGATTACCAGGTCCCCCCCCCCCTCATCCCTGCAGACTACCAGGTGCCCACCCCCCCCTCTCATCCCTATAGATTACCAGGTCCCCCCCCCCCCCCCCTCATCCCTGTAGACTACCAGGTGCCCACCCTCATCCCTGTAGACTACCAGGTGCCCACCCTCATCCCTGTAGACTACCAGGTGCCCACCCTCATCCCTGTAGACTACCTTAATCCATATAACCTTAATCCATATCTGCTTTAGGGCCAATCTAACAGCCCTATGTGGCTCTGGCTCTAAAGTAGTGCCCTATATAGGGAGGGCCCTAAAGTGGTGTCATTTTGATGCAGAGACTGTTTTTAAAATGCTTCCTGTTTCTGGTCCAATCAGCTGACAGGCCAGCCGGTGTTGATCGGGGGCACGATGGGCACCTGCAGTTACGTCCTGACGGGCACGGAACAGGGCATGACGGAGACCTTCGGCACCACCTGCCACGGCGCGGTAAGGCTTTACTGCACCTCTGTCGCTTTACTGCACCTCTGTCGCTTTACTGCACCTCTGTCGCTTTACTGCACCTCTGTCGCTTTACTGCACCTCTCTGTCGCTTTACTGCACCTCTCTGTCGCTTTACTACACCTCTCTGTCGCTTTACTACACCTCTCTGTCGCTTTACTACACCTCTCTGTCGCTTTACTACACCTCTCTGTCGCTTTACTACACCTCTCTGTCGCTTTACTACACCTCTCTGTCGCTTTACTGCACCTTTCTGTCGCTTTACTGCACCTTTCTGTCGCTTTACTGCACCTTTCTGTCGCTTTACTGCACCTCTCTGTCGCTTTACTGCACATCTGTCGCTTTACTGCACCTCTCTGTCGCTTTACTGCACCTCTCTGTCGCTGTGTTCCTAGGTATGTCCATACTATAACAAGTAGTAACGATGGACTGCATCCATCTGTTCATTATCAAGAACATGTTTTATCTACTCCTCAACATTGAACTCTTGTCTCCAGGGTCGGGCTCTGTCTCGGGCCAAATCCCGCAGGAACATCGACTTCCAGGACGTGTTGGATAAGCTGGCAGACAAGGGTATCGCCATCAGGGTGGCTTCGCCCAAACTAGTTATGGAGGAGGTAGGCTTCGCCCAAACTAGTCATGGAAGGGTTAGGCTTCGCCCAAACTAGTCATGGAAGAGGTAGGCTTCGCTTCGCCCAAACTAGTCATGGAAGGGGTAGGCTTCACTTCGCCCAAACTAGTCATGGAAGAGGTAGGCTTCGCTTCGCCCAAACTAGTCATGGAGGAGGTAGGCTTCGCCCAAACTAGTCATGGAAGGGGTAGGTTTCGCCCAGACTAGTCATGGAAGGGGTAGGCTTCGCTCAAACTAGTCATGGAAGAGTTAGGCTTCGCCCAAGCTAGTCATGGAAGCGTTAGGCTTCGCCCAAGCTAGTCACGGAAGGGGTAGGCTTCGCCCAAGCTAGTCATGGAAGGGATAGGCTTGGCTTCGCCCAAAAAAGTAATGGAAGGGGTAGGCTTTGCCCAAAAAAGTAATGGAAGGGGTAGGCTTCGCCCAGACTAGTCATGGAAGGGATAGGCTTGGCTTCGCCCAAAAAAGTAATGGAAGGGGTTGGCTTCGCTTCGCCCAAGATAGTCATGGAAGGGTTGGCTTCGCCCAAGATAGTCATGGAAGGGTTGGCTTCGCCCAAGATAGTCATGGAAGGGTTGGCTTCGCCCAAGATAGTCATGGAAGGGTTGGCTTCGCCCAAACTAGTCATGGAAGGGTTAGGCTTCGCCCAGACTAGTCATGGAATGGTTGGCTTCGCCCAGACTAGTCATGGAATGGTTGGCTTCGCCCAGACTAGTCATGGAAGGGTTGGCTTCGCCCAGACTAGTCATGGAAGGGGTAGGCTTCGTCCAGACTAGTCATGGAAGGGTTGGCTTCGCCCAGACTAGTCATGCTATAGCTACAGTGGGGGGGGGGGGGGGTCGTGGAAGGGGTAGGCTTTGCCCAGACTAGTCATGCTATAGCTACAGTGGGGGGGGGGGGGGGGGGGTCGTGGAAGGGGTAGGCTTCGCCCAGACTAGTCATGCTATAGCTACAGTGGGGGGAGGTCGTGGAAGGGGTAGGCTTTGCCCAGACTAGTCATTCTATAGCTACAGTGGGGGGGGGTTGGCTTTGCCCAGACTAGTCATTCTATAGCTACAGTGGGGGGGGAGGTCGTGGAAGGGGTAGGCTTTGCCCAGACTAGTCATTCTATAGCTACAGTGGGGGGGGGGTTGGCTTCGCCCAGACTAGTCATGCTATAGCTACAGTGGGGGGAGGTCGTGGAAGGGGTAGGCTTTGCCCAGACTAGTCATTCTATAGCTACAGTGGGGGGGGGGTTGGCTTTGCCCAGACTAGTCATTCTATAGCTACAGTGGGGGGGGGGGTTGGCTTTGCCCAGACTAGTCATGCTATAGCTACAGTGGGGGGGGGGGGTCATGGAAGGGGTAGGCTTCACCCAGACTAGTCATGGAAGGGGTAGGCTTTGCCCAGACTAGTCATTCTATAGCTACAGTGGGGGGGGGGGTTGGCTTTGCCCAGACTAGTCATTCTATAGCTACAGTGGGGGGGGGGGGGGTTGGCTTCGCCCAGACTAGTCATGCTATAGCTAGAGTGTTGGGGGGGGGTCGTGGAAGGGGTAGGCTTCGTCCAGACTATTCATGGAAGGGGTAGGCTTTGCCCAGACTAGTCATTCTATAGCTACAGTGGGGGGGGGGGGGGTCATGGAAGGGGTAGGATTTGCCCAGACTAGTCATTCTATAGCTACAGTGGGGGGGGGGGTTGGCTTTGCCCAGACTAGTCATTCTATAGCTACAGTGGGGGGGGGGGGTTGGCTTCGCCCAGACTAGTCATTCTATAGCTACAGTGGGGGGGGGGGGGGTTGGCTTCGCCCAGACTAGTCATGCTATAGCTAGAGTGTTGGGGGGGGGTCGTGGAAGGGGTAGGCTTCGTCCAGACTATTCATGGAAGGGGTAGGCTTTGCCCAGACTAGTCATTCTATAGCTACAGTGGGGGGGGGGGGGTCATGGAAGGGGTAGGATTTGCCCAGACTAGTCATTCTATAGCTACAGTGGGGGGGGGGGTTGGCTTTGCCCAGACTAGTCATTCTATAGCTACAGTGGGGGGGGGGGGTTGGCTTCGCCCAGACTAGTCATGCTATAGCTAGAGTGTTGGGGGGGGGTCGTGGAAGGGGTAGGCTTCGTCCAGACTATTCATGGAAGGGGTAGGCTTTACCCAGACTAGTCATGCTATAGCTACAGTGTTGGGGGGGGGGGGTCGTGGAAGGGGTAGGCTTTACCCAGGCTAGTCATTCTATAGCTACAGTGGGGGGGGAGGTCGTGGAAGGGGTAGGCTTTGCCCAGACTAGTCATTCTATAGCTACAGTGGGGGGGGGGTTGGCTTCGCCCAGACTAGTCATGCTATAGCTACAGTGGGGGGAGGTCGTGGAAGGGGTAGGCTTTGCCCAGACTAGTCATTCTATAGCTACAGTGGGGGGGGGTTGGCTTTGCCCAGACTAGTCATTCTATAGCTACAGTGGGGGGGGGGGTTGGCTTTGCCCAGACTAGTCATGCTATAGCTACAGTGGGGGGGGGGGGTCATGGAAGGGGTAGGCTTCACCCAGACTAGTCATGGAAGGGGTAGGCTTTGCCCAGACTAGTCATCCTATAGCTACAGTGGGGGGGGGGGGGGTCATGGAAGGGGTAGGATTTGCCCAGACTAGTCATTCTATAGCTACAGTGGGGGGGGGGGTTGGCTTTGCCCAGACTAGTCATTCTATAGCTACAGTGGGGGGGGGGGGGGTTGGCTTCGCCCAGACTAGTCATGCTATAGCTAGAGTGTTGGGGGGGGGTCGTGGAAGGGGTAGGCTTCGTCCAGACTATTCATGGAAGGGGTAGGCTTTGCCCAGACTAGTCATTCTATAGCTACAGTGGGGGGGGGGGGGTCATGGAAGGGGTAGGATTTGCCCAGACTAGTCATTCTATAGCTACAGTGGGGGGGGGGGTTGGCTTTGCCCAGACTAGTCATTCTATAGCTACAGTGGGGGGGGGGGGTTGGCTTCGCCCAGACTAGTCATTCTATAGCTACAGTGGGGGGGGGGGGGGTTGGCTTCGCCCAGACTAGTCATGCTATAGCTAGAGTGTTGGGGGGGGGTCGTGGAAGGGGTAGGCTTCGTCCAGACTATTCATGGAAGGGGTAGGCTTTACCCAGACTAGTCATGCTATAGCTACAGTGTTGGGGGGGGGGGGGGTCGTGGAAGGGGTAGGCTTTACCCAGGCTAGTCATGCTATAGCTACAGTGGGGGGGTAGGCTTTGCCCAGACTAGTCATTCTATAGCTACAGTGGGGGGGGGGGGTTGGCTTTGCCCAGACTAGTCATGCTATAGCTACAGTGGGGGGGGGGGTCATGGAAGGGGTAGGCTTCACCCAGACTAGTCATGGAAGGGGTAGGCTTTGCCCAGACTAGTCATTCTATAGCTACAGTGAGGGGGGGGGGGGGGGTCATGGAAGGGGTAGGATTTGCCCAGACTAGTCATTCTATAGCTACAGTGGGGGGGGGGGGGTTGGCTTTGCCCAGACTAGTCATTCTATAGCTACAGTGGGGGGGGGGGGGGGGGTTGGCTTCGCCCAGACTAGTCATGCTATAGCTAGAGTGTTGGGGGGGGGTCGTGGAAGGGGTAGGCTTCGTCCAGACTATTCATGGAAGGGGTAGGCTTTGCCCAGACTAGTCATTCTATAGCTACAGTGGGGGGGGGGGGTCATGGAAGGGGTAGGATTTGCCCAGACTAGTCATTCTATAGCTACAGTGGGGGGGGGGGTTGGCTTTGCCCAGACTAGTCATTCTATAGCTACAGTGGGGGGGGGGGTTGGCTTCGCCCAGACTAGTCATGCTATAGCTAGAGTGTTGGGGGGGGGTCATGGAAGGGGTAGGCTTCGTCCAGACTATTCATGGAAGGGGTAGGCTTTACCCAGACTAGTCATGCTATAGCTACAGTGTTGGGGGGGGGGGGTCGTGGAAGGGGTAGGCTTTACCCAGGCTAGTCATGCTATAGCTACAGTGGGGGGGTAGGCTTCGCCCAGACTAGTCATGCTATAGCTACAGTGGGGGGGGGGGTCGTGGAAGGGGTAGGCTTTGCCCAGACTAGTCATTCTATAGCTACAGTGGGGGGGAGGTCGTGGAAGGGGTAGGCTTTGCCCAGACTAGTCATGCTATAGCTACAGTGGGGGGTCATGGAAGGGGTAGGCTTTGCCCAGACTAGTCATTCTATAGCTACAGTGGGGGGGGGGGGGGGTTGGCTTCGCCCAGACTAGTCATGCTATAGCTACAGTGGGGGGGGGGTCATGGAAGGGGTAGGCTTTGCCCAGACTAGTCATTCTATAGCTACAGTGGGGGGGGGTCATGGAAGGGGTAGGCTTTGCCCAGACTAGTCATTCTATAGCTACAGTGGGGGGGGGGTCGTGGAAGGGGTAGGCTTCGCCCAGACTAGTCATGCTATAGCTACAGTGGGGGGGGGGGTCGTGGAAGGGGTAGGCTTCGCCCAGACTAGTCATGCTATAGCTACAGTGGGGGGGGGGGGTCGTGGAAGGGGTAGGCTTCGCCCAGACTAGTCATGCTATAGCTACAGTGGGGGGGGGGGGGGGGGGTCATGGAAGGGGTAGGCTTCGCCCAGACTAGTCAGTGGGGGGGGGGTCGTGGCTATTGTGTTATAAAGGCTAACAGTATTTTCTTACCATTTCTAGGCTCCGGAGTCGTACAAAAACGTGTGTGATGTCGTCAACACGTGTCACGATGCTGGAATCAGCAAGAAAGCCATCAAACTACGACCCATCGCTGTGATCAAGGGATAAGGCTGCACCGCTCTGCTAGTGACGGCATTGGCCATGGCACTCCCTCCAGGAGCCAATCACCAGGCAGAGAGCTGGCGGAGGAGCCAATGGGGAAGTGTCTGACTGCGAGTGAGCATGTCCGTCTTCATAGACTGACTTGACAAGGGATCGGTTTCCTCCGCTCCACTTCCTGTTTATGACCAGTATGATTATTTTGGCATGGGGGGGGGGGTGATTTGTCCGTTGAGTGATCAATTTAATTGGACCGGATGGGCTCTTTAATATTGTAAAGTTTGAGAGGGTGAAGTGTCTTGGGTTTACTTTTCATTCATGGCAAAGTCACTGTGGAAAATAACCTTGAGAATCAGGTTAACCACAGATAATAAAATACAAGATGACAGATTGATCTACTTGCATTTAATGCCTGGGAGTCACTTTGTTCCAACATCTGAAAAAAACAAACACTAAAGCTTCACAGGGTGAGGAGATCGTTTGGGAACTCGATTCTCTGACCAGATTGATTTCCCTCACTACCTCTCACCCATTGGTAGGAGAAACCCTGGTGTCTGGATTAGTAAACACTTAATGTTGTTTTGATGAACCGATAAAGATACTCATGAAGACAGATTAATACAGGATGAACATATCTCTCGTAAATGTGCGGTGTTTCCTTCTCCAGTCCGCCAAAACATTTGACTGCCTTCAGTCTCCCCTCCACAACCGGTCCTGGTTCTGGGTGGCCAGATGTGATCCGTTCTGTTTTTCCAACACCACATTTAGATCCAGTCTGGATCATCTTGATTTAAATCCATTAGTCTGGTCTGTAGGTAAACTGGCTCTGATCATTTCTGAATATCCATTAGTCTGGTCTGGTAAGCTGTCTGGGATCATATCTGAATATCCATTAGTCTGGTCTGGTGAGGTAAGCTGTCTGCTCATATCTGAATATCCATTAGTCTGGTCTGGAGGTAAGCTGTCTGGGATCATATCTGAATATCCATTAGTGCTGTCTGGGATCATATCTGAATATCCATTAGTCTGGTCTGGGGCTGAAGAAGATTAATTTGTAACAATGGCATAAATAACAGACCACTCAAATACAGCTCAACATCCGGTGCAACACGGAGATGTGTTAACGTTCTATGGATTATTCTACAGAGGCTGGACAGTAAGTACAGCTGGATGAACATGGTGTTTACTGCAGGTTCTTCAGGTTCAAAATGGAGCTGAGGTGGTGGGCGTGGCCAACGGTGCGATGGAGCTGAGGTGGTGGGCGTGGCCAACGGTGCGATCCAAAAATGTTTTGAGGCCCTCCTGTTGACCCGGCTTATGCCAAACGCATTCCATGAAGGGGCCTGGTGTCGTCTGGTGTCTCCCTTTCAGACTTAGAGACAACCAGGTCAGTCAGGGGAGTTCCTAATCAGACATAATCAAGTATCAGGGAGGAGCGAAACCCCCCACTGAAAGAGTTTTTGACTCTTGAGTGACTCAACATATCAATACTACCTAACACTATGGTATAAAATAACTGGGATTCAAGGGCAACGACACACGTCGGTTGCTGGGAGGAGCTGAAATAAAACATCCCAGAAATGTTGTGCACAACTTTGTTTCACGTCCCTTTCAGTGAACACTTCTCCTTGATGATCCATATCAAGAAGCATGATCATTACACAGGTGCACCTTGTGCTGGGGACAAAAAGGCCGCTAAAATGTGCAGTGTTATCATGCCACAGATGTCTCAAGTTGAGGGAGAATGCAATTGGCATGCCGACTGCAGGAATGTCCACCAGAGCTGTTTTAGTGAGTGAATTTGGGAGACTGTCCAAACGGCCTCAACTGCAGGTGAAACCACACCAGCCCAGGTGCTCTACATCCAATTTCTTCGCGTGAGGAGTATTTCTGTCTGTAATGAAGCCCTTTTGTCAGGAAAAACTAATTCTGATTGGGTGGGCCTGGCTCCTAAGTGTGTGCCCTCCCAGGCCCACCCATGGCTACGCCCCTGCCCAATCATGTGAATTCCATAGAGTACGATCTAATGAATTTATTTCAATTGACTGATTTCATTAAATGAACTGTAACAGAGTTTAAATCATTGTCATGTTTGTTCAGTATATAGTTAACAGGCAGGTTAGCATTACCAATCACATGTCCTCATTGGTCAAGCTGAATTGTGAGTAACAGTTGGGTATAAAATGCTGTTGTCCCGGTTATAGTCAGTCCTATGGATCATGCTGCTCAAACCTTTAAAGACGACACGGACTAATCTTTAACATTACATCCTTTCAGAAAAGGAATAGAAGTTCAAAACAACAACAACAACAACAACAAAAACAAACCATCAAACTAAGTTATTTACATCCCAACATGTTATTCCTTCTTTAAAATAAAACGTCATATTTACATTTTGATCCGCTATTAAAAGACTTTCCTTCTGGAAGTGACGGTGTCGTAGCGACCACCGGGGTAAACACTTCGCTAGTCAGTCTGGTCCAGAGTTCTCCTGTTGAGGGCAGAGTGGATGACTTCACTCAGTCACACCCCCCCCCCATCATTCCCTATATGTTGCCCAGGGCCCTATAGTGGACCTTCTGTTAAGCGCCCCCCACCAACAGACAGTAAGTACAGCTGAGATGCAGTTCCTGACATTGTCTGATTTTTTTTAGATCACAAACAGATGTTTGTTAAACCAGGTCCTATTCTTTCTGAGGGGACTGAGGGTAGAGGAGAACCTTGTTCAGGGCAGGTCCTATTCTGTCTGAGGGGACTGAGGGTAGAGGAGAACCTTGTTCAGGGCAGGTCCTATTCTGTCTGAGGGGACTGAGGGTAGAGGAGAACCTTGTTCAGGGCAGGTCCTATTCTTTCTGAGGGGACTGAGGGTAGAGGAGAACCTTGTTCAGGGCAGGTCCTATTCTGTCTGAGGGGACTGAGGGTAGAGGAGAACCTTGTTCAGGGCAGGTCCTATTCTTTCTGAGGGGACTGAGGGTAGAGGAGAACCTTGTTCAGGGCAGGTCCTATTCTTTCTGAGGGGACTGAGGGTAGAGGAGAACCTCGTTCAGGGCAGGTCCTATTCTGTCTGAGGGTAGAGGAGAACCTTGTTCAGGGCAGGTCCTTTTCTTTCTGAGGGGACTGAGGGTAGAGGAGAACGTTGTTCAGAGCAGGTCCTATTCTGTCTGAGGGGACTGAGGGTAGAGGAGAACCTTGTTCAGGGCAGGTCCTATTCTGTCTGAGGGTAGAGGAGAACCTTGTTCAGGGCAGGTCCTATTCTTTCTGAGGGGACTGAGGGTAGAGGAGAACCTCGTTCAGGGCAGGTCCTATTCTTTCTGAGGGGACTGAGGGTAGAGGCCTATTCTTTCTGAAGGGACTGAGGGTAGAGGAGAACCTTGTTCAGGGCAGGTCCTATTCTTTCTGAGGGGACTGAGGGTAGAGGAGAACCTTGTTCAGGGCAGGTCCTATTCTTTCTGAGGGGACTGAGGGTAGAGGCCTATTCTTTCTGAAGGGACTGAGGGTAGAGGAGAACCTTGTTCAGGGCAGGTCCTATTCTGTCTGAGGGGACTGAGGGTAGAGGAGAACCTTGTTCAGGGCAGGTCCTGTTCTTTCTGATAGGACTGAGGGTAGAGGAGAACCTTGTTCAGGGCAGGTCCTGTTCTGTCTGAGGGGACTGAGGGTAGAGGAGAACCTTGTTCAGGGCAGGTCCTGTTCTGTCTGAGGGGACTGAGGGTAGAGGAGAACCTTGTTCAGGGCAGGTCCTATTCTTTCTGAGGGAACTGAGGGTAGAGGACCTTGTTCAGGGCAGGTCCTGTTCTGTCTGAGGGGACTGAGGGTAGAGGAGAACCTTGTTCAGGGCAGGTCCTATTCTGTCTGAGGGTAGAGGAGAACCTTGTTCAGGGCAGGTCCTATTCTTTCTGAGGGGACTGAGGGTAGAGGAGAACCTTGTTCAGGGCAGGTCCTGTTCGTTCTGAGGGGACTGAGGGTAGAGGAGAACCTTGTTCAGGGCAGGTCCTGTTCTGTCTGCAAAGGACTGAGGGTAGAGGCCTATTCTTTCTGAGGGGACTGAGGGTAGAGAACCTCGTTCAGGGCAGGTCCTATTCTGTCTGAGGGTAGAGGAGAACCTTGTTCAGGGCAGGTCCTGTTCGTTCTGAGGGGACTGAGGGTAGAGGAGAACCTTGTTCAGGGCTTGAGTTCATAAAGCATATCTGATCTAGAAGCAGTCCGACCTCTTCCTATTCATAACATCCTCCATCAGCACTCCTACTGAAACACCATGAATAGAGGCCCTGACGTTCAGGACATCCTGACAACGTTCTGAGGGACAGGGGTACCTGACAACATTCTGAGGGACAGGGGTACCTGACAACGTTCTGAGGGACAGGGGTACCTGACAACGTTCTGAGGGACAGGGGTACCTGACAACGTTCTGAGGGACAGGGGTACCTGACAACGTTCTGAGGGACAGGGGTACCTGACAACGTTCTGAGGGACAGGGGTACCTGACAACGTTACAGAGGTCTGTCATCCACCGTTACAGAGGTCTGTCATCCTCCCGTTACAGAGGTCTGTCATCCTCCCGTTACAGAGGTCTGTCATCCTCCCGTTACAGAGGTCTGTCATCCTCCCGTTAGAGAGGTCTGTCATCCTCCCGTTACAGAGGTCTGTCATCCTCCCGTTACAGAGGTCTGTCATCCTCCCGTTACAGAGGTCTGTCATCCTCCCGTTAGAGAGGTCTGTCATCCTCCCGTTACAGAGGTCTGTCATCCTCCCGTTACAGAGGTCTGTCATCCTCCCGTTACAGAGGTCTGTCATCCTCCCGTTACAGAGGTCTGTCATCCTCCCGTTACAGAGGTCTGTCATCCTCCCGTTAGAGAGGTCTGTCATCCTCCGTTAGAGGTCTGTCATCCTCCGTTACAGAGGTCTGTCATCCTCCCGTTAGAGAGGTCTGTCATCCTCCGTTAGAGGTCTGTCATCCTCCGTTACAGAGGTCTGTCATCCTCCCGTTAGAGAGGTCTGTCATCCTCCCGTTAGAGGTCTGTCATCCTCCCGTTAGAGAGGTCTGTCATCCTCCCGTTAGAGAGGTCTGTCATCCTCCCGTTACAGAGGTCTGTCATCCTCCCGTTAGAGAGGTCTGTCATCCTCCCGTTACAGAGGTCTGTCATCCTCCCGTTAGAGGTCTGTCCTGTATATCACGTCAAACTAAAACACATCCTACCCCAACCATCCCATTTCTTCCACAACAGAAAAATCTAGAAAAACATGTCAAACCCTTTTATTTAGTCCATCAATTCATTCACAGGGCAAAGAGAAACAAAACCTCCACGTTCAACCACTCAAATTAAAGACATCTTGAAAACATTTATTTTTTTTTTTTTAAGAAAAAAAATACATTTTTTATAAACAAATAAATCCTAATCGTTAGACTGTGTTCAGGTCATTGTTGGATCATCACCAACAGACAGATGAGGCTTCAGGCCTGTTAAAGGATACTTGGTATTCTACTATGGAAGCCTCGTTCCATAAGCCCTTCCTCTATACTCTAGTTTACTTCCTGTCTTGCAGAGAATCCAACCAATCACATCTTCACTTGACCAGGGTGCCACCCCAGATGGAGAGCACGTCCTTGATTGGGCCTGGATCAGTGGAGGGGGGTGTGGTCACCGCAGTGAAAGCCTCCTTGACCACTCGTGTCCTTGTGTCTTGGCTCCGTTCCCTCCCACGTGGACAGGATGGGCGGGGTTATGCAGTTACCTTCAGAAGTGCTAAGGCCGCTCCTATGCTAAGCTCTCCATCTTTAAGATCTCTCTCCGTCCGTCTCTCTCTCTGTCCGGCTGTCCGTAGTGAGTGGTACTATCTCACTACCCGTCTTCTCAGTTTCCAGTGTCCTCTCTCAATCCTTCCAGCTCGGTTTGTATTTACAGTTTGGCTCGCTGAAAGAAAGCCTGTGGAGAGAGAGAGAGACAGAGACAAGAGAGAGAGAGAGAGACAGAGACAGAGAGACAGAGAGACAGAGACAGAGAGACAGAGACAGAGACAGAGAGACAGAGACAGAGAGACAGAGAGAGAGACAGAGACAGAGAGACAGAGAGAGAGAGACAGAGACAAGAGAGAGAGAGAGAGACAGAGACAGAGAGACAGAGAGACAGAGAGACAGAGAGACAGAGACAGAGAGACAGAGACAGAGAGACAGAGAGACAGAGAGAGAGACAGAGACAGAGAGACAGACAGAGAGACAGAGATTCTTGTCAGATGTCATTGCTAGTCTCAAGACACAGGCGACAGAGTGGAGATGTTTCCAAGGCAACAACCAGCTGACTACGTACCTTCATGTAGGTTTTGAGGACCTTGGCGTCTGGCTGCTGAAGCACTTGACACACTTCCTGTGACAGGAAGAGGAGGAGGAGTGTTACAGAACTAGGGAACGGGTTACATTTCCGTGCTCTCTTCAGCTGTGATTTGTATGGTTATGCGACAGTGGTACCTGTGTGATTTCAGGTGACACCTGTAGAGAAGGGAGGTACTCCTGTTGAAGGTACTGGATAAACTCCGGACCCTGCCGACCAGGAAGTACAAAACATGACGACAAACACCCTGTCAGCCGTGCATTCATTCATTCATATAAAAAAAGGTCCAAGTTCCAGATAGATCAGGTTCTCAACCAGACGAGCACAACGGAAAGGAAAACCAAACTGGAGCTTACCCTTCTGAGATGAATCATTTTCAACGTCAGAGCACACTCTGACAACGTCTGGAGAAAAGAACAACAAAACAAGGTTTGTCAAATGAGTCCAAACGTCTGTTCTGTAAAGAGACGTGTCTGATACATCTGGTTCCACAGGTACTCACCAGGACGGTCTGAGCGTCCGTGAGATCAAAGGATGGTTTGAGAGGAGCCAGGAAGCATGCTGGGACGATGTGTTTATAGATGAAGTCTGGGAAACCAGCCATACCGTCTTTACCTCCTGAAGGACAAAACATCAGTCCCGGTTCAAAACGTTTTCGCTTTTACACCAGGGGTGTATTCATTAGTGCAAACCGTAGCAACAATGTTTTACAATGAAAACCAGAGTTTCTGTCTGGATGAATTCAGCAAGGTCCCTCCCCGTTTCAACACAGAAGGTTTCTAGTGAACACAAACCAGTCCAAGACAAAAAACACACTAATGGTTGTGTTTCCAGAACAAACCAGTCCAAGACAAAAAACACACTACTATCTGCTGGTTGTGTTTCCAGAACAAACCAGTCCAAGACAAAAAACACACTATCTGCTGGTTGTGTTTCCAGAACAACTGTTCTGTCAGGAAGGATCAACAGCAGCAAGACAGGTGGTTGGATACGGAGGGAGGGAGGGTGGTTGGATACGGAGGGAGGGAGGGTGGTTGGATACGGAGGGAGGGAGGGTGGTTGGATACGGAGGGAGGGAGGTTGGATGGATACGGAGGGAGGGAGGTTGGATGGATACGGAGGGAGGGAGGTTGGATGGATACCGAGGGAGGGAGGTTGGATGGATACCGAGGGAGGGAGGGTGGTTGGATACCGAGGGAGGGAGGGTGGTTGGATACGGAGGGAGGGACGGTGGTTGGATACGGAGGGAGGGACGGTGGTTGGATACGGAGGGAGGGACGGTGGTTGGATACGGAGGGAGGGACGGTGGTTGGATACGGAGGGAGGGACGGTGGTTGGATACGGAGGGAGGGACGGTGGTTGGATACGGAGGGAGGGACGGTGGTTGGATACGGAGGGAGGGACGGTGGTTGGATACGGAGGGAGGGACGGTGGTTGGATACGGAGGGAGGGACGGTGGTTGGATACGGAGGGAGGGACGGTGGTTGGATACGGAGGGAGGGACGGTGGTTGGATACGGAGGGAGGGACGGTGGTTGGATACGGAGGGAGGGACGGTGGTTGGATACGGAGGGAGGGACGGTGGTTGGATACGGAGGGAGGGACGGTGGTTGGATACGGAGGGAGGGACGGTGGTTGGATACGGAGGGAGGGACGGTGGTTGGATACGGAGGGAGGGACGGTGGTTGGATACGGAGGGAGGGACGGTGGTTGGATACGGAGGGAGGGACGGTGGTTGGATACGGAGGTAGGGACGGTGGTTGGATACGGAGGGAGGGACGGTGGTTGGATACGGAGGGAGGGACGGTGGTTGGACACGGAGGGAGGGACGGTGGTTGGACACGGAGGGAGGGACGGTGGTTGGACACGGAGGGAGGGACGGTGGTTGGACACGGAGGGAGGGACGGTGGTTGGACACGGAGGGAGGGACGGTGGTTGGACACGGAGGGAGGGACGGTGGTTGGACACGGAGGGAGGGACGGTGGTTGGACACGGAGGGAGGGACGGTGGTTGGACACGGAGGGAGGGACGGTGGTTGGACACGGAGGGAGGGACGGTGGTTGGACACAGAGGGAGGGACGGTGGTTGGACACGGAGGGAGGGACGGTGGTTGGACACGGAGGGAGGGACGGTGGTTGGACACGGAGGGAGGGACGGTGGTTGGACACGGAGGGAGGGACGGTGGTTGGACACGGAGGGAGGGACGGTGGTTGGACACGGAGGGAGGGACGGTGGTTGGACACGGAGGGAGGGACGGTGGTTGGACACGGAGGGAGGGACGGTGGTTGGACACGGAGGGAGGGAGGGTGGTTGGACACGGAGGGAGGGAGGGTGGTTGGACACGGAGGGAGGGAGGGTGGTTGGATACGGAGGGAGGGAGGGAGGGTGGTTGGATACGGAGGGAGGGAGGGAGGGTGGTTGGATACGGAGGGAGGGTGGTTGGATACGGAGGGAGGGTGGTTGGATACGGAGGGAGGGTGGTTGGATACGGAGGGAGGGTGGTTGGATACGGAGGGAGGGTGGTTGGATACGGAGGGAGGGTGGTTGGATACGGAGGGAGGGAATGTGGTTGGATACGGAGGGAGGGAATGTGGTTGGATACGGAGGGAGGGAATGTGGTTGGATACGGAGGGAGGGTGGTTGGATACGGAGGGAGGGTGGTTGGATACGGAGGGAGGGTGGTTGGATACGGAGGGAGGGAGGTTGGATACGGAGGGAGGGAGGTTGGATACGGAGGGAGGGAGGTTGGATACGGAGGGAGGGAGGTTGGATACGGAGGGAGGGAGGTTGGATACGGAGGGAGGGAGGTTGGATACGGAGGGAGGGTGGTTGGATACGGAGGGAGGGAGGTTGGATACGGAGGGAGGGACGGTGGTTGGATACGGAGGGAGGGACGGTGGTTGGATACGGAGGGAGGGACGGTGGTTGGATACGGAGGGAGGGACGGTGGTTGGATACGGAGGGAGGGACGGTGGTTGGATACGGAGGGAGGGACGGTGGTTGGATACGGAGGGAGGGACGGTGGTTGGATACGGAGGGAGGGACGGTGGTTGGACACGGAGGGAGGGACGGTGGTTGGACACGGAGGGAGGGACGGTGGTTGGACACGGAGGGAGGGACGGTGGTTGGACACGGAGGGAGGGACGGTGGTTGGACACGGAGGGAGGGACGGTGGTTGGACACGGAGGGAGGGACGGTGGTTGGACACTGAGGGAGGGAGGGTGGTTGGATACGGAGGGAGGGAGGGTGGTTGGATACGGAGGGAGGGAGGGTGGTTGGATACGGAGGGAGGGAGGGAGGGTGGTTGGATACGGAGGGAGGGTGGTTGGATACGGAGGGAGGGTGGTTGGATACGGAGGGAGGGTGGTTGGATACGGAGGGAGGGTGGTTGGATACGGAGGGAGGGTGGTTGGATACGGAGGGAGGGTGGTTGGATACGGAGGGAGGGAATGTGGTTGGATACGGAGGGAGGGACGGTGGTTCTCACCCCAGAGTTCCACCAGCTTGGACAAGATGATGAAACAGGTCTTCTGGGCGATGGGGTCGGGGAAGTCGACAGCTCCCTGGATGATGGTGAACAGAACCCGCTCTACGTTCTCAACACCTGGGGAGGAACCACACACTTAGAACCCTGGAGAACCACACAACAAATATTTATAGCTGAGGAACCACACACACACACACAGAACCCTGTAGAACCACACCCCAAACATTTATAGCTGAGGAATCACACACACTTAGAACCCACTTAATGTTCTCAACACCTGGGTAACAGAACACACACGCAGAACCCTGGAGAACCACAGTACACACTGAGCAGCAGCTCACCCTGGTTGGCCAGGACTTCGTTCATCCCGCTGGAGGTTATCGTCTGTATGAAGGTGAAGTAGCTTCTACGTAACATTTGTTTCTCCAGAGCTGCTGCCTGGTCGTTGTCCTCAGCAGGTCGACACAACACCTCAAAGATGGCCAGGACCAGAGGCATGAACACCTGCTGCAGGAAAGGAGACACCTGGTCCTGGAGAGGAGAGAGACAGAGAGGACCAGAGACATGAACACCTGCTGTAGGAACAGAGACACCTGGTCCTGGAGAGGAGAGAGACAGAGACACCTGGTCCTGGAGAGGAGAGAGACACCTGGTCCTGGAGAGGAGAGAGACACCTGGTCCTGGAGAGGAGAGAGACACCTGGTCCAGGGAATGGGGACATTGACTATAAACCTAAACCTAACCCTTTTAGCTGGCCTGTTAGCAGTCAGTCCTCTACCATAGATATTTGGTAAGGGCCGGTTTCCTGGACAGATGAATCTTAGTCGTGGACTAAAACCCTTCCTATGGAGATCCTACCTTAGTCCAGGAGACCAGCCCCAGATGTCCTCTAACTGTGTAGCAGGTCCCTGGTTACCTTGAACTTAGCGGTGATCTGACTGATGAGGGTATGAACTCCTGCAGGTCCCTGGTTACCTTGAACTTAGCGGTGATCTGACTGATGAGGGGTATAAACTCCTGCAGGTCCCTGGTTACCTTGAACTTAGCGGTTATCTGACTGATGAGGGGTATAAACTCCTGCAGGTCCCTGGTTACCTTGAACTTAGCGGTGATCTGACTGATGAGGGTTTGAACTTAGCGGTGATCTGACTGATGAGGGTATAAACTCCTGCAGGTCCCCCTGGTTACCTTGAACTTAGCGGTGATCTGACTGATGAGGGTATAAACTCCTGCAGGTCCCTGGTTACCTTGAACTTAGCGGTGATCTGACTGATGAGGGGTATAAACTCCTGCAGGTCCCTGGTTACCTTGAACTTAGCGGTGATCTGACTGATGAGGGTATAAACTCCTGCAGGTCCCTGGTTACCTTGAACTTAGCGGTGATCTGACTGATGAGGGGTATAAACTCCTGCAGGTCCCTGGTTACCTTGAACTTAGCGGTGATCTGACTGATGAGGGTATAAACTCCTGCAGGTCCCTGGTTACCTTGAACTTAGCGGTGATCTGACTGATGAGGGGTATGAACTCCTGCAGGTCCCTGGCCTCGCAGTCCTTCAGCATGTGCTCCGATGCCGCCGGGACGAAGGGCAGGACCTCTTCTTCGAGACAGATGATCATGCGATGAAGGAAGGAGCGGACAGCGCTACGCAGAGACCCCCTCTGGACAGGACAGCTCAGTGCAGGCAGGAAGGTCTGCAGACAGTCTCTGTAGACTTCAGTACATCCACACTGCTTCACTGTCTGCTTGTTGCTGAACGCCTTACTGGTACGACTAGAGGGGGGGGGGGGAGAGAGGGAGGGAGGAGAGAGGGGAACAGAGAGAGAGGGAGGGAGGGGGGAACAGAGAGAGAGGGAGGGGAGAGAGAAGCGCAGAGATGGGAGAGGGGGAAGGAGAGGGAGGGGGAGAGAGAGGGGAGAGATGTAGTATTTTTAGCAGGAACAGAACTTGTAAACCCAGAGAGAAGAGTGCTGAGCGATTAGTGCTTTTTGAGGTGGGTTCGGTTTCAGTTCTATAAATAACTAGTGAATGTTTTATGCATTATGTGGGTTGAATGCTGTAACAGAATGAAATAAAAGGCCATTACTGCTCATCACTTATTAACCATTTATTCACATGACTTTAAGACACACGACATGACATTATCTCTGAAGACTACACTACATGACCAGACATTATCTCTGAAGACGACACTACATGACCAGACATTATCTCTGAAGACGACACTACATGACCAGACATTATCTCTGAAGACTACTGTACATGACCAGACATTATCTCTGAAGACTACTGTACATGACCAGACATTATCTCTGAAGACTACTGTACATGACCAGACATTATCTCTGAAGACTACTGTACGTGACCAGACATTATCTCTGAAGACGACACTACGTGACCAGACATTATCTCTGAAGACGACACTACGTGACCAGACATTATCTCTGAAGACGACACTACATGACCAGACATTATCTCTGAAGACTACTGTACATGACCAGACATTATCTCTGAAGACTACTGTACATGACCAGACATTATCTCTGAAGACTACTGTACATGACCAGACATTATCTCTGAAGACTACTGTACATGAACATTATCTCTGAAGACTACTGTACATTAACATTATCTCTGAAGACTAATGTACATGACCAGACATTATCTCTGAAGACTACTGTACATAACCAGACATTATCTCTGAAGACTACTGTACGTGACCAGACATTATCTCTGAAGACTACTGTACATAACCAGACATTATCTCTGAAGACTACTGTACATGACCAGACATTATCTCTGAAGACTACTGTACATGACCAGACATTATCTCTGAAGACTAATGTACATGACCAAAAGTATGTGGACACCTGGTCTTCCAACAACTCATTCCCTACCCCCCGCTATAACAGCCTCCACTCTTCTGGGAAGGCTTTCCACTAGATGTTGGAACATTGCTGCTATAACAGCCTCCACTCTTCTGGGAAGGCTTTCCACTAGATGTTGGAACATTGCTGCTATAACAGCCTCCACTCTTCTGGGAAGGCGTTCCACTAGATGTTGGAACATTGCTGCTATAACAGCCCCTACTCTTCTGGGAAGGCTTTCCACTAGATGTTGGAACATTACTGCTATAACAGCCTCCACTCTTCTGGGAAGGCTTTCCACTAGATGTTGGAACATTGCTGCTATAACAGCCTCCACTCTTCTGGGAAGGCTTTTCACTAGATGTGGGAACATTGCTGCTATAACAGCCTCCACTCTTCTGGGAAGGCTTTTCACTAGATGTGGGAACATTGCTGTGGGGACTTGCTTCCATTCAGCCACAACAGCCTTAGTGAGGTCGGGGACTTGATGTTGAGCGATTAGGTCTGGCTCACACTCACTTCTTTTTATAAGAAACATTAATGTGTTGAAAATCCCTAATTGTTTGCGTAGTCAGCTGACACACACACACTTACCCCTCCAGACATGCCACCAGGGGTCTTTTCACCGTCCACAAATCCAGAACAAATCCAAGAACGTGTACAGTATTATATAGAGCCCTTATTGCATGGAACTTCCTTCCATCTCATATTGCTCAAATAAACAGCAAACCTGGTTTAACAAACCAGATAAAGCAACACCTGGTGGCACAACGCCTCTCCCCTATTGGACCTAGATAGTCTGTGTGTATTGATATGAGGGCAGATACAGCAACACCTGGTGGCACAACGCCTCGCCCCTATTGGACCTAGATAGTCTGTATGTATTGATATGAGGGTAGATACAGCAACACCTCACGGCACAACGCCTCTCCTCTATTGGACCTAGATAGTCTGTATGTATTGATATGAGGGTAGATACAGCAACACCTGGTGGCACAACGCCTCTCCTCTATTGGACCTAGATAGTCTGTATGTATTGATATGAGGGCAGATAAAGCAACACCTGGTGGCACAACGCCTCTCCTCTATTGGACCTAGATAGTCTGTATGTATTGATATGAGGGCAGATAAAGCAACACCTCTCCCCTATTGGACCTAGCTAGTCTGTATGTATTGATATGAGGGCAGATACAGCAACACCTCTCCCCTATTGGACCTAGATAGTCTGTATCTATTGATATGAGGGCAGATAAAGTGGCACAACGCCTCTCCCCTATTGGACCTAGATAGTCTGTATGTATTGATATGAGGGCAGATAAAGCAACGCCTCGCCCCTATTGGACCTAGATAGTCTGTATGTATTGATATGAGGGCAGATACAGCAACACCTGGTGGCACAACGCCTCTCCCCTATTGGACCTAGATAGTCTGTATGTATTGATATGAGGGCAGATAAAGCAACACCTGGTGGCACATCACCTCTCCTCTATTGGACCTAGCTAGTCTGTATGTATTGATATGAGGGCAGATACAGCAACACCTGGTGGCACAACGCCTCTCCCCTATTGGACCTAGATAGTCTGTATGTATTGATATGAGGGCAGATAAAGTGGCACAACGCCTCTCCCCTATTGGACCTAGATAGTCTGTATGTATTGATATGAGGGCAGATACAGCAACACCTGGTGGCACAACGCCTCTCCCCTATTGGACCTAGATAGTCTGTATGTATTGATATGAGGGCAGATACAGCAACACCTCTCCCCTATTGGACCTAGATAGTCTGTATGTATTGATATGAGGGCAGATAAAGCAACACCTCTCCCCTATTGGACCTAGATAGTCTGTATGTATTGATATGAGGGCAGATACAGCAACACCTGGTGGCACAACACCTCTCCTCTATTGGACCTAGATAGTCTGTATGTATTGATATGAGGGCAGATAAAGCAACACCTGGTGGCACAACACCTCGCCCCTATTGGACCTAGATAGTCTGTATGTATTGATATGAGGGCAGATACAGCAACACCTCTCCCCTATTGGACCTAGATAGTCTGTATGTATTGATATGAGGGCAGATAAAGCAACGCCTCTCCCCTATTGGACCTAGATAGTCTGTATGTATTGATATGAGGGCAGATACAGCAACACCTGGTGGCACAACACCTCTCCCCTATTGGACCTAGATAGTCTGTATGTATTGATATGAGGGCAGATACAGCAACACCTCTCCCCTATTGGACCTAGATAGTCTGTATGTATTGATATGAGGGCAGATACAGCAACGCCTCGCCCCTATTGGACCTAGATAGTCTGTATGTATTGATATGAGGGCAGATACAGCAACACCTGGTGGCACAACACCTCTCCCCTATTGGACCTAGATAGTCTGTATGTATTGATATGAGGGCAGATACAGCAACGCCTCGCCCCTATTGGACCTAGATAGTCTGTATGTATTGATATGAGGGCAGATACAGCAACACCTGGTGGCACAACACCTCTCCCCTATTGGACCTAGATAGTCTGTATGTATTGATATGAGGGCAGATACAGCAACACCTCTCCCCTATTGGACCTAGATAGTCTGTATGTATTGATATGAGGGTAGATACAGCAACACCTGGTGGCACAACGCCTCTCCCCTATTGGACCTAGATAGTCTGTATGTATTGATATGAGGGCAGATACAGCAACACCTGGTGGCACAACGCCTCTCCTCTATTGGACCTAGATAGTCTGTATGTATTGATATGAGGGCAGATACAGCAACACCTCTCCTCTATTGGACCTAGATAGTCTGTATGTATTGATATGAGGGCAGATAAAGCAACACCTGGTGGCACAACACCTCTCCTCTATTGGACCTAGATAGTCTGTATGTATTGATATGAGGGCAGATACAGCATCACCTGGTGGCACAACGCCTCTCCCCTATTGGACCTAGATAGTCTGTATGTATTGATATGAGGGTAGATACAGCAACACCTGGTGGCACAACGCCTCTCCCCTATTGGACCTAGATAGTCTGTATGTATTGATATGAGGGTAGATACAGCAACACCTGGTGGCACAACGCCTCTCCTCTATTGGACCTAGATAGTCTGTATGTATTGATATGAGGGCAGATATAGCAACACCTGGTGGCACAACGCCTCTCCTCTATTGGACCTAGATAGTCTGTATGTATTGATATGAGGGCAGATAAAGCAACACCTCTCCTCTATTGGACCTAGATAGTCTGTATGTATTGATATGAGGGCAGATATAGCAACACCTGGTGGCACAACGCCTCTCCTCTATTGGACCTAGATAGTCTGTATGTATTGATATGAGGGCAGATATAGCAACACCTGGTGGCACAACGCCTCTCCTCTATTGGACCTAGATAGTCTGTATGTATTGATATGAGGGCAGATATAGCAACACCTGGTGGCACAACGCCTCTCCTCTATTGGACCTAGATAGTCTGTATGTATTGATATGAGGGCAGATAAAGCAACACCTCTCCCCTATTGGACCTAGCTAGTCTGTATGTATTGATATGAGGGCAGATACAGCAACACCTCTCCCCTATTGGACCTAGATAGTCTGTATGTATTGATATGAGGGCAGATACAGCAACACCTGGTGGCACAACACCTCTCCCCTATTGGACCTAGATAGTCTGTATGTATTGATATGAGGGCAGATACAGCAACACCTCTCCCCTATTGGACCTAGATAGTCTGTATGTATTGATATGAGGGCAGATAAAGTGGCACAACACCTCTCCTCTATTGGACCTAGATAGTCTGTATGTATTGATATGAGGGCAGATAAAGCAACACCTGGTGGCACAACACCTCTCCCCTATTGGACCTAGATAGTCTGTATGTATTGATATGAGGGCAGATAAAGCAACACCTCACGGCACAACGCCTCTCCCCTATTGGACCTAGATAGTCTGTATGTATTGATATGAGGGCAGATAAAGTGGCACCTCACGGCACAACGCCTCTCCCCTATTGGACCTAGATAGTCTGTATGTATGTACTGATATGTAGGATACGTGTGCCTTTAAACATGTATGGAGTTCTGTCCTTGAGCTGTTCTTGTCTATTGATGTTCTGTATTATGTTTCATGTCGACCCCAGTGTTCTGGGTTCTGTGTTCTGTGCTCTGGGTTCTGTGCTCTGGGTTCTGTGTTCTGTGCTCTGGGTTCTGTGCTCTGGGTTCTGTGTTCTGGGTTCTGTGTTCTGTGCTCTGGGTTCTGTGCTCTGTGCTCTGGGTTCTGTGTTCTGGGTTCTGTGCTCTGGGTTCTGTGCTCTGGGTTCTGTGCTCTGGGTTCTGTGCTCTGGGTTCTGTGTTCTGGGTTCTGTGTTCTGTGCTCTGGGTTCTGTGCTCTGTGCTCTGGGTTCTGTGTTCTGGGTTCTGTGCTCTGGGTCCTGTGCTCTGGGTTCTGTGCTCTGGGTTCTGGGTTCTGTGCTCTGGGTTCTGTGTTCTGGGTTCTGTGCTCTGGGTCCTGTGCTCTGGGTTCTGTGCTCTGGGTCCTGTGCTCTGGGTTCTGTGCTCTGGGTCCTGTGCTCTGGGTTCTGTGCTCTGGGTCCTGTGCTCTGGGTCCTGTGCTCTGGGTTCTGTGCTCTGGGTTCTGTGCTCTGGGTCCTGTGCTCTGGGTCCTGTGCTCTGGGTTCTGTGCTCTGGGTCCTGTGCTCTGGGTCCTGTGCTCTGGGTCCTGTGCTCTGGGTTCTGTGCTCTGGGTTCTGTGCTCTGGGTTCTGTGCTCTGGGTTCTGTGCTCTGGGTTCTGTGCTCTGGGTTCTGTGCTCTGTGTGGAACCCCAGGAAGAGTAGCTGCTGCTTTTGCAACAGCTAATGTGGATCCTAATAAAATACCAGAATAGCCCAACCCGGACGATGCTGGGACAATTGTGTGCCGCCTCATGGGTCTCTCGGTCGCGGGCCGGCTGCGACACAGCCTGGGATCAAACCCGGGTCAGTAGTGACGCCTCTAGCGCTGCGATGCAGTGCCTTAGACCGCTGGCCACTGGGCCTTACTTATAACCAAATGTTGCAGTTGGGGGTTAAGGCTTAGTGTTACTAGGGCTTAGTGTTACTAGGGCTCAGTGTTACTAGGGCTCAGTGTTACTAGGGCTCAGTGTTACTAGGGCTCAGTGTTACTAGGGCTCAGTGTTACTAGGGCTCAGTGTTACTAGGGCTTAGTGTTCCTAGGGCATAGTATTCCTAGGGCTCAGTGTTACTAGGGCTCAGTGTTACTAGGGCTCAGTGTTACTAGGGCTCAGTGTTACTAGGGCTCAGTGTTACTAGGGCTCAGTGTTACTAGGGCTCAGTGTTCCTAGGGCATAGTGTTCCTAGGGCATAGTGTTACTAGGGCTCAGTGTTACTAGGGCTCAGTGTTACTAGGGCTCAGTGTTACTAGGGCTCAGTGTTACTAGGGCTTAGTGTTACTAGGGCTCAGTGTTACTAGGGCTCAGTGTTACTAGGGCTCAGTGTTACTAGGGCTTAGTGTTACTAGGGCTCAGTGTTACTAGGGCTCAGTGTTACTAGGGCTTAGTGTTACTAGGGCTTAGTGTTACTAGGGCTTAGTGTTCCTAGGGCTTAGTGTTCCTAGGGCTCAGTGCTCCTAGGGCTCAGTGTTCCTAGGGCTCAGTGTTCCTAGGGCTCAGTGTTCCTAGGGCTCAGTGTTACTAGGGCTTAGTGTTACTAGGGCTTAGTGTTACTAGGGCTTAGTGTTCCTAGGGCTTAGTGTTCCTAGGGCTTAGTGTTACTAGGGCTTAGTGTTACTAGGGCTCAGTGTTCCTAGGGCTCAGTGTTCCTAGGGCTTAGTGTTACTAGGGCTTAGTGTTCCTAGGGCTTAGTGCTCCTAGGGCTTAGTGTTCCTAGGGCTCAGTGTTCCTAGGGCATAGTGTTACTAGGGCTTAGTGTTCCTAGGGCTTAGTGTTCCTAGGGCTTAGTGTTCCTAGGGCTTAGTGTTCCTAGGGCCCAGTGTTACTAGGGCATAGTGTTCCTAGGGCTTAGTGTTCCTAGGGCTCAGTGTTCCTAGGGCATAGTGTTCCTAGGGCTCAGTGTTCCTAGGGCATAGTGTTCCTAGGGCATAGTGTTACTAGGGCATAGTGTTCCTAGGGCTTAGTGTTACTAGGGCTTAGTGTTACTAGGGCTTAGTGTTACTAGGGCTTAGTGTTACTAGGGCTTAGTGTTACTAGGGCTTAGTGTTCCTAGGGCTTAGTGTTACTAGGGCTTAGTGTTCCTAGGGCTTAGTGTTACTAGGGCTTAGTGTTCCTAGGGCTTAGTGTTACTAGGGCTTAGTGTTCCTAGGGCTTAGTGTTCCTAGGGCTCAGTGTTCCTAGGGCATAGTGTTACTAGGGCATAGTGTTCCAAGGGCATAGTGTTCCTAGGGCTTAGTGTTCCTAGGACTTATATCAGGGGGTGGTGTTTGTATATCAGGGTCAGTGTTTGTACATCAGGGTCAGTGTTTGTACATCAGGGTCAGTGTTTGTACATCAGGGTCAGTGTTTGTACATCAGGGTCAGTGTTTGTATATCAGGGTCAGTGTTTGTACATCAGGGTCAGTGTTTGTACATCAGGGTCAGTGTTTGTACATCAGGGTCAGTGTTTGTATATCAGGGTCAGTGTTTGTATATCAGGGTCAGTGTTTGTATATCAGGGTCAGTGTTTGTACATCAGGGTCAGTGTTTGTACATCAGGGTCAGTGTTTGTACATCAGGGTCAGTGTTTGTACATCAGGGTCAGTGTTTGTATATCAGGGTCAGTGTTTGTACATCAGGGTCAGTGTTTGTATATCAGGGTCAGTGTTTGTACATCAGGGTCAGTGTTTGTACATCAGGGTCAGTGTTTGTACATCAGGGTCAGTGTTTGTACATCAGGGTCAGTGTTTGTACATCAGGGTCAGTGTTTGTACATCAGGGTCAGTGTTTGTACATCAGGGTCAGTGTTTGTACATCAGGGTCAGTGTTTGTACATCAGGGTCAGTGTTTGTACATCAGGGTCAGTGTTTGTACATCAGGGTCAGTGTTTGTACATCAGGGTCAGTGTTTGTACATCAGGGTCAGTGTTTGTACATCAGGGTCAGTGTTTGTACATCAGGGTCAGTGTTTGTACATCAGGGTCAGTGTTTGTATATCAGGGTCAGTGTTTGTACATCAGGGTCAGTGTTTGTACATCAGGGTCAGTGTTTGTACATCAGGGTCAGTGTTTGTACATCAGGGTCAGTGTTTGTACATCAGGGTCAGTGTTTGTACATCAGGGTCAGTGTTTGTACATCAGGGTCAGTGTTTGTACATCAGGGTCAGTGTTTGTACATCAGGGTCAGTGTTTGTACATCAGGGTCAGTGTTTGTACATCAGGGTCAGTGTTTGTACATCAGGGTCAGTGTTTGTACATCAGGGTCAGTGTTTGTACATCAGGGTCAGTGTTTGTATATCAGGGTCAGTGTTTGTACATCAGGGTCAGTGTTTGGATATTTACCTAGCGAAGCCAACAGCGTGACTGAGACAGTCGGCCAGCGCAGCCTGCCTCTCCTCCTCCCTCTCAGAGGCCAGTTTGGCCAGCAGCAGACGGAAGGCGTCGGTCAGCGGGGTCAGCAGGGATCTCATCAGCGCCTGCTTCCTCTCCGCGGGACTCTCTCCGTGGACGATCAACACCCCCGCCGTCTCAAATATAAACAGCTGGTCATCGCTGGTCAGCAGCGCAGGGAAACCGTTCTCCTGAGGCACATATGGGGAGGGGAAGGAAGGTCAGTACAGGGGGGGTAATGTATGGAGGGTAAGGTAGGTCAGTACAGAGGGAGGGTAAGGTAGGTCAGTACAGAGGGGGGGTAAGGTAGGTCAGTACAGAGGGAGGGTAATGTATGGAGGGGAATGAAGGTCAGTACAGGGGGGGTAATGTATGGAGGGGAATGAAGGTCAGTAATGTATGGAGGGTAAGGTAGGTCAGTACAGAGGGAGGGTAATGTATGGAGGGTAAGGTAGGTCAGTACAGAGGGAGGGATGGTAATGTATGGAGGGTAAGGTAGGTCAGTACAGAGGGAGGGGAATGTATGGAGGGTAAGGTAGGTCAGTACAGAGGGAAGGTAATGTATGGAGGGGAATGAAGGTCAGTAATGTATGGAGGGTAAGGTAGGTCAGTACAGAGGGAGGGTAATGTATGGAGGGTAAGGTAGGTCAGTACAGAGGGAGGGATGGTAATGTATGGAGGGTAAGGTAGGTCAGTACAGAGGGAGGGGAATGTATGGAGGGTAAGGTAGGTCAGTACAGAGGGAAGGTAATGTATGGAGGGGAATGAAGGTCAGTGCAGAGGGAGGGGAATGAAGGTCAGTGCAGAGGGAGGGGAATGTATGGTAGGTAAGGTAAGGTAAGGTAGGTCAGTACAGGGGGAGGGTAATGTATGGAGGGTAAGGTAGGTCAGTACAGGGGGGGTAATGTATGGAGGGTAAGGTAGGTCAGTACAGAGGGAGGGTAATGTATGGAGGAGAATGAAGGTCAGTAATGTATGGAGGGTAAGGTAGGTCAGTACAGAGGGAGGGTAATGTATGGAGGGTAAGGTAGGTCAGTACAGGGGGGGTAATGTATGGAGGGTAAGGTAGGTCAGTACAGAGGGAGGGTAATGTATGGAGGGGAATGAAGGTCAGTGCAGAGGGAGGGGAATGAAGGTCAGTGCAGAGGGAGGGTAATGTATGGTAGGTAAGGTAAGGTAAGGTAGGTCAGTACAGAGGGAGGGTAATGTATGGAAGGTAATGAAGGCCAGTACAGAGGGAGGGTAATGTATGGAAGGTAATGAAGGTCAGTACAGAGTGAGGGTAATGTATGGATGGGAATGAAAGTCAGTCAAGGGGGAGGGTAATGTATGGAAGGTAATGAAGACAAGTACAGAGGGAGGGTAATGTATGGAAGGTAATGAAGGTCAGTCAAGGGGGAGGGTAATGTATGGAAGGTAATGAAGGCCAGTACAGAGGGAGGGTAATGTATGGAAGGTAATGAAGATCAGTACAGAGGGAGGGTAATGTATGGAAGGTAATGTATGGAAGGTAATGAAGGTCAGTACAGAGTGAGGGTAATGTATGGAGGGTAAGGTAGGTCAGTACAGAGGGAGGGTAATGTATGGAGGGTAAGTCAGTACAGAGGGAGGGTAATGTATGGAGGGTAAGGTAGGTCAGTACAGAGGGAGGGTAATGTATGGAGGGTAATGTATGGAAGGTAATGAAAGTCAGTACAGAGTGAGGGTAATGTATGGAGGGTAAGGTAGGTCAGTACAGAGGGAGGGTAATGTATGGAGGGTAAGTCATTGGAGAGATGCTGTTGATGGTAATGTAGGTCAGTGAAGAGAGATACTGTAGAGGGTAATGTATATGAGGGGAGGGTTAACTTACAGGAGGTGCTAGCTCAGCAGGTCTATAGAGGGTAATGTGTGGAGGGTAATGTATATGAGGGGAGAGGTAACTTACAGGAGGTGCTAGCTCAGCTGGTCTGTAGAGGGTAATGTATATGAGGGGAGAGGTAACTTACAGGATGAGCTCCAGCTGGTCTGTAGAGGGTAATGTGTAGAGGGCAATGTATATGAGGGGAGAGGTAACTTACAGGAGGAGCTCCAGCAGGTCTGTAAAGTGTAATGTGTGGAGGGTAATGTGTGAGAGGTAACTTACAGGAGGAGCTAGCTCCAGCAGGTCCTGTATCCTGGACAGGATGTCTTCAATGAAGGAGTTCATGTGTTTACTGGCAACAGAGTAAACAGAGGACAGGGTTGGGGTCAATCACAAAGAACCTTCTAGAACTATTACTGTAAACAGAGGACAGGGTTAGGGTCAATCACAAATAACCTTCTAGAACTATTACTGTAAACAGAGGACAGGGTTAGGGTCAATCACAAAGAACCTTCTAGAACTATTACTGTAAACAGAGGACAGGGTTAGGGTCAATCACAAAGAACCTTCTAGAACTATTACTGTAAACAGAGGACAGGGTTGGGGTCAATCACAAAGAACCTTCTAGAACTATTACTGTAAACAGAGGACAGGGTTAGGGTCAATCACAAAGAACCTTCTAGAACTATTACTGTAAACAGAGGACAGGGTTAGGGTCAATCACAAAGAACCTTCTAGAACTATTACTGTAAACAGAGGACAGGGTTGGGGTCAAACACAAAGAACCTTCTAGACTTATTACTGTAAACAGAGGACAGGGTTGGGGTCAAACACAAAGAACCTTCTAGAATTATTACTGTAAACAGAGGACAGGGTTGGGGTCAATCACAAAGAACCTTCTAGAACTATATAATATATAACGACATGTCCTGCTTTCTGGTGATCTGGTGTTGACTACCAGGACAGGGTCCAACCAGTCTGCTGATAATACTGGTCCAACAGGTACCCTATAATCTACAACAAGGACCCATAGAGCTCTGGTCTAAAGTAGTGCACTATATAGGGAATAGGGCTCTGGTCTAAAGTAGTGCACTATATAGGGAATAGGGCTCTGGTCTAAAGTAGTGTACTATATAGGGAATAGGACCCTGATCTAAAGTAATGCACTACATAGGGAATAGGGCCCTGGTCTAAAGTAGTGCACTATATAGGGAATAGGGGCCCTGGTCTAAAGTAGTGTACTATATAGGGAATAGGGCCCTGGTCTAAAGTAGTGCACTATATAGGGAATAGGGCTCTGGTCTAAAGTAGTGTACTATATAGGGAATAGGGGCCCATTGGGAACACAGGGTAACGCGTGCTTAGTGACGGTACAGCTGGACTTACTGCAGTGTCTTGACGAACCGTGAGAAGAGGTAGGCCACTCTGCTACGGACCTTAGGACTGCTGTGTCTCAGACCGCGATGGTCCAGAAAGGACATCTACAGGGACACAGTAACACAATGATACAAAACCTCCCCTTTAACCAGGGGTCCACTGTCCCTCTCCTCAACACTGATACAAAACCTCCCCTTTAACCAGGGGTCCACTGTCCCTCTACTCTCCTCAACACTGATACAAAACCTCCCCTTTAACCAGGGGTCCACTGTCCCTCTCCTCAACACTGATACAAAACCTCCCCTTTAACCAGGGGTCCACTGTCCCTCTCCTCAACACTGATACAAAACCTCCCCTTTAACCAGGGGTCCACTGTCCCTCTCCTCAACACTGATACAATACCTCCCCTTTAACCAGGGGTCCACTGTCCCTCTCCTCAACACTGTGAAGACACAATGTTAAAAGGTAGAGTTCATTGATTCAGCGACTGAGCTAGGACAGTCTAGTATTGCAGAACTAACTGAGCTAGGACAGACAGTCAGGTACTGCAGAACTAACTGAGCTAGGACAGACAGTCTAGTACTACAGAACTAACTGAGCCAGGACAGACAGTCTAGTACTGCAGAACTAACTGAGCCAGGACAGACAGTCTAGTACTGCAGAACTAACCAGGACAATAGGAATGTGCTGCGGTTCAACCAGGAAGAACTTGTCGTAACGAACCACCGTCTCGAAGAACTCCAGCGACACAGACGTGTGTTGGTAACCACTGAGACCAGAGGAGACCAGCTGAGGAGACAGGGAGAACACAGGATATGATGTCAGACATTAGAAACAACAGACTGTGTGTTGGTAACCACTGAGACCAGAGGAGACCAGCTGAGGAGACAGGGAGAACACAGGATATGATGTCAGACATTAGAAACAACAGACTGTGTGTTGGTAACCAATGAGACCAGAGGAGACCAGCTGAGGAGACCAGCTGAGGAGACAGGGAGAACACAGGATATGATGTCAGACATTAGAAACAACAGACTGTGTGTTGGTAACCACTGAGACCAGAGGAGACCAGCTGAGGAGACAGGGAGAACACAGGATATGATGTCAGACATTAGAAACAACAGACTGTGTGTTGGTAACCCCTGAGACCAGCTGAGGAGACCAGCTGAGGAGACAGGGAGAACACAGGATATGATGTCAGACATTAGAAACAACAGACTGTGTGTTGGTAACCACTGAGACCAGAGGA
Source organism: Oncorhynchus clarkii lewisi (assembly GCF_045791955.1). NCBI lineage: Eukaryota > Metazoa > Chordata > Actinopteri > Salmoniformes > Salmonidae > Oncorhynchus > Oncorhynchus clarkii. Next base: position 35,652,437 of record NC_092179.1, on the reverse strand, counting down.
GACCAGCTGAGGAGACAGGGAGAACATGATGTCAGACATCAGGATCAAGGGTTGTCAGCGGACTGGCTGGCTGTGTGTAACTCACCGTTCTCATCATATCCTGCAGGGCGGAGGTCTTGGCCGTGTCGCCAGAGAAGTGAGCTCCGTGAGACGCAGGCAGAGCCTCTCCTAGCATGTACAGCAGCCTGATGGCCACCTCCACCTCCATGAAGGACGCCGTCTGCCAACGCCTGAGACACACAATCAGGATCAATACACGCTTCTTCACAACAGTTGTTTAAAACAAGGGGCAAAGTTAGGAAATAAGGTGGACATCGGGGAACAAAACAAGATGGAGTCTTACTGTATGGTGTTGTTGAAGACTCTGCCTACAGCTTCCAGGAGCAGGTCAGGAGACACCTGAGCCAGGCGATCCAACAGCATCTTCAACTGTTTCCTGTACTCTACAAACATCGCTTCATCCTCCCCCTGAGACAGAGAGACAGAGAGAGAGAGAGAGGATAGAGGAAGAGAGAGACAGAGAGACAGAGACAGCAAGAGAAGGAGAAGGAGATAGAGAGAAAGGAGAGAGAGAAGGCGCGAGAGAGAAAGAGAAAGGAGAGAGAGAAGGAGCGAGAGAGGAGAGAGAAAGGAGAGAGAGAGGAGAGAGAAAGGAGAGAGAAAGAGGGGGGAGGAGATGGACAGAGAAAGAGGGGGGAAGAGATGGACAGAGGAAGATAGAGACAGTGAGTAATGAAAATGCTGTTCAACTCCCCCCCCACAATTTAAAACTCACTCAAAGTTTTTACCTCGTTGTCAAAGTTGTACTCTTCATCATAAGTTAGTTTCTTCATGACGGCCAACATGATGTCCTGGTGAGACAGAGAGCACAGTCAACATACTGGATACAGTGAGGGGAAAAAGGTATTTGATCCCCTGCTGATTTTGTACGTTTGCCCACTGACAAAGAAATGATCAGTCTATAATTTTAATGGTAGGTTTATTTGAACAGTGAGAGACAGAATAACAACAAAAAAATCCCCAAAACATGTCAAAAATGTTATAAATTGATTTGCATTTTATTTCCATACTGGATATATCTGCTAACAAGATGACAGATGGACAGACACTAGATAAGGTTTTAAAAGCTTGTGGCTGGTTTCCCCAGACACAGAGTAATTATATTCCTGGAATACAATAAAATAAACATATTTTTAGTCCAGAACTAGGACTCCTCTGTGTCTGGGAAACCAGCCCAAAGAGTTCCTGATGAAATCGCACCTCAACGTGAGTCTTCTGTTGGTCTGTCAGCAGCGGGAACTAGAAGAGGAGAGACACAGCAGAATGTTCTCATTATGACACACCAGAATGTTCTCATTATGACACAACAGAATGTTCTCATTATGACACAACAGAATGTTCTCATTATGACACAACAGAATGTTCTCATTATGACACAACAGAATGTTCTCATTATGACACAACAGAATGTTCTCATTATGGAGACACACACCAGAATGTTCTCATTATGAGACACACACCAGAATGTTCTCATTATGACAACAGAATGTTCTCATTATGACACAACAGAATGTTCTCATTATGAGACACACACCAGAATGTTCTCATTATGAGACACACACCAGAATGTTCTCATTATGAGACACACACCAGAATGTTCTCATTATGACACACCAGAATGTTCTCATTATGGAGACACACACCAGAATGTTCTCATTATGAGACACACACCAGAATGTTCTCATTATGAGACACACACCAGAATGTTCTCATTATGAGACACACACCAGAATGTTCTCATTATGAGACACACACCAGAATGTTCTCATTATGAGACACACACCAGAATGTTCTCATTATGAGACACACACCAGAATGTTCTCATTATGAGACACACACCAGAATGTTCTCATTATGAGACACACACCAGAATGTTCTCATTATGAGACACACACCAGAATGTTCTCATTATGAGACACACACCAGAATGTTCTCATTATGAGACACACACCAGAATGTTCTCATTATGAGACACACACCAGAATGTTCTCATTATGAGACACACACCAGAATGTTCTCATTATGAGACACACACCAGAATGTTCTCATTATGAGACACACCAGAATGTTCTCATTATGAGACACACCAGAATGTTCTCATTATGAGACACACACCAGAATGTTCTCATTATGAGACACACACCAGAATGTTCTCATTATGAGAGACAGCAGAATGTTCTCATTATGAGACACACACCAGAATGTTCTCATTATGAGACACACACCAGAATGTTCTCATTATGAGACACACCAGAATGTTCTCATTATGAGACACAACCACAGGCCTTTTAATACAACGCAGTGGGCTATTCCAGACAGCAGGACAGACTAGCCAGCTAACTATGATAAACACACACACACACACACACACACACACACACACACACACACACACCTCTAAATGTTCTGCATCATTTGGAAAGTTAAACTTGAATGTGTTGTTGGTTTGTAAAGTCAATTATACCACGGCCATTTCCAAGTCTATATTTGTTGTAAATGTAGAATAATTCAGACAGTTAATCAGCTAATCCATTGCTGTCTCTTCCTGGAACAGGGGGGGGTAATGATAATGATTGGGGTCAGTTAGTGTGGACAGTTTCCTCCACCTTGTCTGAGTCCCAGTACTCTTCAATGGCCTCCTGTCCTCCTCTCCCTACCTGAGGCATGTGACTCTGCCACTCGGACCCCTTGAGGAAGATTAAGCAAATGAACACAAGTTTACGTCATGTTACCGTGCCAACCGGACCCTATTGAGGACGCTGTCACATGACAGTGGTCTGAGGGGCTACTCCACACCCGTTATAAAGATTATATTTCTATGGTTTCCATCCTGTCTAGTAAAGATACATCTAGAGTGACTCCCTCTCCTGTCTAGTAAAGATACATCTAGAGTGTCTCCCTCTCCTGTTTCGTAAAGATACATCTAGAGTGACTCCCTCTCCTGTTTCGTAAATATACATCTAGAGTGACACATAGAGAATAGGGAGCCATATTCCAATAGGCCTCTGGTCAGATGTAGTGCACATAGAGAATAGGGAGCCATATTCCCATAGACCTCTGATCAGATGTAGTGCACATAGAGAATAGGGAGCCATATTCCCATAGCCTCTGGTCAGATGTAGTGCACATAGAGAATAGGGAGCCATATTCCCATAGACCTCTGATCAGATGTAGTGCACATGGAGAATAGGGAGCCATATTCCAATAGGCCTCTGGTCAGATGTAGTGCACATAGAGAATAGGGAGCCATATTCCCATAGGCCTCTGGTCAGATGTAGTGCACATAGACAATAGGGAGCCATATTCCCAACTAGCAGGGTGTATCTCACCTGTTTGAGTACGTTCAGGTAGTCGTAGCAGAAGCCTACGATGTTGGCTGAGATGTCATCGTCGTCGTGGACCAGTAGCTGGAGGAGCAGAGGAACCTTGGTCTCGAGGGCACGCAGCGCCTCGGCGGCTTCCTTCACGGCGCCCCCCTTGGCCAGTTTGGTCCAGCTCAGCACCAGAGACTGGCCCATCCCGTTCACCAGTCTGGAGAACTTAGCCAGGAAGTCCACATCCTCCTCCTGATGGAGCCAAGACAGGAAACAGGGGGGGGGGGGGGCTTTTCAGGTATAAACAGGAAACAGTTTCACATCCATTCAGGAAGTAGAGGTGAGGAGGAAGAGGAAATGGAGCCTTTGGCCTTTTGTTGGACTGTGGGAAATGTAGTAGCGAGTGTGTGTGTGGTGTGTGGTGTGTGTGTTATGTGGTGTATGTGTGTTGTGGTGTGTGTGTGTGTTATGTGGTGTGTGTGTGTGTTATGGTGTGTGTGTCTGTGTGTGTACCTACCTGGTCCACGTTGAAGAAGCCAGCCGACTGCAGGACCTGACAGAGGGACTCGACCAGCTTGGTCTTGTCTGTTATGCGGTGTGTGTGTGTCTGTGTGTGTGTACCTACCTGGTCCACGTTGAAGAAGCCAGCCGACTGCAGGACCTGACAGAGGGACTCGACCAGCTTGGTCTTGTCTGTCGGGGCCATTCCTTTACAGACAATCTCATACAGACAGTCACACGCCTCCTCTCTCAGGTCCTCCACAGACATCTGACTCAGCAGCAGGTTCACAAACCTGGAGGGAGAGGAACACAGAGGAACACACTGGTTAAACACTGGTCCAGGACCAGTCATCTGATCTAGTGTCTGGTTCATAAACCTGGAGGGAGAGGAACACACTGGTTAAACACTGGTCCAGGACCAGTCATCTGATCTAGTGTCTGGTTCATAAACCTGGAGGAAGGGGAACACACTGGTCCAGGACCAGTCATCTGATCTAGTGTCTGGTTCATAAACCTGGAGGGAGAGGAACACACTGGTCCAGGACCAGTCATCTGATCTAGTGTCTGGTTCATAAACCTGGAGGGAGAGGAACACACTGGTTAAACACTGGTCCAGGACCAGTCATCTGATATAGTCTCTGGTTCACAAACCTGGAGGGAGAGGAACACACTGGTCCAGGACCAGTCATCTGATCTAGTGTCTGGTTCATAAACCTGGAGGGAGAGGAACACACTGGTCCAGGACCAGTCATCTGATCTAGTGTCTGGTTCATAAACCTGGAGGGAGAGGAACACACTGGTTAAACACTGGTCCAGGACCAGTCATCTGATCTAGTGTCTGGTTCATAAACCTGGAGGAAGGGGAACACACTGGTCCAGGACCAGTCATCTGATCTAGTGTCTGGTTCATAAACCTGGAGGGAGAGGAACACACTGGTCCAGGACCAGTCCTCTGATCTAGTGTCTGGTTCATAAACCTGGAGGGAGAGGAACACACTGGTCCAGGACCAGTCATCTGATCTAGTGTCTGGTTCATAAACCTGGAGGGAGAGGAACACACTGGTTAAACACTGGTCCAGGACCAGTCATCTGATCTAGTGTCTGGTTCATAAACCTGGAGGGAGAGGAACACACTGGTCCAGGACCAGTCATCTGATCTAGTGTCTGGTTCATAAACCTGGAGGGACAGGAACACACTGGTTAAACACTGGTCCAGGACCAGTCATCTGATCTAGTGTCTGGTTCATAAACCTGGAGGGAGAGGAACACACTGGTCCAGGACCAGTCATCTGATCTAGTGTCTGGTTCATAAACCTGGAGGGAGAGGAACACACTGGTCCAGGACCAGTCATCTGATCTAGTCTCTGGTTCATAAACCTGGAGGGAGAGGAACACACTGGTTAAACACTGGTCCAGGACCAGTCATCTGATCTAGTGTCTGGTTCATAAACCTGGAGGGAGAGGAACACACTGGTCCAGGACCAGTCATCTGATCTAGTGTCTGGTTCATAAACCTGGAGGGAGAGGAACACACTGGTTAAACACTGGTCCAGGACCAGTCATCTGATATAGTCTCTGGTTCACAAACCTGGAGGGAGAGGAACACACTGGTCCAGGACCAGTCATCTGATCTAGTGTCTGGTTCATAAACCTGGAGGGAGAGGAACACACTGGTCCAGGACCAGTCATCTGATCTAGTGTCTGGTTCATAAACCTGGAGGGACAGGAACACACTGGTTAAACACTGGTCCAGGACCAGTCATCTGATCTAGTGTCTGGTTCATAAACCTGGAGGGAGAGGAACACACTGGTCCAGGACCAGTCATCTGATCTAGTGTCTGGTTCATAAACCTGGAGGGAGAGGAACACACTGGTTAAACACTGGTCCAGGACCAGTCATCTGATCTAGTGTCTGGTTCATAAACCTGGAGGAAGGGGAACACACTGGTCCAGGACCAGTCATCTGATCTAGTGTCTGGTTCATAAACCTGGAGGGAGAGGAACACACTGGTCCAGGACCAGTCCTCTGATCTAGTGTCTGGTTCATAAACCTGGAGGGAGAGGAACACACTGGTCCAGGACCAGTCATCTGATCTAGTGTCTGGTTCATAAACCTGGAGGGAGAGGAACACACTGGTTAAACACTGGTCCAGGACCAGTCATCTGATCTAGTGTCTGGTTCATAAACCTGGAGGGAGAGGAACACACTGGTCCAGGACCAGTCATCTGATCTAGTGTCTGGTTCATAAACCTGGAGGGACAGGAACACACTGGTTAAACACTGGTCCAGGACCAGTCATCTGATCTAGTGTCTGGTTCATAAACCTGGAGGGAGAGGAACACACTGGTCCAGGACCAGTCATCTGATCTAGTGTCTGGTTCATAAACCTGGAGGGAGAGGAACACACTGGTCCAGGACCAGTCATCTGATCTAGTCTCTGGTTCATAAACCTGGAGGGAGAGGAACACACTGGTTAAACACTGGTCCAGGACCAGTCATCTGATCTAGTGTCTGGTTCATAAACCTGGAGGGAGAGGAACACACTGGTCCAGGACCAGTCATCTGATCTAGTGTCTGGTTCATAAACCTGGAGGGAGAGGTACAGACTGGTTAAACACTGGTCCAGGACCAGTCATCTGATCTAGTGTCTGGTTCATAAACCTGGAGGGAGAGGTACAGACTGGTCCAGGACCAGTCATCTGATCTAGTGTCTGGTTCATAAACCTGGAGGGAGAGGAACACACTGGTCCAGGACCAGTCATCTGATCTAGTCTCTGGTTCATAAACCTGGAGGGAGAGGAACACACTGGTTAAACACTGGTCCAGGACCAGTCATCTGATCTAGTGTCTGGTTCATAAACCTGGAGAGAGAGGAACACACTGGTCCAGGACCAGTCATCTGATCGAGGGTCTGGTTCATAAACCTGGAGGGAGAGGAACACACTGGTCCAGGACCAGTCATCTGATCTAGTGTCTGGTTCATACCCCTGGAGGGAGAGGAACACACTGATTAAACACTGGTCCAGGACCAGTCATCTGATCTAGTGTCTGGTTCATAAACCTGGAGGGAGAGGAACACACTGGTTAAACACTGGTCCAGGACCAGTCATCTGATCTAGTGTCTGGTTCATAAACCTGGAGGGAGAGGAACACACTGGTCCAGGACCAGTCATCTGATCTAGTGTCTGATTTCATAAACCTGGAGGGAGAGGAACACACTGGTTAAACACTGGTCCAGGACCAGTCATCTGATCTAGTGTCTGGTTCATAAACCTGGTGGGAGAGGAACACACTGGTCTAGGACCAGTCATCTGATCTAGTGTCTGGTTCATAAACCTGGAGGGAGAGGAACACACTGGTTAAACACTGGTCCAGGACCAGTCATCTGATCTAGTGTCTGGTTCATAAACCTGGAGGAAGGGGAACACACTGGTCCAGGACCAGTCATCTGATCTAGTGTCTGGTTCATAAACCTGGAGGGACAGGAACACACTGGTTAAACACTGGTCCAGGACCAGTCATCTGATCTAGTGTCTGGTTCATAAACCTGGAGGGACAGGAACACACTGGTCCAGGACCAGTCATCTGATCTAGTGTCTGGTTCATAAACCTGGAGGGAGAGGAACACACTGGTTAAACACTGGTCCAGGACCAGTCATCTGATCTAGTGTCTGGTTCATAAACCTGGAGGGAGAGGAACACACTGGTCCAGGACCAGTCATCTGATCTAGTGTCTGGTTCATAAACCTGGAGGGAGAGGTACAGACTGGTTAAACACTGGTCCAGGACCAGTCATCTGATCTAGTGTCTGGTTCATAAACCTGGAGGGAGAGGTACAGACTGGTCCAGGACCAGTCATCTGATCTAGTGTCTGGTTCATAAACCTGGAGGGAGAGGTACAGACTGGTCCAGGACCAGTCATCTGATCTAGTGTCTGGTTCATAAACCTGGAGGGAGAGGAACACACTGGTCCAGGACCAGTCATCTGATCTAGTGTCTGGTTCATAAACCTGGAGGGAGAGGTACAGACTGGTTAAACACTGGTCCAGGACCAGTCATCTGATCTAGTGTCTGGTTCATAAACCTGGAGGGAGAGGTACAGACTGGTTAAACACTGGTCCAGGACCAGTCATCTGATCTAGTGTCTGGTTCATAAACCTGGAGGGAGAGGTACAGACTGGTTAAACCCCTTTGCAAAGGGTCTGAATACTGACGTAAATAAGGCATCTGTATTTTATTTTTAATACATTTGCAAAATTTCTAGACAACCTGTTTTCGCTTTGTCATTATGGGGGTATTGTGATGTCATTATAGGGTATTGTGACGTCACTATGGGGTATTGTGATGTCATTATGGGGTATTGTGATGTCACTATGGGGTATTGTGATGTCACTATGGGGTATTGTGTGTAGATTGATGAGGGAAAACAATAATTGAAATTGGTTACTAGATATTATCTAGCGTGTCCTGCGTTGCATATAATCTGACTGAGCATACAAGTATCTAAGTATTTGACTGAGCGGTGGTAGGCAGAAGAAGGCACGTAAACATTCATTCAAACAGCACTTTCGTGCGCTTTGCCAGCAGCTCTTCGTTGTGCGTCAAGCATTGCGCTGTTTATGACTTCAAACCTATCAACTCCCGAGATGAGGCTGGTGTAACTGAAGTGAAATGGCTAGCTAGTTAGCGCGCGCTAATAGCGTATTAAACGTCAATCTCTCTGAGCCTTCTGGTAGTTGTTCCACATGCTCTGCATGGGTAAGGCTGCTTCGATGGTGGCTGTTGTCGTTGTGTTGCTGGTTCGAGCCCAGGGAGGAGCGAGGAGGGGGACGGAAGATATACTGTTACACTGGCAATACTAAAGTGCCTATAAGAACATCCAATAGTCAAAGGTTAATGAAATACAAATGGTATAGAGGGAAATAGTCTTATAATTCCTATAATAACTACAACGTAAAACTTCTTACCTGGGAATATTGAAGACTCATGTTAAAAGGAACCACCAGCTTTCATATGTTCTCATGTTCTGAACAAGGAACTTAAACGTTAGCTTTCTTACATGGCACATATTGCACTTTTACTTTCTTCTCCAACACTTTGTTTTTGCATTATTATTATTTAAACCAAATTTAACATGTTTCATTATTTTTCTTGAGGCTAAATTGATTTTATTTATGTATAATATTAAGTTAAAATAAGTGTTCATTCAGTATTGTTGTAATTGTCATTATTACAAATACATTTTAACATAAAAAAAAATATATATATATATATAAAATAGAAATGGGCTGATTAATCGGTAATCGGCTTTTTTGGTCCTCCAATAATCGGTATCGGCGTTGAAACATCATAATCGGTCGACCTCTAGAATATACCCATGTTCCCCCATATATCTTAATGTAATTACATGAAAATAACTGGCAGATTATTACTCAAAAGGCGAAATCCATTAACACCAAGATAATGGAGTTCATTCCCCTTGACAATCAACCGTTCCCTGTCGTGGGTGTTGTCTTTCGCCGATTGGTCGAGCACCGGTACACACTACCAAGTGTGATATTTTTCAGATGTTGCCCTACCAGAGTTACACAGTAATAGTGTCACTGCTATTAGCTTCACGACATACTACTGAACGCCGTTTGGGTCTTTGCGTGTCAGAAAAGATACAGTAGCACTGTCAAAGCTGTACAAAGAAGTCTGCAACACCGGCCACGAACGATGTGTTTACAATACCGCGTTGGTAATAAAGCATCATCTGTTCAACCGCAACTTCTGGGGTAGCTAGCTTTAGCTTGGTACCTAGCTAGCTTTAGCTTGGTACCTAGCTAGCTTTAGCTTGGTACCTAGCTAGCTTTAGCTTGGTACCTAGCTAGCTTTAGCTTGGTACCTAGCTAGCTTTAGCTTGGTACCTAGCTAGCTTTAGCTTGGTACCTAGCTAGCTTTAGCTTGGTACCTAGCTAGCTTTAGCTTGGTACCTAGCTAGCTTTAGCTTGGTACCTAGCTAGCTTTAGCTTGGTACCTAGCTAGCTTTAGCTTGGTACCTAGCTAGCTTTAGCTTGGTACCTAGCTAGCTTTAGCTTGGTACCTAGCTAGCTTTAGCTTGGTACCTAGCTAGCTTTAGCTTGGTACCTAGCTAGCTTTAGCTTGGTACCTAGCTAGCTTTAGCTTGGTACCTAGCTAGCTTTAGCTTGGTACCTAGCTAGCTTTAGCTTGGTACTTGCGCGGGACAACTTTATCAGCATCATAGCATACTGTACGTATTGATGAATCATTGTGACATATGAAATACGAGGGATCGTCTAATCGATGTGTAATAACTACGTAAACAAATTATTAATGCGTTACATTATCATGTGACGTCATATTCAGGTCCTGATTGGTCAACAAGCTTCATTGGCCCGTCAAATAGTGTATATTATATACACACAAAGACCCAAACGGCGTTCCATAGGAATCCTGGTTGAGAATGAAATGACTGACCACACAGACTGACCACACAGACACTGACCAGACAGACTGACGGCAGACAGACTGACGGCAGACAGACTGACGGCAGACAGACTGACGGCAGACAGACTGACGTACCTGTCGTTGGCGATGAGGTTGAGGTCTATCCAGGAGACGTATGCCCCCACTACCTCCAGACATTGACAGGTGATCTCAGGGTGAGACTGCTGATAGGCCCCGAGGATCTGGTACCAGGACTCAACCAGGCTGGGGATGACCTGCTCCCTCATACCATCTTTTATTAATGTGTTCCTACGCACCTCCTAGAGAGAGGAGAGAGAGAGAGGAGGGAGGGGAGAGAGAGAGGAGAGAGAGAGGAGGGAGGGGAGAGAGAGGGAGGGGAGAGAGGAGGGAGGAGAGAGAGAGAGAGGAGGGAGGAGAGAGAGAGAGGAGGGAGGAGAGAGAGAGAGGAGGGAGGGGAGAGAGGGGAGAGAGAGAAGAGTTAGAGACTGGGGATGACCTGCTCCCTCGTACCATCCTTTAATAATGTGTTCCCACGAACCTCCTAGAGAAAAGAGAAGGAGAGAAAAGGAGAGAGAAGGAGAGAAAGAGAAGAGAAGGAGAGAAAAAGAGAGAAGAGAAGGAGAGAAAAAGAGAGAAGAGAAGGAGAGAAAAAGAGAGAAGAGAAGGAGAGAAAAAGAGAAGGAGAGGACACCCTCAGTGTCCTCTTACCTCAGGGGAGAGCAGGATGTCTCTGTCCACCACCTCAGTGTCCTCTTACCTCAGGGGAGTGCAGGATGTCTCTGTCCACCACCTCAGTGTCCTCTTACCTCAGGGGAGAGCAGGATGTCTCTGTCCACCACCTCAGTGTCCTCTTACCTCAGGGGAGAGCAGGATGTCTCTGTCCACCACCTCATTGTCCTCTTACCTCAGGGGAGAGCAGGATGTCTCTGTCCACCACCTCAGTGTCCTCTTACCTCAGGGGAGTGCAGGATGTCTCTGTCCACCACCTCAGCGTCGATAGCCATCAGTGTTCTGAGGTAGACATCGACCCCGTGTGGGTTCAGGCCCACTAGAGACAGCAGGTCGTGGAAGAACTTGGGCCAGTGGGTCAGGTACTCCATCACGAAGGTCAGAGCAAACACCTGGGCTGCCTTGTTACGGATGAACGGCTTCTCTGGTTGGGAGTTCATTAACTGGAGAGGAGGAGGAGGAAGGGGGAGGAAGAGGAGGGGGGAGGAAGAAGAGGGGAAGGATGAATAGGAGGAGGAAGGAAGAAGAAGAGGAGGAGGGGAGGAAGAAGAGGAGGAGGAGGAAGAGGAGGAGGAAGAAGAGGAGGAGGAGGAAGGGAAGGAGACGGAGGGGAAGGATGAAGTGGAGGAGGAAGGAAGAAGAAGGAAAGAGAAGGAAGAAGAGGGGGAGGGGAGGAATAAGAAGAGGAGAAAGAAGAAGAGGAGGAGGAAGAAGGGGAAGGAGGAGGAGGAGGAAGAAGATGAAGAGGAGGAGGGGAAGGATGAAGTGGAGGGGAAGGAGGAGGAGGAAGAAGGGAAGTGGAAGAAGGGAAGGAATAAGAAGAGGAAGGGAAGGAAGAAGAAGATGAAGAGGATGAGGGGAGGATTGTCGGGATAGCAGTGAAGGAGAATATTATATTGAAATTAATTTTCTAATACAATTTTTCAATTCAGGAATTCAGGTGTGGAAGAGAGTCAACTTCATGACTGTATAAAAACGTGTAACTAACGACAGCTCAAGTAACAAATAGAGTTGTTGATGAAATGTGTAACTAACGACAGCTCAAGTAACAAATAGTGTTGTTGATGAAATGTGTAACTAACGACAGCTCAAGTAACAAATAGAGTTGTTGATGAAATGTGTAACTAACGACAGCTCAAGTAACAAATAGAGTAGTTGATGAAATGTGTAACTAACGACAGCTCAAGTAACAAATAGTGTTGTTGATGAAATGTGTAACTAACGACAGCTCAAGTAACAAATAGAGTTGTTGATGAAATGTGTAACTAACGACAGCTCAAGTAACAAATAGTGTTGTTGATGAAATGTGTAACTAACGACAGCTCAAGTAACAAATAGTGTTGTTGATGAAATGTGCTACGTTGTTGTGACAGGTTGCCTAAGTGACAGAGAAGCCCCACCTGACCCTGCAGCCACTTCATCAGGGTTTCTCTGATCAGCTGTTGCTGGGCAGGACTGAGCCCTCCATGTCTGGGACAAAACACACAACACAAAGTCACTTTCTGTTCAGGACTACTTCATAGAGGAATGCTGCTGACAGAGACACATGTACATGGTTTTCAGTCAGATGTTAGGAAGAAACGTGACACTACTTTAATGCTCTACTGTGAAAGCATGAGAAAAGGTGACAGTACTTTAATGCCCTACTGTGAAAGCATGAGAAAAGGTGACAGTACTTTAATGCCCTACTGTGAAAGCATGGGAAAAGGTGACAGTACTTTAATGCCCTACTGTGAAAGCATGAGAAAAGGTGACAGTACTTTAATGCCCTACTGTGAAAGCATGAGAAAAGGTGACAGTACTTTAATGCCCTACTGTGGAAGCATGAGAAAAGGTGACAGTACTTTAATGCCCTACTGTGAAAGCATGAGAAAAGGTGACAGTACTTTAATGCCCTACTGTGAAAGCATGGGAAAAGGTGACAGCATTAGCTGTTATCTGGAGTCAATGGGATTGGAGGAACAGTCAACCTATTATCACAGACTTCCTAATTCATCATCTATCAGACTAGTGGCAGGATGACAGCTGACAGAGGTACTTCCTCTCCTTCCCCTCCCCTCTCTCTCCCCCTCCTCCTCCTCCACCTCTCCTTCCCCTCCTCCCTCTCTCCTTCCCCCCTCCTCCTCCACCCATCCTCCACCCGCTCTCCCCCTCTCCTCCCCTTCCCCTCCCTCTTCTCCCCTTCCCCTCCCTCTCCCCCTCCTCCTCCTCTTCCCCTTCCCCTCCTCCCCCCTCCTCCTCCCCTCCTCCTCCCCTCCTCTTACCTGTACTTGATCTGGTGCTCCAGGACTTGGAAACAGAAGAACTTCACATGGTCGTCACTGAGAGAGGGATTAATAAAGATATTACAATACAACACAGGGTCGTCACTGAGAGAGGGATTAATAAAGATATTACAATACAACACAGGGTCGTCACAGAGAGGGATTAATAAAGATATTACAATACAACACAGGGTCGTCACTGAGAGAGGGATTAATAAAGATATTACAATACAGCACAGGGTCGTCACTGAGAGAGGGATTAATAAAGATATTACAATACAACACAGGGTCGTCACTGAGAGAGGGATTAATAAAGATATTACAATACAACACAGGGTCGTCACTGAGAGAGGGATTAATAAAGATATTACAATATGGCACAGGGTCGTCACTGAGAGAGGGATTAATAAAGATATTACAATACGGCACAGGGTCGTCACTGAGAGAGGGATTAATAAAGATATTACAATACAACACAGGGTCGTCACTGAGAGAGGGATTAATAAAGATATTACAATACGGCACAGGGTCGTCACTGAGAGAGGGATTAATAAAGATATTACAATACGGCACAGGGTCGTCACTGAGAGAGGGATTAATAAAGATATTACAATACAACACAGAGTCGTCACAGAGAGGGATTAATAAAGATATTACAATACAGCACAGGGTCGTCACTGAGAGAGGGATTAATAAAGATATTACAATACAACACAGGGTCGTCACAGAGAGGGATTAATAAAGATATTACAATACAACACAGGGCTGTCACTGAGAGAGGGATTAATAAAGATATTACAATACAACACAGGGCCGTCACTGAGGGATTAATAAAGATATTACAATACAATATATGGTCTGGGAGACCAGAGTCCAGAGAAGGACCAACAGGGAGACAAACAGGGAGACAAACAGGGAGACCAGAGAAGGACCAACAGGGAGACAAACAGGGAGACAAACAGGGAGACCAGAGAAGAACCAACAGGGAGACCAACAGGGAGACCCACAGGGAGACCAACAGGGAGACCAGAGAAGGACCAACAGGGAGACCAACAGGGAGACCAGAGTCCAGAGAAGGACCAACAGGGACACCAACAGGGAGACCAGAGTCCAGAGAAGGACCAACAGGGAGACCAGAGTCCAGAGAAGGACCAACAGGGAGACCAGAGAAGGACAAACAGGGAGACCAGAGAAGGACCAACAGGGAGACCAACAGGGAGACCAGAGAAGGACCAACAGGGAGACCAACAGGGAGACCAGAGAAGGACCAACAGGGAGGCCAACAGGGAGACCAGAGTAGGACCAACAGGGAGACCAACAGGGAGACCAGAGAAGAACCAACAGGGAGACCAACAGGTTTGAATCTGAAACCTCCCAGGTGTGACTAGAAGGATACTGTACCGTCTCTAATCAGAATCCTACCAACTAATGGGTCTCACCTGTAAATGCCTTTAGCCAGGGCCTCTGCACACACCTCCCAGGCATCCTGGGACTCCTTCAACTGCTCAAAATACACCATCGCCTGAGGAGGAGAACCAGAAGCAGAGAGAGAGAGAACCAGAAGCAGAGAGAGAGAAACAGAAGCAGAGAGAGAGAAACAAGAGTTAGAAAAGGGAGAGAAACAGAGCTTCTGAATCTGACACATAACTACCCAATTCTACAGCCAGCCACACAACCCCCATAACTACCCCATTCTACAGCCAGCAACACAACCCCCATAACTACCCCATTCTACAGCCAGCAACACAACCCCCATAACTACCCCATTCTACAGCCAGCCACACAAACCCCCATAACTACCCCATTCTACAGCCAGCCACACAAACCCCCATAACTACCCCATTCTACAGCCAGCCACACAAACCCCCATAACTACCCCATTCTACAGCCAGCCACACAAACCCCCATAACTACCCCATTCTACAGCCAGCCACACAAACCCCCATAACTACCCCATTCTACAGCCAGCAACACAACCCCCATAACTACCCCATTCTACAGCCAGCCACACAAACCCCCATAACTACCCCATTCTACAGCCAGCCACACAAACCCCCATAACTACCCCATTCTACAGCCAGCCACACAAACCCCCATAACTACCCCATTCTACAGCCAGCCACACAAACCCCCATAACTACCCCATTCTACAGCCAGCCACACAAACCCCCATAACTACCCCATTCTACAGCCAGCCACACAAACCCCCATAACTACCCCATTCTACAGCCAGCCACACAACCCCCATAACTACCCCATTCTGTAGCCAGCCACACAAACCCCCATAACTACCTCATTCTACAGCCAGCCATAACAACACTCGTGCTGACAGCGGAGAGGGAACAAGTTAGGCAGGCTGGCTGGCTGGCTGGCTGGTTGGTTGGCTGGTTGGCAGGCTGGCTGGCTGCCTCAAGGACACAGAGTTGGTGTGGGTCTCCTAGACATGTATTTCTGTGTAGGCCTACATCTGAAAAAGCATGGTGGAAGCCTTGCGTTCCACAGCAGATCCCAGGTGGAAGCCTCGCGTTCCACAGCAGATCCCAGGTGGAAGCCTCGTGTTCCACAGCAGATCCCAGGTGGAAGCCTCGTGTTCCACAGCAGATCCCAGGTGGAAGCCTCGTGTTCCACAGCAGAACAGCAGATCCCAGGTGGAAGCCTTGCGTTCCACAGCAGATCCCAGGTGGAAGCCTCGCGTTCCACAGCAGATCCCAGGTGGAAGCCTCGCGTTCCACAGCAGATCCCAGGTGGAAGCCTCGCGTTCCACAGCAGATCCCAGGTGGAAGCCTCGTGTTCCACAGCAGATCCCAGGTGGAAGCCTCGTGTTCCACAGCAGATCCCAGGTGGAAGCCTTGTGTTCCACAGCAGATCCCAGGTGGAAGCCTTACGTTCCACAGCAGATCCCAGGTGGAAGCCTTACGTTCCACAGCAGATCCCAGGTGGAAGCCTTACGTTCCACAGCAGATCCCAGGTGGAAGCCTTACGTTCCACAGCTATTGCTGTTGTATTACTGAACGTGTGCATATTACTGTATATAGAGGCCTATTGGTCTGTAGCGAACCGCTCAAACCCACTCATTGACTTCCTGTAGCCATGTTTAACTTCCTGAGTGGTACTGGTCTCTGTAAACAGCACCAGTTACAACATAACAACTTAATGTGGAGAGCACTTGTCAAGTCCCTCGGATGGAGAGTCTGACGAGACAGAGCGCTGGTTCAAGTCCCCTGGATGGAGAGTCTGACGAGACAGAGCGCTGGTTGTCAAGTCCCCTGGATGGAGAGTCTGACGAGACAGAGCGCTGGTTCAAGTCCCCTGGATGGAGAGTCTGACGAGACAGAGCGCTGGTTGTCAAGTCCCCTGGATGGAGAGTCTGACGAGACAGAGCGCTGGTTCAAGTCCCCTGGATGGAGAGTCTGACGAGACAGAGCGCTGGTTCAAGTCCCCTGGATGGAGAGTCTGACGAGACAGAGCGCTGGTTCAAGTCCCCTGGATGGAGAGTCTGACGAGACAGAGCGCTGGTTCAAGTCCCCTGGATGGAGAGTCTGACGAGACAGAGCGCTGGTTCAAGTCCCCTGGATGGAGAGTCTGACGAGACAGAGCGCTGGTTCAAGTCCCCTGGATGGAGAGTCTGACGAGACAGAGCGCTGGTTCAAGTCCCCTGGATGGAGAGTCTGACGAGACAGAGCGCTGGTTCAAGTCCCCTGGATGGAGAGTCTGACGAGACAGAGCGCTGGTTCAAGTCCCCTGGATGGAGAGTCTGACGAGACAGAGCGCTGGTTCAAGTCCCCTGGATGGAGAGTCTGACGAGACAGAGCGCTGGTTCAAGTCCCCTGGATGGAGAGTCTGACGAGACAGAGCGCTGGTTCAAGTCCCCTGGATGGAGAGTCTGACGAGACAGAGCGCTGGTTCAAGTCCCCTGGATGGAGAGTCTGACGAGACAGAGCGCTGGTTCAAGTCCCCTGGATGGAGAGTCTGACGAGACAGAGCGCTGGTTCAAGTCCCCTTGATGGAGAGTCTGACGAGACAGAGCGCTGGTTCAAGTCCCCTGGATGGAGAGTCTGACGAGACAGAGCGCTGGTTCAAGTCCCCTGGATGGAGAGTCTGACGAGACAGAGCGCTGGTTGTCAAGTCCCCTGGATGGAGAGTCTGACGAGACAGCGCTGGTTCAAGTCCCCTGGATGGAGAGTCTGACGAGACAGAGCGCTGGTTCAAGTCCCCTGGATGGAGAGTCTGATGAGACAGAGCGCTGGTTCAAGTCCCCTGGATGGAGAGTCTGACGAGACAGAGCGCTGGTTCAAGTCCCCTGGATGGAGAGTCTGACGGGACAGAGCGCTGGTTCAAGTCCCCTGGATGGAGAGTCTACATGGGTCAGTCTACATGGGTCAGTCGACATGGCTCTAAGAATCATTTGCAGGAGCCAAAGCATTTGGATCCGCAAGATTTGTCCTCTACAAGCACATGAATGAACTACACACACACAAACAGTGTAATGAGACTTACCTTCTGCCTATAGCAGGCATCTGCGTTAGGGTTGAGCCCCAGCAGGGCCTGCTCGTCCATGTTGATGATGGAGACAGACTGGCAGGCCATGAGAAGGTCTTCTGCTGCTACCCTCCACGGTAGTTTCACCGTCTTCTGTTGCTCCCCTCCACGGTAGTTTCACCGTCCTCTGTTGCTGCCCTCCGCTATAGTTTCACTGTCCTCTGTTGCTGCCCTCCGGCAGGCCAGGCACATCTACACACAACAAAAATAACATCAACAATAATAATTAGGGCTGGGAATTGCCAGGGACCTCACAATACGATATCACGAAACGTCGGTGCCAATACGATGTGTATTGCGATTCTCCATATGCATTGAGATTCTATATATAAACTGTGATTCGATACTGTCATTTTATTGCAATTTGATGTTCCAAACGTATCGCTCACCAATATGTCTAATGCAGAGCGACAAGAAAACAAGCTTTTGTAAAAAAATAAAATAAAACGTTTAACTAATTTTCTCCCCAATTTCGTGATATCCAAATTGGTAGGTGCAGTCTTGTCCCATTGCTGCAACTCCCATACGGACTCAGGAGAGGCGAAGGTCGAGAGCCGTGCGTCCTCCGAAACACGACCCTGCCAAGCCGCACTGCTTCTTGACACACTGCTCGCTTAACCCAGAAGCCAGCCGCACCAATGTGTTGGAGGAAACACTGCCAGCCGCACCAATGTGTCGGAGGAAATATCTTCCAGCTGGCGACCGAAGTCAGCTTACAGGCACCTGGCCCGCCACAAGGAGTCTAGAGCGCGAACTGGACAAGGACATCCTGGCCCGCCACAAGGAGTCGCTAGAGCGCGAATGGGACAAGGACATCCTGGCCGGCCACAAGGAGTCTAGAGCGCGAACAGGACAAGGGCATCCTGGCCGGCCAAACCCTCCCCTAACCCGGACGACGCTGGGCCAAACCCTCCCCTAACCCGGACGACGCTGGGCCAAACCCTCCCCTAACCCGGACGACGCTGGGCCAAACCCTCCCCTAACCCGGACGACGCTGGGCCAAACCCTCCCCTAACCCGGACGACGCTGGGCCAAACCCTCCCCTAACCCGGACGACGCTGGGCCAAACCCTCCCCTAACCCGGACGACGCTGGGCCAAACCCTCCCCTAACCCGGACGACGCTGGGCCAAACCCTCCCCTAACCCGGACGACGCTGGGCCAAACCCTCCCCTAACCCGGACGACGCTGGGCCAAACCCTCCCCTAACCCGGACGACGCTGGGCCAAACCCTCCCCTAACCCGGACGACGCTGGGCCAAACCCTCCCCTAACCCGGACGACGCTGGGCCAAACCCTCCCCTAACCCGGACGACGCTGGGCCAAACCCTCCGATACCCGGGCGACGCTGGGCCAAACCCTCCGATACCCGGGCGACGCTGGGCCAAACCCTCCCCTAACCCGGACGACGCTGGGCCAAACCCTCCCCTAACCCGGACGACGCTGGGCCAAACCCTCCCCTAACCCGGACGACGCTGGGCCAAACCCTCCCCTAACCCGGACGACGCTGGGCCAAACCCTCCGATACCCGGGCGACGCTGGGCCAAACCCTCCCCTAACCCGGACGACGCTGGGCCAAACCCTCCCCTAACCCGGACGACGCTGGGCGAATTGTGCGTCGCCTCATAAGGTCTCCCGGTCACGGCCGGCTGTGACACAGCCTGGGATCGAACCCGGGTCTGTAATGATGCCACAAGCAATGCGATGCGTACCTTAGACCGTCGCGCCACTCTGGAGGCCCGAGAACTAGTTTTGATCAGTTCTGAAAACAAAATGTCTCCCCATTTAAAAAGACGGACAACAAGTTATGACGGAAACAAACTGCAGTTTTGGTGCAGGTACAGACAACTAACGCAAAACTATTGTGATATCATCCCAAATAAATATCCTGATATGTAACGATCAACCCCCCCCCCCCCCTCCCCCATCACTAATAATAATGATTTGAAAGTCTGAGAATTTACTGAACACTGTTATGGACACACACACACACACACACACACACACACACACGTTACCAACCACAACAACACAAGGAAGAAGAATGATGATGACAATGCGGAAGTCTGCCAGATTTGAAACCCATTGTAATCTATGGAATACATTCAAACCCACCTGTTTACCAAGCGGCAGGTATGAAGAGTAGATAAACATGTATGGATAACTTAAATAACCACTGTAACTTTATAGAGCCAGTCTCCACTTCTTAGCATAGAGCCAGTCTCCACTTCTTAGCATAGAGCCAGTCTCCACTTCTTAGCATAGAGCCAGTCTCCACTTCTTAGCATAGAGCCAGTCTCCACTTCTTAGCATAGAGCCAGTCTCCACTTCTTAGCGTAGAGCCAGTCTCCACTTCTTAGCGTAGAGCCAGTCTCCACTTCTTAGCGTAGAGCCAGTCTCCACTTCTTAGCGTAGAGCCAGTCTCCACTTCTTAGCGTAGAGCCAGTCTCCACTTCTTAGCGTAGAGCCAGTCTCCACTTCTTAGCGTAGAGCCAGTCTCCACTTCTTAGCGTAGAGCCAGTCTCCACTTCTTAGCATAGAGCCAGTCTCCACTTCTTAGCATAGAGCCAGTCTCCACTTCTTAGCGTAGAGCCAGTCTCCACTTCTTAGCGTAGAGCCAGTCTCCACTTCTTAGCGTAGAGCCAGTCTCCACTTCTTAGCGTAGAGCCAGTCTCCACTTCTTAGCATAGAGCCAGTCTCCACTTCTTAGCACAGAGCCAGTCTCCACTTCTTAGCACAGAGCCAGTCTCCACTTCTTAGCCCACTTCTTAGCACAGAGCCAGTCTCCACTTCTTAGCACAGAGCCAGTCTCCACTCCTTAGCACAGAGCCAGTCTCCACTCCTTAGCACAGAGCCAGTCTCCACTCCTTAGCACAGAGCTAGTCTCCACTCCTTAGCACAGAGCTAGTCTCCACTCCTTAGCACAGAGCTAGTCTCCACTCCTTAGCATAGAGCTAGTCTCCACTCCTTAGCATAGAGCTAGTCTCCACTCCTTAGCATAGAGCTAGTCTCCACTCCTTAGCATAGATCCTTAACATAGAGCTAGTCTCCACTCCTTAGCATAGAGCTAGTCTCCACTCCTTAGCATAGATCCTTAGCATAGAGCTAGTCTCCACTCATTAGCTAGTGGTGCTGTTGAGTTCAATTTTGTGATTGAGTCATTGACTCAGTGGCAGCTGACCAGCATGCCCAGGACAGCTGCACAACAGTAGCTAACGAGCACAGCAGTGTAGTGACCTGCATGGCACTGCGAGTGTCAGCGTGTGTGTGTGGCTAATATTGTTTGACACACACACACACACAGACAAAGAGAGTAACGCTGAGTCAACAGAAACACGTAGGTGTTGATGGGAGGGCCAGACAGACCCTGGAACTGGGACAGACCCTGGAACTGGCCTCTCCACTCTACATAATGAACAATACCCGGCGGCTAACCCCAGTTCCCCTGCTGTACCCGGCGGCTAACCCCAGTTCCCCTGCTGTACCCGGGGGCTAACCCCAGTTCCCCTGCTGTACCCGGGGGCTAACCCCAGTTCCCCTGCTGTACCCGGGGGCTAACCCCAGTTCCCCTGCTGTACCCGGGGGCTAACCCCAGTTCCCCTGCTGTACCCGGCGGCTAACCCCAGTTCCCCTGCTGTACCCGGCGGCTAACCCCAGTTCCCCTGCTGTACCCGGCGGCTAACCCCAGTTCCCCTGCTGTACCCGGGGGCTAACCCCAGTTCCCCTGCTGTACCCGGCGGCTAACCCCAGTTCCCCTGCTGTACCCGGGGGCTAACCCCAGTTCCCCTGCTGTACCCGGCGGCTAACCCCAGTTCCCCTGCTGTACCCGGCGGCTAACCCCAGTTCCCCTGCGGCTAACCCCAGTTCCCCTGCTGTACCCGGCGGCTAACCCCAGTTCCCCTGCTGTACCCGGGGGCTAACCCCAGTTCCCCTGCTGTACCCGGGGGCTAACCCCAGTTCCCCTGCTGTACCCGGGGGCTAACCCCAGTTCCCCTGCTGTACCCGGCGGCTAACCCCAGTTCCCCTGCTGTACCCGGCGGCTAACCCCAGTTCCCCTGCTGTACCCGGCGGCTAACCCCAGTTCCCCTGCTGTACCCGGGGGCTAACCCCAGTTCCCCTGCTGTACCCGGGGGCTAACCCCAGTTCCCCTGCTGTACCCGGGGGCTAACCCCAGTTCCCCTGCTGTACCCGGGGGCTAACCCCAGTTCCCCTGCTGTACCCGGCGGCTAACCCCAGTTCCCCTGCTGTACCCGGCGGCTAACCCCAGTTCCCCTGCTGTACCCGGCGGCTAACCCCAGTTCCCCTGCTGTACCCGGGGGCTAACCCCAGTTCCCCTGCTGTACCCGGCGGCTAACCCCAGTTCCCCTGCTGTACCCGGGGGCTAACCCCAGTTCCCCTGCTGTACCCGGCGGCTAACCCCAGGTCCCCTGCTGTACCCGGCGGCTAACCCCAGTTCCCCTGCGGCTAACCCCAGTTCCCCTGCTGTACCCGGCGGCTAACCCCAGTTCCCCTGCTGTACCCGGGGGCTAACCCCAGTTCCCCTGCTGTACCCGGGGGCTAACCCCAGTTCCCCTGCTGTACCCGGGGGCTAACCCCAGTTCCCCTGCGGCTAACCCCAGTTCCCCTGCTGTACCCGGCGGCTAACCCCAGTTCCCCTGCTGTACCCGGGGGCTAACCCCAGTTCCCCTGCTGTACCCAGTAACTAACAGTTACACAACACATAGCTAGCATGATGCAACATGGACTCAATATTTCTAATCAGTTAAGTACACAGATATCATAACAGGTGCAGCGAATGCTTGTCTTTCTAACTCCAACAGTACAGTAATATATAATGTTTGTGTTTCTAGCTCCAACAGTACAGTAATATATAATGTTTCTAGCTCCAACAGTACAGTAATATATAATGTTTGTGTTTCTAGTTAACAGTGCAGTAATATATAATGTTACTAGAGCACCGGGTGGTAGCGGGCTAGAGCACCGGGTGGTAGCGGGCTAGAGCACCGGGTGGTAGCGGGCTAGAGCACCGGGTGGTAGCGGGCTAGAGCACCGGGTGGTAGCGGGCTAGAGCACCAGGTGGTAGCGGGCTAGAGCACCAGGTGGTAGCGGGCTAGAGCACCGGGTGGTAGCGGGCTAGAGCACCGGGTGGTAGCGGGCTAGAGCACCGGGTGGTAGCGGGCTAGAGTACCGGGTGGTAGCGGGCTAGAGCACCGGGTGGTAGCGGGCTAGAGCACCGGGTGGTAGCGGGCTAGAGCACCGGGTGGTAGCAGGCTAGTAACAGTGACTAAAGTTCAGGGCAGGGTACTGGGCGGAGACTAACAGTCTGATGGCCTGGAGATAGAAGCTGTTGTTCAGTTTCTCTGTCCCAGCTTCGATGCACATGTACTGTCTCCACCTTCTAGATGGTAGAAGGGAGAACAGGCAGTGGCTCGGGTGGCTGGGGTCCTTGATGATCTTCTAGATGGTAGAGGGGAGAACAGGCAGTGGCTGGGGTCCTTGATGATCTTCTAGATGGTAGAAGGGAGAACAGGCAGTGGCTGGGGTCCTCGATGATCTTCTAGATGGTAGAAGGGAGAACAGGCAGTGGCTCGGGTGGCTGGGGTCCTTGATGATCTTCTAGATGGTAGAGGGGAGAACAGGCAGTGGCTCGGGTGGCTGGGGTCCTTTATGATCTTCTAGATGGTAGAGGGGAGAACAGGCAGTGGCTGGGGTCCTTGATGATCTTCTAGATGGTAGAGGGGAGAACAGGCAGTGGCTGGGGTCCTCGATGATCTTCTAGATGGTAGAAGTGAGAACAGGCAGTGGCTCGGGTGGCTGGGGTCCTTGATGATCTTCTAGATGGTAGAAGGGAGAACAGGCAGTGGCTCGGGTGGCTGGGGTCCTTGATGATCTTCTAGATGGTAGAGGGGAGAACAGGCAGTGGCTCGGGTGGCTGGGGTCCTTGATGATCTTCTAGATGGTAGAGGGGAGAACAGGCAGTGGCTGGGGTCCTTGATGATCTTCTAGATGGTAGAGGGGAGAACAGGCAGTGGCTGGGGTGGCTGGGGTCCTTGATGATCTTCTAGATGGTAGAGGGGAGAACAGGCAGTGGCTGGGGTCCTTGATGATCTTCTAGATGGTAGAGGGGAGAACAGGCAGTGGCTCGGGTGGCTGGGGTCCTTGATGATCTTCTAGATGGTAGAGGGGAGAACAGGCAGTGGCTGGGGTCCTTGATGATCTTCTAGATGGTAGAGGGGAGAACAGGCAGTGGCTGGGGTGGCTGGGGTCCTTGATGATCTTCTAGATGGTAGAGGGGAGAACAGGCAGTGGCTGGGGTCCTTGATGATCTTCTAGATGGTAGAGGGGAGAACAGGCAGTGGCTCGGGTGGCTGGGGTCCTTGATGATCTTCTAGATGGTAGAGGGGAGAACAGGCAGTGGCTGGGGTCCTTGATGATCTTCTAGATGGTAGAGGGGAGAACAGGTAGTGGCTCGGATGGCTGGGGTCCTTGATGATCTTCTAGATGGTAGAAGGGAGAACAGGCAGTGGCTCGGGTCCTTGATGATCTTCTAGATGGTAGAGGGGAGAACAGGCAGTGGCTGGGGTCCTTGATGATCTTCTAGATGGTAGAGGGGAGAACAGGCAGTGGCTGGGGTCCTTGATGATCTTCTAGATGGTAGAGGGGAGAACAGGCAGTGGCTCGGGTCCTTGATGATCTTCTAGATGGTAGAGGGGAGAACAGGCAGTGGCTGGGGTCCTTGATGATCTTCTAGATGGTAGAAGGGAGAACAGGCAGTGGCTCGGGTGGCTGGGGTCCTTGATGATCTTCTAGATGGTAGAGGGGAGAACAGGCAGTGGCTCGGGTGGTTGAGGTGCTTGATGATCAAATCAAAATGTTATTTGTCACATGCGCCGAATACAAACAGGTGTAGACCGTACTGTGAAATGTTTACAGACAAGCCCTTAACCAACGAGCGGTTGCCACACCAGGCAGTGATGCAACCGGTCAGGATGTTCTCATCTTCTTGGCTGATACCGATATACAATATTTTCCTTGCCAAAAACAATTAGAACGATACTAAAAATGTTGGCGGCCTTTTAAGCCTTATAGTTAAATAGTTAACACACACACGCGGATGCAGAGGTCTAAGGCACTGCATCTCAGAGCAAGAGGCGTCACTACAGTCCCTGGTTCGAATCCAGGCTGTACCACATCCGGCCGTGATTGGGAGTCCCATAGTGCGGCTCACAAATAGCCCAGCTTCGTCTGGGTTTGGCTGAGGTAGGCAGTCATTGTAAATAATAATGCGTTCTTAACTGACTTGCTAGTTAAATAAAGGTTACACACACACACACACACACCACACTGAGCCAAAAGCTAATTTGTTGGCATTTACGTATGTCCCCATTACCAGTGAAAACATAATCAATACCTTTTTCTTTCACTTACTCGCTGTGCTGTTTGGTTGTTCAGTCATTTCATTCTCAACCAGGAACGCCGCTGGGGCCGTTGCTACGGAATGCCGCTGGGGCCGTTGCTACGGAACGCCGCTGGGGCCGTTGCTACGGAACGCCGCTGGGGCCGTTGCTACGGAACGCCGTTGGGGCCGTTGCTACGGAACGCTGTTTGTATTTAACATGTCAATTAAGCTTGTTGACCAATCAGGACCTGAATATGACGTCACATGATAATGTAACGCATTAATACATTGTTTACGTAGTTGTTACACATTGATTAGACGATCCCTCGTATTTCATATATCACAACGATTCATCATCGTTGCTATGATGCTGGTCAAGTTGTCTCGCGCACCTACAGTGCTGGTCGTTTAAGAAAGCTAGCTAGCTCATGGAGGCAAACAATGTTCTTCCCCCAAAACACAGAAAAACAACCATCTGTTTCAGTAGCTATAGATATCTGGCTAACTATCTAGCTAGGTGTCATCATCTAAAATAACCAACAGACAGTTCTTATTTGGTTAATGTTGGTCGGACCCATCTAGGTGAAGCTAGCTACAATAACGATTAACGTTGGCATTTTTAGCTAATATCGCCCTATTACGATATGTTACGATCGTGCCTCCCTAATGGCAACTGCTCGGCATCTGACTATAAAGCACTAGAGAGGGTAGTGTGTACGGCCCAGTAAATCACTGGGGCCAAGCTTCCTGCCATCCAGGACCTCTATACCAGGCGGTGTCAGAGGAAGGCCCAAAAATTGTCAAAGACTCCAGTCACCCAAGTCATAGACTGTTCGCTCTGCTACCGCACAGCAAGCAGAGGACGGTGCAGGTGCCGTACCAGGCGGTCATACAGCCCGACAGACAGGATGATCTCAATGGCGCATCTGTAAAAGAATGTGAGGATCTTATGGGCCACGCCTAATTTCTTCAGCCTCCTGGAGGTTGAAGAGGCAGTCGCTGTGTCTTCTTCACCACATTGTCTGTGTGAATGGATCATTTCAGGTTGTCAGTGCACGCTGAGGAACTTGAAACATGTTCACCCTCTCCACTGTGGCCCATCGATGTGGATGGGGGTGTGATCTCTCTGTTGTCTCCTGAAGTCCACAATCAGCTCCTTCCGTTATGTTGACGTTGAGGTAAGAGGTTATTGTCCTGGCACCACTCCGCCAGGGCCCTCCCCTCCTCCCTGTAGGCTGTCTTGTCATTGTTGGCAAATCAGCACTACCACTGTTGTGTCATCAGCAAACTTGATGATTGAGTTGGAGACGTGCACAGCCAAGCAGTACAGGAGGGGATCTAGCACCCAGTTACATAGGGCTGGGCTCAGAACCAGGACCCCGAGCTCAGTGATGAGCTTGGAGGGCACTATGGTGTTGAAAGCTGCGCTGTAGTCGATGAACAGCATTCTTACATAGGTATTCATCTTGTCCAGATGGGATAGGGCAGTGTGCATGCGACGGCAATTGAGTCATCTGTTGGGGCAGCACACAAATTGTAGAGGGTCTAGGGATTCAGGTAAGATGATGTGATCCCTAACTAGTGGGTCTAGGGCTTCAGGTAAGGTGATGTGATCCTTAACTAGTGGGTCTAGGGCTTCAGGTAAGGTGATATGATCCTTAACTAGTGGGTTTAGGGCTTCGGGTAAGATATGATCCTTAACTAGTGGGTTTAGGGCTTCGGGTAAGGTGGTATAATCCTTAACTAGTGGGTTCAGGGGCTCGGGTAAGATTATATGATCCTTAACTAGTGGGTTTAGGGCTTCAGGTAAGGTGCAGGAGATATAATCCTTAACTAGTGGGTTTAGGGCTTCAGGTAAGGTGGTATGATCCTTAACTAGTGGGTTTAGGGCTTCGGGTAAGATGACATAATCCTTAACTGGCATCAAAGCACTTCAGGGTGACAGAAGTGAGTGCAGTGGGGCGATGGTCATTTAGTTCAGGTACTTTTGCCTTCTTGGGTAAAGGAACAATGGTGGACATCTTGAAGTAAGTGGGGTAGGGAAAGACTGAATCCGTCCGTAAACACTCCAGCCAGCTGGTCTACACATGCTCTGAGGACGCGGGATGCTGTCTGGGCCGGTAGCCTTGTGAGGGCTAATAAACTATTTTGACTTAGATGCCGGTTACCTAGTATTGACTAACGTTAACTAGCTAGCGGCTGGACAGTTGGCACCGAAATACCGTCTGGTCAGCCACTCCTCATAAAAAGTTGCCCTTGTGTGTGTTGTTCTGGCTTGGTCGCATAACGTTAGCTGGATATCTAACTAGTTTCGTTTAAATGAAACAAGGTAACAACGTTAAATACAGGTTTTTATACTTGTACTATCAAAACGTCACAACATCAAATTAACGTTAGAGCTACGGCAGACTGTTTTTCCTCCGGTATCATCAGCACACGTTTACCGCACATTGAGCCACCATAACGCTCCCGGTGAAAGACTCCCGAGGCCCGTTGAACAAAGTCAATTCAGAAGTAAACCGATATTTTATAATATCTCACCTTATTGTTATACTTTTATCTTCATCGTCTCCGTCCGTCAGTACATCCCTAAATCGTCAGGAATTACCCAAAAAAGCACTTCGAGTTTGTCTGTTTAGCTCGGCTAAGGGTTCAGAGCAGGAATTTCAGGAGTCGATTTCTTGCGGCGTGTCGATTCAACGGAACGGGAAACGTCACATTTTCGTTGGGTCATGACCACAGGAAGAAGTTCTCCCCCACAAATTATTTTATTTCCAATAAAACGTGTTTTAAATAAACGTAATTTCCTTCACGACAAGTCTGTGGCTAGATATATGTTTTTTTGGAGGATCCCTCTTCTGATAACAATTCCATAAATGTTTTGAAAGGGAATATTTGACTATTCTGACAGATTGATTAGATAAATCTTATTTATTAGATATGAAGTGGTTCTACTCCTTCTACTCTCTGATACAATCAAAGATTGACTGTCGTTGACAATGTCAAAGATACTGATAAAATTATAGCTTAAAATATAAATAAACGTTCATTAAAAACAGCTCATAAACGCTCTGGACGGCGAACCAATCAGAGGAATTAAAGCGTTGGATCCCGCCCCTTTTTGTACTTCACATCCGGAGTCTCCGCCCTACTACTTCCTCTTTCCCAGTTCGCAGTCAGCGAGAGACACCATGAAGGCGTCTGGCACAGTATGTAAAATTGTTTATTCAACCTTTTTAAGTCACATAAAGCCAGTTATTTAGACAGATTTGAGCACACATTGCTTCAATCGTTTGAATTGTGTAGTCACATGATGCTAAATCGATAAATAGTTCAATTTTTTCGGCTTTAAAAAACTGAAGCCTCCGCGGCTGTAACATGGCGTCCACGTTTGAGATTTTGGACCATGTGGGCACCTAGAGAAACAATGCAGCTAGCTAGGAAAATATGTGGCAACAGTGAACCAAACAAATATGCCCGTCTTATGTATTTAGCCACCTCCAAACAATTTGTCTTCTGTACACTTCTTCTCAAAGTGTGTTAAAATGCCCGCGAAGTGCTAACTAACATGTATCTATTAGCCTAGATTGCTAACTTCAGTAAGCTAGTTGCCACATACCTGGCCAGGCGTAGGCCGCGTTGCTAGTCGGCTAACTTGGCCAGTTAGCGAATACAAATCTCGTAGCTAATTATCCTCTCCAGACACATGTTAGCTGCCCATCCTGTTTCTTATTCCCGAAACAAGTAATTAGTTGGGTTGTTAACTGGAAGTAGTTGTTAGCTATAACTAGCTAGTGTCATTCAGAACTGTAAAATATCAAAGTTAGCAGGCTAAGATTGGCTGGCTACCAAGCTAAAGACATTGCGCCTGGTACATGAAGCAAACGTATTGTTGACATCCTTGCAGTTGACTGTAGGTAATGTCATGCATTGTATTCATTTAA
The DNA here is from genome assembly GCF_045791955.1 of Oncorhynchus clarkii lewisi. Lineage (NCBI taxonomy): Eukaryota > Metazoa > Chordata > Actinopteri > Salmoniformes > Salmonidae > Oncorhynchus > Oncorhynchus clarkii. Next base: position 35,623,218 of record NC_092179.1, on the reverse strand, counting down.
TTTAGATTTACGAATTGCAATGCACCCTAACCCAAAGGCCATATCAAATAAATGGTATGATCTTGTCAGGTGTGCTAAAATCAACATGATGTACCTTGTCGCCTTTCTCTGATGCTGATGTGCCGTTGAAAGTGAATCCAAGGTTCAACATTTTAATACATGCGTCTTATCCAGTATCCGTCATATTCTTTAAGTTAGCAACTGGTATCTATGGACAACCTGTATTCGCCTATGGACATTGTATTGCACGTTACTCACATTTCTTCCTCTCCTGCTCCATCCACACAGCTTAGGGAGTACAAAGTCGTTGGGCGCCTCCTGCCCTCGGTTAAGAACCCCACCCCTCCTCTCTACCGCATGAGGATCTTCGCTCCTAACCACGTGGTGGCCAAGTCTCGCTTCTGGTACTTTGTCTCCCAGCTGAGGAAGATGAAGAAGGCCAACGGAGAGACAGTCTACTGTGGTCTGGTAGGTAGCACAGGGGACCGGGTGGGCTCATGGGTGGGATTGGGGAAACAAATCAACTGCAAAGATTCACCAGTATTGAATGCACATCTTCTTTAATGTGTTTCATTATGTGCAAATAAACTATTATGGAAATGGATGGTGTCAGTGGTCTGGCTGGAAGTTAGTATTACTGTTGCACACATTAAGCAGTTTAAAGACACTGCCCTTTAAAGAGAGATTACAGGAGAAAAGAAACTGTTGATGCGTTTGACTGGTTTTAGATTTATATGTAAAAAATGTTTGTCTGGTGATCCTCTCCTGGAGAAATGAGACGTTTTCAGGGTAAACATCCTCTCCTGGAGAAATGAGACGTTTTCAGGGTAAACATCCTCTCCTGGAGAAATGAGACGTTTTCATGGTAAACATCCTCTCCTGGAGAAATGAGACGTTTTCAGGGTAAACATCCTCTCCTGGAGAAATGAGACGTTTTCAGGGTAAACATCCTCTCCTGGAGAAATGAGACGTTTTCAGGGTAAACATCCTCTCCTGGAGAAATGAGACGTTTTCAGGGTAAACATCCTCTCCTGGAGAAATGAGACGTTTTCAGGGTAAACATCCTCTCCTGGAGAAATGAGACGTTTTCAGGGTAAACATCCTCTCCTGGAGAAATGAGACGTTTTCAGGGTAAACATCCTCTCCTGGAGAAATGAGACGTTTTCAGGGTAAACATCCTCTCCTGGAGAAATGAGACGTTTTCAGGGTAAACATCCTCTCCTGGAGAAATGAGACGTTTTCAGGGTAAACATCCTCTCCTGGAGAAATGAGACGTTTTCAGGGTAAACATCCTCTCCTGGAGAAATGAGACGTTTTTCAGGGTAAACATCCTCTCCTGGAGAAATGAGACGTTTTCAGGGTAAACATCCTCTCCTGGAGAAATGAGACGTTTTTCAGGGTAAACATCCTCTCCTGGAGAAATTAGACGTTTTCAGGGTAAACATCCTCTCCTGGAGAAATGAGACGTTTTCAGGGTAAACATCCTCTCCTGGAGACATGAGACGTTTTCAGGGTAAACATGAGTAAAGGCTATGCATGTACCCCAGTGTTGTCACGATACCTGAATTTAGACTTGGATACCTGCTTCAGTGTCAGGATACTCAGTATCATCACAATACTCGATTTTCAAAACGATGCCACAGCAAACAAACCAAACAAAACGTCACCTGATCCGGACGGAGGAACTCAGCTACTGTTCTGTATCTTGGAGTTTTTATTTCATTTGGTTTCTTTTTACTTTAGCCATTATTTAACTAGGCAAGTCACTGAAGAACAAATTATTCTTTACAGTGACGGCCAAACCCGGACGATGCCGGGCCAGTTGTGTCGTGGGTGACGCACAATGAATCAGTCATACATTTGATTTGATTTGATTGTTCTTTTGTAGATGAGTAAAAACACCATGCTAATAATTTAATACTTGAAAGGAACATTTCTAGATAAACTAATTAAATCGAGATGTAGCCTAGGTCTTATTCACGGTACAGGGGAATGCGGACCAAGGCACTCTTCATATAATTAATTTAAATGCCTTTTATTAGTTTGGCATGTTCAATAGAAACATTATTATATTTTTTTTTAACCGATGTGTTTCTGCTGAATTGAGTTATTCAGCTTGTTTTGAGCTGATTTCACGGGGCTGCAGATAACCAACAACCCCTTCTGTTTAGGACTAGCATTGAACTGATAGGCTTGAACCTCTCAATCGCGTGAGACCCGTTTGACGGAATGTAACCAAATCCCTGTACTGGATAATTTTCAGTATACCGTGCATCCCTAACGTCCCTCTGCCATTTCTGTATAAGTCAGGTTAAACCTTATAGAATGAGACAACTTCCTGTCTGCCAATTAGGTGTCGGTCAGGAAGTTGTCTTGTTCTGTAAGGTTGAACCTGTCAGTCAGGAAGTTGTCTTGTTCTGTAAGGTTGAACCTGTCAGTCAGGAAGTTGTCTTGTTCTGTAAGGTTGAACCTGTCGGTCAGTTAGGTGTCAGTCAGGAAGTTGTCTCGTTCTGTAAGGTTGAACCTTGTCTAATGAACTCTTATTTCCCCCACCTCTGTCTCAGGTGCACGAGAAGACTCCCCTGAAGGTGAAGAACTTTGGCATCTGGTTGCGTTACGACTCCCGTAGCGGAACCCACAACATGTACCGAGAATACAGAGACCTGACCACCTCTGCAGCAGTCACCCAGTGCTGTGAGTATGTCTGTCTGACAGTCTGGAGAGTATGTGTGGCCCCATGTCCTGCAGTCTGTCTGATAGTCTGGAGAACACTGGACCGTTACCCAGTGCTGTGAGTATGTCCCAGTGTGGCCCCATGTCCTGCAGTCTGTCTGATAGTCTGGAGTGCACTGGACCGTTACCCAGTGCTGTGAGTGTGTCCCTGTTTGGCCCCAGTCTGTCTGACAGTCTGGAGAACACTGGGTTTAACCCATTGATGCGTTGGACAGACATTTATAAGATCTGTGATCATTATTAGACGGTTCCTCATGAACTGTTTAGGGAAACAGCTTGTAGCTGCTGTAGATCCGTCCCAGGAGAACGGAGAGTGAATTTAGAGTTAACGGCGTAAACGTTGAGTTGGCACAAACCCAACGTGTCTCTGTGCGTTGTCTCTGTGTGTTGGGTTTGGGCGCTATGCAGATGTACATACCGTTTCTGTATCATACCGGTACTATCGGAAGTGTACCTAAGTTGCACCCCCCCAAATAAATACATCTGCGACACAAACAATGTAGTCAACCGGGATCTTGATCCAGGAGGAGATTAATTATCTCTGCTGTAATCTAGAAGCTTGATGTTGCCATCTAATACTTAGCTAGGAAGTTAGCAAACCAAATTTATTTAACTCAGGACATCTTAGTTGGCAAGCCAGATGCTTAGCTGGAGCCCAGGCTGGAGATCATTTACAGGCCTACTGTGTCTGATCTTGTCGTGTCAGAAATCAAACCTTCAGAACGCTGTTGTCTTCCAGCAGCTACACGTGAAAACAACGTTCTACAATCCACACCTAAAGCTTTGAGACGTGAACCTAATCTGCCCCCCCCCCTCCAGCAGGCCTGATCAGTGAGACATGAACCTAATCTGCCCCCCCAGCAGGCCTGATCAGTGAGACATGAACCCAATCTGCCCCCCCCTCCAGCAGGCCTGATCAGTGAGACATGAACCTAATCTGGCCCCCCAGCAGGCCTGATCAGTGAGACATGAACCTAATCTGGCCCCCCAGCAGGCCTGATCAGTGAGACATGAACCTAATCTGGCCCCCCAGCAGGCCTGATCAGTGAGACATGAACCTAATCTGGCCCCCCAGCAGCAGGCCTGAAATTAAATCCGTTGCTTAATTTTCCCTCCTAAAGGTCTTGATAAATCTTTCTTGGGGGGGTAAATACTAACTTGGCCAGTCTTCCAGGAGGGCAGTTGGGTGTGGTTGTCACTAGCTGTGTTTTTGTTATTCTGATGTTGTGTCTGTGTGTTCTCCAGATCGTGATATGGGCGCTCGCCATCGTGCCCGTGCCCACTCCATCCACATCATGAAGGTCCAGGAGATCGCTGCCAACAAATGCCGCAGACCTGCCATCAAGCAGTTCCACGTAAGTCTTCTCACATCGTATATCATCCACCCGGGACCGGGTCTAGGTCTTCTCACATCGTATATCATCCACCCGAGGTCAGACTGTTCTCTGTGCTACGGCACGGTACCGGGTCTAGGTCAGACTGTTCTCTGCGCCAAGTCTAGGTCCAAGAGGGTCCTTAACAGCTTCTTACCCCCAAGACTGCTGAGCACACTGTTTATTATCTATGCATAGTCACTTTACCCCTACCTACATGTACATAGTACCTCAACTAACCTGTACCCCCACACATTGACTCGGTACAGGTACCACCTGTATATAGCCTCATTACTAACCTGTACCCCCACACATTGACTCTATTGGTACCCCCTGTATATAGCCTCATTACTAACCTGTACCCCCACACATTGACTCGGTACAGGTACCACCTGTATATAGCCTCATTACTAACCTGTACCCCCACACATTGACTCGGTACAGGTACCACCTGTATATAGCCTCATTACTAACCTGTACCCCCACACATTGACTCGGTACAGGTACCACCTGTATATAGCCTCATTACTAACCTGTACCCCAGCACATTGACTCTACTGGTACCCCGTCTATATAGCCTCATTACTAACCTGTACCCCAGCACATTGACTCTACTGGTACCCCCTGTATATAGCCTCATTACTAACCTGTACCCCCACACATTGACTCTATTGGTACCCCCTGTATATAGCCTCATTACTAACCTGTACCCCCACACATTGACTCGGTACAGGTACCACCTGTATATAGCCTCATTACTAACCTGTACCCCCACACATTGACTCTATTGGTACCCCCTGTATATAGCCTCATTACTAACCTGTACCCCCACACATTGACTCGGTACAGGTACCACCTGTATATAGCCTCATTACTAACCTGTACCCCCACACATTGACTCGGTACAGGTACCACCTGTATATAGCCTCATTACTAACCTGTACCCCCACACATTGACTCGGTACAGGTACCCCCACACATTGACTCTACTGGTACCCCCTGTATATAGCCTCATTACTAACCTGTACCCCAGCACATTGACTCTACTGGTACCCTGTCTATATAGTTGCTCTGGAAAAAAGGAGCGTCTGCTAAATGACTCCAATGTGAATGTTATTGTGAGCGTATCGTAATGCCAGGTTGTATTGTGTCTTGCTGTTTTAACTGAGTCTGATGTGCCGCGGGTCTCTGGCGCTGTATTGGTCCGCTCCGGATATAAAAACCTGCCAGACAGAACACCAGATTAACTGAGTCTGATGTGCCGCGGGTCTCTGGCGCTGTATTGGTCCGCTCCGGATATAAAACCTGCCAGACAGAACACCAGATTAACTGAGTCTGATGTGCCGCGGGTCTCTGGCGCTGTATTGGTCCGCTCCGGATATAAAACCTGCCAGACAGAACACCAGATTAACTGAGTCTGATGTGCCGCGGGTCTCTGGCGCTGTATTGGTCCGCTCCGGATATAAAACCTGCCAGACAGAACACCAGATTAACTGAGTCTGATGTGCCGCGGGTCTCTGGCGCTGTATTGGTCCGCTCCGGATATAAAACCTGCCAGACAAAACACCAGATTAACTGAGTCTGATGTGCCGCGGGTCTCTGGCGCTGTATTGGTCCGCTCCGGATATAAAACCTGCCAGACAAAACACCAGATTAACTGAGTCTGATGTGCCGCGGGTCTCTGGCGCTGTATTGGTCCGCTCCGGATATAAAACCTGCCAGACAGAACACCAGATTAACTGAGTCTGATGTGCCGCGGGTCTCTGGCGCTGTATTGGTCCACTCCGGATATAAAACCTGCCAGACAAAACACCAGATTAACTGAGTCTGATGTGCCGCGGGTCTCTGGCGCTGTATTGGTCCACTCCGGATATAAAACCTGCCAGACAAAACACCAGATTAACTGAGTCTGATGTGCCGCGGGTCTCTGGCGCTGTATTGGTCCGCTCCGGATATAAAACCTGCCAGACAAAACACCAGATTAACTGAGTCTGATGTGCCGCGGGTCTCTGGCGCTGTATTGGTCCGCTCCGGATATAAAACCTGCCAGACAGAACACCAGATTAACTGAGTCTGATGTGCCGCGGGTCTCTGGCGCTGTATTGGTCCACTCCGGATATAAAACCTGCCAGACAAAACACCAGATTAACTGAGTCTGATGTGCCGCGGGTCTCTGGCGCTGTATTGGTCCGCTCCGGATATAAAACCTGCCAGACAAAACACCAGATTAACTGAGTCTGATGTGCCGCGGGTCTCTGGCGCTGTATTGGTCCGCTCCGGATATAAAACCTGCCAGACAAAACACCAGATTAACTGAGTCTGATGTGCCGCGGGTCTCTGGCGCTGTATTGGTCCGCTCCGGATATAAAACCTGCCAGACAAAACACCAGATTAACTGAGTCTGATGTGCCGCGGGTCTCTGGCGCTGTATTGGTCCGCTCCGGATATAAAACCTGCCAGACAAAACACCAGATTAACTGAGTCTGATGTGCCGCGGGTCTCTGGCGCTGTATTGGTCCGCTCCGGATATAAAACCTGCCAGACAAAACACCAGATTCCTCTTCCAGGTGTAATGTTCCTGGTCTTAAAACCTGGTGTGTTTTTAAATCTGGCTCCATGCTGATGCTACCGCCTGTAAAATTAGTATGGTGTTGTAATTTCAATGGATGATCGGCAAAACTGTTTTTTATCCCCTAGTTATCTAACCCCCCCCACTGCCACTTTAAGGCAAATTCTATATATTTCTACTTGATTTTTAAATGATTGTAGTTATGATGACTGTAGGTTTCTGCCGTTCAAATAAACCCAGCTAAGTGTTAGCATGGCGGCTGTGTGCCTTGTTTTCTTAATGGAAACGCTAGGAGCTCAGATGCAATCGTTGAACGTTGTTATCCTTATGTACATATTCTTTATCCCCTTAGACTGTGTATAAGACAGTAGTTTTGGAATTGTTAGCTAGATTACTTGTTGGTTATTACTGCATTGTCGGAACTAGAAGCGCAAGCATTAACACTCGCATTAACATCTGCTAACCATGTGTATGTGACAAATAAAATTTGATTTGATTTTCGGTTATTGTATCTTAGCGCCTCCTTTTGAGTGTGTGTGTGGCGCTCCTTTTCGTTTAAGTGTTCTTCTCCGACTAACCAGCACCTCGCCTCATTTCTTCTGCCCGTCAGATGTCTTTGCCTAAAACATCTCCTCTTGTCCTCTCCTCAGGACTCCAAGATCAAGTTCCCCCTGCCCCACAGGGTCCTGCGTCGCCAACACAAGCCCCGCTTCACCACCAAGAGACCAAACACCTTCTTCTAAAGGAAAAAACCTCTGTTTTCACTTTGTGCGGCACAATAAAAATTCTAATTGTAGAAAAGAAGCCATTTTGTTTTTGAGTTTAATTTTTGTACATGTTTGGCTAAGAATTGGTTTTGTGATACTTCCGACATGCACGTTTGAAGTGAAGCCTAGTTTCTCTGAGTCATGAGTTGGATTGCATCATGCTTTGCAGGAGGGGGGAAATGGTTGTCAGTGGATATTATGTGAAAAGTTAACTAATAACATTCAGAAATGTGAAGAGAGAACGTTTGGACCATCGTCACAGATTTGCTACAAAACAGCTCCTAATTATGGCTTTATAATGACCATTTAGAAAGATTATGCGTTGCATATGAGTGCTGATCAATATATGAAAGATAAAAGTTGCCACATAATAACATGGTTGAACTCATCTGGATCATCTGTAGGTTGTAATATGCAGTGGTGTGGAAGAGGCCATTTTAACCCCCCTTTTCCATTAGAGGCTCACGTTTTAAGAGTTCTTGTCTTTTGTCCTAAAATGACAAGTAGTTTCACACCACTAATATTTGTGAAGAATCCATACCCATAACATTAGTTATGTTTACTGTGTATTTAAATGCTTTATATTTTAATGTATTTCGTTGTTTTGTGGCACACACACTGTCCGCGTGTTCATTTCCTGTAAGTTGGCGCCATCTCGTGGCTCGAGCGCGTGGTTGTCCGGGGTACCGCGGTCATAGATGTTTTACTGTCATGACGGGGATTTCGTTAAAGGTTAAATAACTGGCAAAGCTTCAGGTAAGTTTGGTAACCGTAAATTCGGTAAAGTGAGCCGGAAAATGTAGTCTCAATTCGGTAAAATGAGCGGGGACAGTTATTCTCCATTGAAATTGTGTTAAACTTCACATGGGACGCTTTCATGTCTTCCATTCGCGGATGAGACTAAATCTGAGGTAAATATTTTTTGTTGCTCAACTCAATAGACCTTAAGTCCAATGTCACATCACACGTTATGTCCGGTGTCAGTTTTGCTCCATTCTAACGTGCTTTTAGGTTGTTGGCTAACGTGTCAAGACATGTAGGCTGACTTGCAATATGAATGGATACATTTTCAACAATCTCATGTGGGTAACGGAGGCCTACGGATATCGGTGACCGGTCAATGCCCAGACATGCTAAAGGCATACGGTGTTGTCAGAGAACACACACAGTGTTGCTCAGTGACAGATGAAATGTAACACCAGTATTAATAGCAGTTTAATACAGGTTTCCAAGTGGTTTCAGATTGCATGGTCCTGACAGATCCCCTTGGAAAGCCCTTCTGAAACAAAAGGTCATGGATCAGAAACCCAGTCAGTATCTGTTGTGACCACCATTTGTCTCATGCAGCGTGACACGTCTCCTAGAGTTGATCAGGCTGTTGATTGTGGGATGTTGTCCCACTCCTCTTCAATGGCTGTGTGAAGTTGCTGGATATTGGGCAGGAACTGGAACACGCTGTCGTACACCCCAGACATGCTCAATGGGGTGACGTGTCTGGTGAGGATGCAGGCCATGGAAGAACTGGGAAATGTTCAGCTTCCAGTAATTGTGTACAGATCCTTGCAAATTGGGGCCGTGCATTATCATGCTGAAACATGAGGTGATGGAGGATGAATGGCACCACAATGGGCCTCAGGATCTCATCACGGAATCTTTGGGCGTTCAAATTGCCGTTGATAAAATGCAATTGTGTTCATTGTCCGTAGCTTATGCCTACCCATAACCCCACCGCCACCATGGGGCACTCTGTTCACAACGTTGACATCAGCAAACCGCTTGCCCACAGGATGCCATCCACACTGTCTGCCATCTGCCCGGTACAGTTGAAACCAGGATTCATCTGTGAAGAGCACACTTCTCCAGCGAGGCCAGTGGCCATCGAAGGTGAGCATTACCCCACTGAAGTCGGTTACGATGCCGAACTGCAGTCAGGTCAAGACCCTGGTGAGGACGACGAGCACGCAGATGAACAGACGGTTGCTGGCTGACTGTACCAGAAATTATTTTGTTGTGCAAACCCACAATTTCATCAGCTATCTGGGTGGCAGGTCGATCCCGCAGGTAAAGAAGCCCGATGTGGGGGTCCTGGGCTGGCGTGGTTACATGTGGTCTGTGGTTGTGAAGCAAGTTGGATGTTCTGCCAAATTCTCTAAAACGTTAGAGGCGGCTTATGGTAGAGAAATAAACATTTGATTATCAGGCAACAGCTCTGGTGGACATTGCTGCATACCAATTGCACGCTCCCTTAACTTGAGACATCTGTGGCATTGTGTTGTGTGACAAAACTGCACATTTTAGAGTGGCTTTTTATTGTCCCCAGCACAAGGTTCACCTGTGTAATGTTCATGCTGTTTAATCAGCTTCTTGATAAGTCTCACATGTCAGGTGAATGGATTATCTTGGCAAAGGAGAAATGCTCACTAACAGGGATGTAAAAAAAAATTGTGCCGAAAATGTGAGAAATACACTTTTTGTGCGTATGGAATATTTCTGGGATTTTTTATTTCATCTCATGAAACATGGGACACTTTTACCTGTTCAATTTCTATTTTAGTTTAGTGTGTATGTCACCAAACCAGGCCGTGTTGATGTTCCTTTTTCAGATAAAGCTTCACCCTGTCAGTGTGGGAGGAGGTCTGCTGTTACTCCTTCACCCTGTCAGTGTGGGAGGAGGTCTGCTGTTACTCCTTCACCCTGTCAGTGTGGGAGGAGGTCTGTTACTCCTTCACCCTGTCAGTGTGGGAGGAGGTCTGTTACTCCTTCTCCCTGTCAGTGTGGGAGGAGGTCTGTTACTCCTTCACCCTGTCAGTGTGGGAGGAGGTCTGTTACTCCTTCTCCCTGTCAGTGTGGGAGGAGGTCTGTTACTCCTTCACCCTGTCAGTGTGGGAGGAGGTGTGCTGTTTATCCCGTATCAGAGCAACCATCAGGAGGTATGGACTCCTAATCCCATGGGCCCTGGTCAAAAGTAGTGCACTATATAGGGAATAGGGTGCAAGGGCCCTTGTCGACAGTAGGGCACTATTTAGGGGATAGGATGCATGGGCCCTGGTCAACAGTAGGGCACTATATAGGGAATTGGGTGCATTGGCCCTGGTCAACAGTAGGGCACTATATAGGTAATAGGGTGCAATGGCCCTCGTCGACAGTAGGGCACTATTTAGGGGACAGGATGCATGGGCCCTGGTCAACAGCAGGGCACTATATAGGGGATAGGATGCCATATGGGACAGCGTATTGGCCTCGGTGTAGACTTCTTTCGACTGCTCTAAAAATCACACTCGGTTTGTTTAAAACATTTTTGAAGCTGAAACTGATTCTCTATTTTTCTCTTTTTGTCGATTGGAGCCTGTTTATTTAAAGGCTTTTTAAACCAGATCCACGAGACCTTGTTGAAGACCAATCCACTCACACCAACTCATTTTGATCGGCTACGTTTCCCACAGCCTGGTGGGGGGGAAGGGGGTGGGGGGGGGCAGGTAGGACGAGGCCAGAGAGTGAGACTACGTCTGCCTTGGCAGGATATCCTTTGAAACAATAATCCCGGGTAATTTCTCTGGTAGGGAGCGGCCCTCCGTTCATCTAATCTACCAGATGTTTCCCACGCTACTTTGAGATGAGGGCACAGTGATTTCCCTGCTGGGTAGCAGTCCGACTCCGGGCGGCTGTACCTCTCTCTCTCTCTCTCTCTCTCTCTCTCTCTCTCTCTCTCTCGCTGTCTCTCGCTGTCTCTCTCGCTGTCTCTCTCTCTCTCTCCCTCTCTCGCTGTCTCTCTCTCTCTCTCTCTCCCTCTCTCGCTGTCTCTCTCTCTCTCTCGCTGTCTCTCTCTCTCTCTCCCTCTCTTGCTGTCTCTTTCTCTCTCTTTCTCTCTCTGTCTCTCTCTCTCTCTCTCTCTGTTTCTCTCGCTGTCTCGGTCTGTCTGTGTTTGAAATACGTCAGACAGTGTTTCCAAATCCTCACCTGGTATATTGATGACTAGACTCATGGATCTCTGTCCTCCTGGACTGTTATTGAGATGATGTCATGTACTTGGCCCAGCAGTCTGGCCATAGATTTAGGGGTCTGGCTGATCTCTAGACTTAGTCTAATCAGCAGTCTGGCCATAGATTTAGGGGTCTGGCTGATCTCTAGACTTAGTCTAATCAGCAGTCTGGCCATAGACTTAGGGGTCTGGCTGGTCCGTAGACTTAGTTTAATCAGCAGTCTGGCCATAGACTTAGGGGTCTGGCTGATCTCTAGACTTAGTCTAATCAGCAGTCTGGCCATAGACTTAGGGGTCTGGCTGTTCTGTAGACTTAGTCTAATCAGCAGTCTGGCCATAGACTTAGGGGTCTGTAGACTTAGTCTAATCAGCAGTCTGGCCATAGACTTAGGGGTCTGGCTGGTCTGTAGACTTAGTCTAATCAGCAGTCTGGCCATAGACTTAGGGGTCTGGCTGTTCTGTAGACTTAGTCTAATCAGCAGTCTGGCCATAGACTTAGGGGTCTGTAGACTTAGTCTAATCAGCAGTCTGGCCATAGACTTAGGGGTCTGGCTGGTCTGTAGACTTAGTCTAATCAGCAGTCTGGCCATAGACTTAGGGGTCTGGCTGTTCTGTAGACTTAGTCTAATCAGCAGTCTGGCCATAGACTTAGGGGTCTGTAGACTTAGTCTAATCAGCAGTCTGGCCATAGACTTAGGGGTCTGGCTGTACTGTAGACTTAGTCTAATCAGCAGTCTGGCCATAGACTTAGGGGTCTGGTTGGTCCGTAGACTTAGTCTAATCAACAGTCTGGCATTAGGGGTCTGGCTGGTCTGTAGACTTTGTCTAATCAGCAGTCTGGCCATAGACTTAGGGGTCTGGTTGGTCTGTAGACTTAGTCTAATCAGCAATAGACTGTAACAGCAGCAGGCAGTGTAGAACCCAATGCCCAGCATTTTCCTCTGAATCATAGACGACAGACATTACGATTTGTGCATTGCACTACAGCACAAGGAACTTACACATTCATTGGCTCGTTATAGTATATTCCAGATTGATGTCAGTTGGCTTTTGAGTTGAGGCGTATGAATACAGAGACACGGACTGAGGTGAAGTGTCCCTAAGTACTGGTAACCGAGCAGAACAGTGGAGTGGTTCGGTCTGACACGTCTGTGGTGGGGTCTACTTAAATGGGTCACGCAAATCAAATCAAATGTATTTATATTTATAGAGCCCTTTTCTTTTCTTACATCAGCAGATGTCAGAAAGCGCTTATACAGGAACCCAGCCTAAAAACCCCAAACAGCAAGCAATGTAGAAGCTCCTGTCCTGTCAACCCCTAGCAACACCGTAGTACCTCCTCTGTTTCTCCTCTCCTGTCCTCTCCTTTTCTCAGTAGTCTGTTCCCAGGTCTCCACTAATTATTTATCCGGTCCTGTTTTCCTAACCAGCGGGAATGACCGGCTCCCTCAGAATTCCAGCCAGTTTGGAAATTGGATCAAGCGTCCGCCAGAGGCCTTTGTGTGTTCAGCTTCCTGCCTGTCAAAATAAGAGTAGTTTATTTGTCCGTAGAGGTGCTTTACAGAAACCTTTTATAGCTACATTAGAGAATGTTGGCCTTCCTGTCAGCCCAGATACAGTATGTTGGTTAACCTGTCTAACTCTTCACTGCTGTCTGCCTGTCAGCCCAGATACAGTATGTTGGTTAACCTGTCTGTCAGCCCAGATACAGTATGTTGGTTAACCTGTCTAACTCTTCACTGCTGTCTGCCTGTCAGCCCAGATACAGTATGTTGGTTAACCTGTCTAACTCTTCACTGCTGTCTGCCTGTCAGCCCAGATACAGTATGTTGGTTAACCTGCCTGTCAGTCCTGATACAGTATGTTGGTTAACCTGCCTGTCAGCCCAGATACAGTATGTTGGTTAACCTGTCTAACTCTTCACTGCTGTCTGCCTGTCAGCCCAGATACAGTATGTTGGTTAACCTGTCTAACTCTTCACTGCTGTCTGCCTGTCAGCCCAGATACAGTATGTTGGTTGACCTGCCTGTCAGCCCAGATACAGTATGTTGGTTAACCTGTCTAACTCTTCACTGCTGTCTGCCTGTCAGCCCAGATACAGTATGTTGGTTAACCTGTCTAACTCTTCACTGCTGTCTGCCTGTCAGCCCAGATACAGTATGTTGGTCAACCTGTCTGTCAGTCCAGATACAGTATGTTGGTTAACCTGCCTGTCAGTCCAGATACAGTATGTTGGTTAACCTGCCTGTCAGTCCTGATACAGTATGTTGGTTAACCTGCCTGTCAGCCCAGATACAGTATGTTGGTTAACCTGTCTAACTCTTCACTGCTGTCTGCCTGTCAGCCCAGATACAGTATGTTGGTTAACCTGTCTGTCAGCCCAGATACAGTATGTTGGTTAACCTGTCTAACTCTTCACTGCTGTCTGCCTGTCAGCCCAGATACAGTATGTTGGTTAACCTGCCTGTCAGCCCAGATACAGTATGTTGGTTAACCTGTCTAACTCTTCACTGCTGTCTGCCTGTCAGCCCAGATACAGTATGTTGGTTAACCTGTCTAACTCTTCACTGCTGTCTGCCTGTCAGCCCAGATACAGTATGTTGGTTAACCTGCCTGTCAGTCCTGATACAGTATGTTGGTTATCCTGTCTAACTCTTCACTGCTGTCTGCCTGTCAGCCCAGATACAGTATGTTGGTTAACCTGTCTAACTCTTCACTGCTGTCTGCCTGTCAGCCCAGATACAGTATGTTGGTTAACCTGCCTGTCAGCCCAGATACAGTATGTTGGTTAACCTGTCTAACTCTTCACTGCTGTCTGCCTGTCAGCCCAGATACAGTATGTTGGTTAACCTGTCTAACTCTTCACTGCTGTCTGCCTGTCAGCCCAGATACAGTATGTTGGTTAACCTGCCTGTCAGCCCAGATACAGTATGTTGGTTAACCTGTCTAACTCTTCACTGCTGTCTGCCTGTCAGCCCAGATACAGTATGTTGGTTAACCTGCCTGTCAGCCCAGATACAGTATGTTGGTTAACCTGTCTAACTCTTCACTGCTGTCTGCCTGTCAGCCCAGATACAGTATGTTGGTTAACCTGTCTAACTCTTCACTGCTGTCTGCCTGTCAGCCCAGATACAATATGTTGGTTAACCTGCCTGTCAGCCCAGATACAGTATGTTGGTTAACCTGCCTGTCAGTCCAGATACAGTATGTTGGTTAACCTGTCTAACTCTTCACTGCTGTCTGCCTGTCAGCCCTTATACAGTATGTTGGTTAACCTGTCTAACTCTTCACTGCTGTCTGCCTGTCAGCCCAGATACAGTATGTTGGTTAACCTGCCTGTCAGCCCAGATACAGTATGTTGGTTAACCTGTCTAACTCTTCACTGCTGTCTGCCTGTCAGCCCAGATACAGTATGTTGGTTAACCTGTCTAACTCTTCACTGCTGTCTGCCTGTCAGCCCAGATACAGTATGTTGGTTAACCTGCCTGTCAGTCCTGATACAGTATGTTGGTTAACCTGTCTAACTCTTCACTGCTGTCTGCCTGTCAGCCCAGATACAGTATGTTGGTTAACCTGTCTAACTCTTCACTGCTGTCTGCCTGTCAGCCCAGATACAGTATGTTGGTTAACCTGCCTGTCAGCCCAGATGCAGTATGTTGGTTAACCTGTCTAACTCTTCACTGCTGTCTGCCTGTCAGCCCAGATACAGTATGTTGGTTAACCTGTCTAACTCTTCACTGCTGTCTGCCTGTCAGCCCAGATACAGTATGTTGGTTAACCTGCCTGTCAGCCAAGATACAGTATGTTGGTTAACCTGTCTAACTCTTCACTGCTGTCTGCCTGTCAGTCCAGATACAGTATGTTGGTTAACCTGCCTGTCAGTCCTGATACAGTATGTTGGTTAACCTGCCTGTCAGCCCAGATACAGTATGTTGGTTAACCTGTCTAACACTTCACTGCTGTCTGCCTGTCAGCCCAGATACAGTATGTTGGTTAACCTGTCTAACTCTTCACTGCTGTCTGCCTGTCAGCCCAGATACAGTATGTTGGTTAACCTGCCTGTCAGTCCTGATACAGTATGTTGGTTAACCTGTCTAACTCTTCACTGCTGTCTGCCTGTCAGCCAAGATACAGTATGTTGGTTAACCTGTCTAACTCTTCACTGCTGTCTGCCTGTCAGCCCAGATACAGTATGTTGGTTGACCTGCCTGTCAGCCCAGATACAGTATGTTGGTTAACCTGTCTAACTCTTCACTGCTGTCTGCCTGTCAGCCCAGATACAGTATGTTGGTTAACCTGTCTAACTCTTCACTGCTGTCTGCCTGTCAGCCCAGATACAGTATGTTGGTCAACCTGTCTGTCAGTCCAGATACAGTATGTTGGTTAACCTGCCTGTCAGTCCAGATACAGTATGTTGGTTAACCTGCCTGTCAGTCCTGATACAGTATGTTGGTTAACCTGCCTGTCAGCACAGATACAGTATGTTGGTTAACCTGTCTAACTCTTCACTGCTGTCTGCCTGTCAGCCCAGATACAGTATGTTGGTTAACCTGTCTAACTCTTCACTGCTGTCTGCCTGTCAGCCCAGATACAGTATGTTGGTTAACCTGCCTGTCAGTCCTGATACAGTATGTTGGTTAACCTGTCTAACTCTTCACTGCTGTCTGCCTGTCAGCCCAGATACAGTATGTTGGTTAACCTGTCTAACTCTTCACTGCTGTCTGCCTGTCAGCCCAGATACAGTATGTTGGTTAACCTGCCTGTCAGCCCAGATACAGTATGTTGGTTAACCTGTCTAACTCTTCACTGCTGTCTGCCTGTCAGCCCAGATACAGTATGTTGGTTAACCTGTCTAACTCTTCACTGCTGTCTGCCTGTCAGCCCAGATACAGTATGTTGGTCAACCTGTCTGTCAGTCCAGATACAGTATGTTGGTTAACCTGCCTGTCAGTCCAGATACAGTATGTTGGTTAACCTGTCTGTCAGTCCAGATACAGTATGTTGGTTAACCTGCCTGTCAGTTCTAATACAGTATGTTGGTTAACCTGTCTAACTCTTCACTGCTGTCTGCCTGTCAGCCCTTATACAGTATGTTGGTTAACCTGTCTAACTCTTCACTGCTGTCTGCCTGTCAGCCCAGAAACAGTATGTTGGTTAACCTGTCTAACTCTTCACTGCTGTCTGCCTGTCAGCCCAGATACAGTGTGTTGGTTAACCTGTCTAACTCTTCACTGCTGTCTGCCTGTCAGCCCAGATACAGTATGTTGGTTAACCTGCCTGTCAGCCCAGATACAGTATGTTGGTTAACCTGTCTAACTCTTCACTGCTGTCTGCCTGTCAGCCCAAATACAGTATGTTGGTTAACCTGCCTGTCAGCCCAGATACAGTATGTTGGTTAACCTGTCTAACTCTTCACTGCTGTCTGCCTGTCAGCCCAGATACAGTATGTTGGTTAACCTGCCTGTCAGCCCAGATACAGTATGTTGGTTAACCTGCCTGTCAGCCCAGATACAGTATGTTGGTTAACCTGTCTAACTCTTCACTGCTGTCTGCCTGTCAGCCCAGATACAGTATGTTGGTTAACCTGTCTAACTCTTCACTGCTGTCTGCCTGTCAGCCCAGATACAGTATGTTGGTTAACCTGCCTGTCAGTCCTGATACAGTATGTTGGTTAACCTGTCTAACTCTTCACTGCTGTCTGCCTCTCAGCCCAGATACAGTATGTTGGTTAACCTGTCTAACTCTTCACTGCTGTCTGCCTGTCAGCCCAGATACAGTATGTTGGTTAACCTGCCTGTCAGCCCAGATACAGTATGTTGGTTAACCTGTCTAACTCTTCACTGCTGTCTGCCTGTCAGCCCAGATACAGTATGTTGGTTAACCTGTCTAACTCTTCACTGCTGTCTGCCTGTCAGCCCAGATACAGTATGTTGGTTAACCTGCCTGTCAGCCCAGATACAGTATGTTGGTTAACCTGCCTGTCAGCCCAGATACAGTATGTTGGTTAACCTGTCTAACTCTTCACTGCTGTCTGCCTCTCAGCCCAGATACAGTATGTTGGTTAACCTGTCTAACTCTTCACTGCTGTCTGCCTGTCAGTCCAGATACAGTATGTTGGTTAACCTGCCTGTCAGCCCAGATACAGTATGTTGGTTAACCTGTCTAACTCTTCACTGCTGTCTGCCTGTCAGCCCAGATACAGTATGTTGGTTAACCTGTCTAACTCTTCACTGCTGTCTGCCTGTCAGCCCAGATACAGTATGTTGGTTAACCTGTCTAACTCTTCACTGCTGTCTGCCTGTCAGCCCAGATACAGTATGTTGGTTAACCTGCCTGTCAGCCCAGATACAGTATGTTGGTTAACCTGTCTAACTCTTCACTGCTGTCTGCCTGTCAGTCCTGATACAGTATGTTGGTTAACCTGTCTAACTCTTCACTGCTGTCTGCCTGTCAGCCCAGATTCAGTATGTTGGTTAACCTGTCTAACTCTTCACTGCTGTCTGCCTGTCAGCCCAGATACAGTATGTTGGTTAACCTGCCTGTCAGCCCAGATACAGTATGTTGGTTAACCTGTCTAACTCTTCACTGCTGTCTGCCTGTCAGCCCAGATACAGTATGTTGGTTAACCTGTCTAACTCTTCACTGCTGTCTGCCTGTCAGCCCAGATACAGTATGTTGGTTAACCTGCCTGTCAGCCCAGATACAGTATGTTGGTTAACCTGTCTAACTCTTCACTGCTGTCTGCCTGTCAGTCCAGATACAGTATGTTGGTTAACCTGCCTGTCAGCCCAGATACAGTATGTTGGTTAACCTGTCTAACTCTTCACTGCTGTCTGCCTGTCAGCCCAGATACAGTATGTTGGTTAACCTGTCTAACTCTTCACTGCTGTCTGCCTGTCAGCCCAGATACAGTATGTTGGTTAACCTGCCTGTCAGCCCAGATACAGTATGTTGGTTAACCTGCCTGTCAGTCCAGATACAGTATGTTGGTTAACCTGTCTAACTCTTCACTGCTGTCTGCCTGTCAGTCCAGATACATTATGTTGTTTAAACCTGCCTGTCAGTCCAGATACAGTATGTTGGTTAACCTGTCTAACTCTTCACTGCTGTCTGCCTGTCAGCCCAGATACAGTATGTTGTTTAAACCTGCCTGTCAGCCCAGATACAGTATGTTGGTTAACCTGTCTAACTCTTCACTGCTGTCTGCCTGTCAGCCCAGATACAGTATGTTGGTTAACCTGCCTGTCAGCCCAGATACAGTATGTTGGTTAACCTGCCTGTCAGCCCAGATACAGTATGTTGGTTAACCTGTCTAACTCTTCACTGCTGTCTGCCTGTCAGCCCAGATACAGTATGTTGGTTAACCTGTCTAACTCTTCACTGCTGTCTGCCTGTCAGCCCAGATACAGTATGTTGGTTAACCTGCCTGTCAGTCCTGATACAGTATGTTGGTTAACCTGTCTAACTCTTCACTGCTGTCTGCCTCTCAGCCCAGATACAGTATGTTGGTTAACCTGTCTAACTCTTCACTGCTGTCTGCCTGTCAGCCCAGATACAGTATGTTGGTTAACCTGCCTGTCAGCCCAGATACAGTATGTTGGTTAACCTGTCTAACTCTTCACTGCTGTCTGCCTGTCAGCCCAGATACAGTATGTTGGTTAACCTGTCTAACTCTTCACTGCTGTCTGCCTGTCAGCCCAGATACAGTATGTTGGTTAACCTGCCTGTCAGCCCAGATACAGTATGTTGGTTAACCTGCCTGTCAGCCCAGATACAGTATGTTGGTTAACCTGTCTAACTCTTCACTGCTGTCTGCCTCTCAGCCCAGATACAGTATGTTGGTTAACCTGTCTAACTCTTCACTGCTGTCTGCCTGTCAGTCCAGATACAGTATGTTGGTTAACCTGCCTGTCAGCCCAGATACAGTATGTTGGTTAACCTGTCTAACTCTTCACTGCTGTCTGCCTGTCAGCCCAGATACAGTATGTTGGTTAACCTGTCTAACTCTTCACTGCTGTCTGCCTGTCAGCCCAGATACAGTATGTTGGTTAACCTGTCTAACTCTTCACTGCTGTCTGCCTGTCAGCCCAGATACAGTATGTTGGTTAACCTGCCTGTCAGCCCAGATACAGTATGTTGGTTAACCTGTCTAACTCTTCACTGCTGTCTGCCTGTCAGTCCTGATACAGTATGTTGGTTAACCTGTCTAACTCTTCACTGCTGTCTGCCTGTCAGCCCAGATTCAGTATGTTGGTTAACCTGTCTAACTCTTCACTGCTGTCTGCCTGTCAGCCCAGATACAGTATGTTGGTTAACCTGCCTGTCAGCCCAGATACAGTATGTTGGTTAACCTGTCTAACTCTTCACTGCTGTCTGCCTGTCAGCCCAGATACAGTATGTTGGTTAACCTGTCTAACTCTTCACTGCTGTCTGCCTGTCAGCCCAGATACAGTATGTTGGTTAACCTGCCTGTCAGCCCAGATACAGTATGTTGGTTAACCTGTCTAACTCTTCACTGCTGTCTGCCTGTCAGTCCAGATACAGTATGTTGGTTAACCTGCCTGTCAGCCCAGATACAGTATGTTGGTTAACCTGTCTAACTCTTCACTGCTGTCTGCCTGTCAGCCCAGATACAGTATGTTGGTTAACCTGTCTAACTCTTCACTGCTGTCTGCCTGTCAGCCCAGATACAGTATGTTGGTTAACCTGCCTGTCAGCCCAGATACAGTATGTTGGTTAACCTGCCTGTCAGTCCAGATACAGTATGTTGGTTAACCTGTCTAACTCTTCACTGCTGTCTGCCTGTCAGTCCAGATACATTATGTTGTTTAAACCTGCCTGTCAGTCCAGATACAGTATGTTGGTTAACCTGTCTAACTCTTCACTGCTGTCTGCCTGTCAGCCCAGATACAGTATGTTGTTTAAACCTGCCTGTCAGTCCAGATACAGTATGTTGGTTAACCTGCCTGTCAGCCCAGATACAGTATGTTGTTTAAACCTGCCTAACCCTCATTTGTATCCTAAGATTGTCTTGCACAAAATGTTTAAATGTTAGGCGTATTCCTGCTTGGTGAACATATACTCAAATTGCAATGTATTTTGAAAACCGTGTGCTAGACCAGGGATCATCAACTAGATTAAAACTTCAACAGGATCGGTGGGTCCCCTGAGGGATGGTTGAGCTAACGTAGGCTAATGAGATTAGCATGAGGTTGAGCTAACATAGGCTAATGAGATTAGCATGAGGTTGAGCTAACGTAGGCTAATGAGATTAGCATGAGGTTGAGCTAACGTAGGCTAATGAGATTAGCATGAGGTTGAGCTAACGTAGGCTAATGAGATTAGCATGAGGTTGAGCTAACGTAGGCTAATGAGAGTAGCATGAGGTTGAGCTAACGTAGGCTAATGAGATTAGCATGAGGTTGAGCTAACGTAGGCTAATGAGATTAGCATGAGGTTGAGCTAATGTAGGCTAATGAGATTAGCATGAGGTTGAGCTAACGTAGGCTAATGAGATTAGCAACAAGAACATTTCCCAGGACATAGACATATCTGATATTGGCAGAAAGCTTACATTCTTGTTAATCTGCACTGCACTGTACAGAAGCTATTACAGTGAAATAATACCATGCTATTTTTTGAGGAGAGTGAACAGTTACGAACTTAAAGTTATTAATAAACAAATTAGGCACATTTGGGCAGTCTTGATACAATTTTTTTTAAATAAATACAAATACGCTGCTGCCATCTAGTGGCCAAAATCTAAATTGCACCTGGGCTGGAATAATACATTATGGCCTTTCTCTTGCATTTCAAAGATGATTGAACAAAAAAATACCAAAAAAACAGTTGTTTTTTTCTTTGTATTATCTTTTAACAGATCTAATGTGTTATATTCTCCTACATTCCTTTCGTATTTCCACAAACTTCAAAGTGTTTCCTTTCAAATGGTACCAAGAATATGCATATCCTTGCATCAGGTCCTGGCAGTTAGATTTGGAGATGTCATTTTAGGGTCGAAAATGGGAAGAAAAAAAACGAGGCAGATCTTTAAGAGGACCAATTTTGTCTTGAGTGGATGGTCAGGGGGCAGGAACATAATTATAAATATCTGTCGACTTCAAATTGACCAAACAGACTAGAACATAATCATTTCAAACCTTGCTTATATACTATCACATGTACAGTATCTCTCTGTTATGTGTGGGAATACTGTAGAACACATTTAAAAAAAAGTTAGATCAATTGGAGCTGGTTTGTTGTTTTTACAGTCTATGTCCAACAATATAAACAAATATATATTATTTTTTCTCAGAAAACTTGGGGTGGCCAAATAAAATGACTTGCCAGTTAGGGAACCCTGTACTAGGCACACGGTAATGAGAGAGAGGTCAAATCAAATCAAATCAAATCAAATTTTATTTGTCACATACACATGGTTAGCAGATGTTAATGCGAGTGTAGCGAAATGCTTGTGCTTCTAGTTCCGACAATGCAGTAATAACAAGTAATCTAACTAACAATTCCAAAGCTACTGTCTTGTACACAGTGTAAGGGGATAAAGAATATGTACATAAGGATATATGAATGAGTGATGGTACAGAGCAGCATAGGCAAGATACAGTAGATGGTATCGGGTACAGTATGTACAAATGAGATGAGTATGTAAACAAAGTGGCATAGTATAGTATAAAGTGGCTAGTGATACATGTATTACATAAGGATACCGTCGATGATATAGAGTACAGTATATACGTATGCATATGAGATGAATAATGTAGGGTAAGTAACATTTATATAAGGTAGCATTGTTTAAAGTGGCTAGTGATATATTTACATCATTTCCCATCAATTCCCATTATTAAAGTGGCTGGAGTTGAGTCAGTGTCAGTGTGTTGGCAGCAGCCACTCAGTGTTGGTGGTGGCTGTTTAACAGTCTGATGGCCTTGAGATAGAAGCTGTTTTTCAGTCTCTCGGTCCCAGCTTTGATGCACCTGTACTGACCTCGCCTTCTGGATGATAGCGGGGTGAACAGGCAGTGGCTCGGGTGGTTGATGTCCTTGATGATCTTTATGGCCTTCCTGTGACATCGGGTGGTGTAGGTGTCCTGGAGGGCAGGTAGTTTGCCCCCGGTGATGCGTTGTGCAGACCTCACTACCCTCTGGAGAGCCTTACGGTTGAGGGCGGTGCAGTTGCCATACCAGGCGGTGATACAGCCCGCCAGGATGCTCTCGATTGTGCATCTGTAGAAGTTTGTGAGTGCTTTTGGTGACAAGCCGAAGTTCTTCAGCCTCCTGAGGTTGAAGAGGCGCTGCTGCGCCTTCTTCACGATGCTGTCTGTGTGGGTGGACCAATTCAGTTTGTCTGTGATGTGTACGCCGAGGAACTTAAAACTTGCTACCCTCTCCACTACTGTTCCATCGATGTGGATAGGGGGGTGTTCCCTCTGCTGGTTACTTTGTCTTTGGGGAACTATGTTATACCAATTTATACCAGGGTTGTTTTGGATGGTTATGGAGTTTATACCAGGGTTGTTTTGGTTGGTTATGGAGTTTATACTAGGGTTGTTTTGGATGGTTATGGAGTTTATACTAGGGTTGTTTTGGTTGGTTATGGAGTTTATACTAGGGTTGTTTTGGTTGGTTATGGAGTTTATACCAGGGTTGTTTTGGTTGGTTATGGAGTTTATACTAGGGTTGTTTTGGTTGGTTATGTCATTTATACCAGGGTTGTTTTGGATGGTTATGGAGTTTATACTAGGGTTGTTTTGGATGGTTATGGAGTTTATACCAGGGTTGTTTTGGATGGTTATGGAGTTTATACCAGGGTTGTTTTGGTTGGTTATGGAGTTTATACCAGGGTTGTTTTGGTTGGTTATGGAGTTTATACTAGGGTTGTTTTGGATGGTTATGGAGTTTATACCAGGGTTGTTTTGGATGGTTATGGAGTTTATACCAGGGTTGTTTTGGATGGTTATGGAGTTTATACCAGGGTTGTTTTGGTTGGTTATGGAGTTTATACTAGGGTTGTTTTGGTTGGTTATGGAGTTTATACCAGGGTTGTTTTGGTTGGTTATGGAATTTATACCAGGGTGGTTTTGGTTGGTTATGTAATTTATACTAGGGTTGTTTTGGTTGGTTATGGAGTTTATACCAGGGATGTTTTGGTTGGTTGGATGTTCCAGCTTAGAGAGCTGTCTTACAGTCGTCCTCCCGTCTCTGCCCAGCCGTCCCCACAGTGTTTGAATCATAACATCAACACGGCCCTGCGTGTGTACGTGTGTGTGAAAGAGAGAGAGAGAGAGAGTGTGTAGTGTATGTGTGTCTCTACTCCTGCTTAAGGTCTCTCAGCCCCTCAGCTTATGGCCAAACCAAACTTGTCATGTTGCAAAACGCAGTGGTGTGAATGATTTTAATGGTTCTGCTGGAAAGCCAAGCTCTCCTCCTCGCCACATTCCTCTTCTTTTGGAAACGTTAATCATTTGTAATTGAATTTCAAATCGAATTTATGATGAGAAGTGGCAATTTGTTGACACTTTAGCTTCGCTGTGAGGAGAGGAGCGCCACGTAGTGCTGTCCCGCCCCTGGAGGGAGTTACAGAAGAATAGAGAACTAGAGAGAGGAGAATATATAGCTGCTGTATTTGGGTCTGCTGTGTGCCTCGGCCCTCCTTTAAAAATATAACATTGGTACCAAAGAAATGAGGAGGTCTAATTTATCGACATGGGCTTCAGCCTCAGGCCTGTCTTTTGTACCTTAAAAATAGAGAGACAGGGGTTGTCTTAACTCAAAGAGACAATGGTTGTCTTATCTCATAGAGACAGGGGTTGTCTTAGCTCAGAGACAGGGGTTGTCTTAACTCATAGATAGAGACAGGGGTTGTCTTAGCTCAGAGACAGGGGTTGTCTTAACTCATAGATAGAGACAGGGGTTGTCTTAACTCATAGATAGAGACAGGGGTTGTCTTAACTCATAGATAGAGACAGGGGTTGTCTTAGCTCAGAGACAGGGGTTGTCTTAACTCATAGACAGAGACAGGGGTTGTCTTAACTCATAGATAGAGACAGGGGTTGTCTTAACTCATAGATAGAGAGACAGGGGTTGGCTTAACTCAGAGACAGGGGTTGTCTTAACTCAGAGACAGGGGTTGTCTTAACTCATAGATAGAGACAGTGGTTGTCTTAACTCATAGGTGGAGACAGGGGTTGTCTTAACTCATAGACAGAGAGACAGGGGTTGTCTTAACTCATAGACAGAGACAGGGGTTGTCTTCACTCAGAGACAGAGAGACAGGGGTTGTCTTCACTCAGAGACAGAGAGACAGGGGTTGTCTTAACTCAGAGACAGGGGTTGTCTTAACTCAGAGACAGGGGTTGTCTTAACTCAGAGACAGGGGTTGTCTTAACTCAGAGACAGGGGTTGTCTTAACTCATAGATAGAGACAGGGGTTGTCTTCACTCATAGATAGAGACAGGGGATGTCTTCACTCATAGACAGAGACAGGGGTTGTCTTCACTCATAAACAGAGACAGGGGTTGTCTTCACTCATAGACAGAGACAGGGGTTGTCTTAACTCAGAGACAGGGGTTGTCTTAACTCATAGATAGAGACAGGGGTTGTCTTAACTCATAGACAGAGAGACAGGGGTTGTCTTAACTCAGAGACAGAGACAGGGGTTATCTTAACTCATAGACAGAGACAGGGGTTGTCTTAACTCATAGACAGAGAGACAGGGGTTGTCTTAACTCATAGACAGAAAGACAGGGGTTGTCTTAACTCATAGATAGAGAGACAGGGGTTGTCTTAACTCATAGATAGAGACAGGGGTTGTCTTCACTCATAGATAGAGACAGGGGTTGTCTTAACTCATAGACAGAGACAGGGGTTGTCTTCACTCATAGACAGGGGTTGTCTTCACTCATAGACAGAGACAGGGGTTGTCTTCACTCATAGACAGAGACAGGGGTTGTCTTAACTCAGAGACAGAGACAGGGGTTGTCTTCACTCATAGACAGAGACAGGGGTTGTCTTCACTCATAGATAGAGACAGGGGTTGTCTTAACTCAGAGATAGAGACAGGGGTTGTCTTCACTCATAGACAGAGACAGGGGTTGTCTTCACTCATAGACAGAGACAGGGGTTGTCTTAACTCATAGACAGAGACAGGGGTTGTCATCACTCATAGACAGGGGTTGTCTTCACTCATCGACAGAGACAGGGGTTGTCTTCACTCATAGACAGAGACAGGGGTTGTCTTAACTCAGAGACAGAGACAGGGGTTGTCTTCACTCATAGACAGAGACAGGGGTTGTCTTCACTCATAGATAGAGACAGGGGTTGTCTTAACTCAGAGATAGAGACAGTGGTTGTCTTAACTCAGAGACAGAGACAGGGGTTGTCTTCACTCATGGATAGAGACAGGGGTTGTCTTAACTCAGAGATAGAGAGACAGGGGTTGTCTTAACTCATAGACAGAGACAGGGGTTGTCTTCACTCATAGATAGAGACAGGGGTTGTCTTAACTCAGAGATAGAGACAGGGGTTGTCTTCACTCATAGACAGAGACAGGGGTTGTCTTCACTCATAGACAGAGACAGGGGTTGTCTTAACTCATAGACAGAGACAGGGGTTGTCATCACTCATAGACAGGGGTTGTCTTCACTCATCGACAGAGACAGGGGTTGTCTTCACTCATAGACAGAGACAGGGGTTGTCTTAACTCAGAGACAGAGACAGGGGTTGTCTTCACTCATAGACAGAGACAGGGGTTGTCTTCACTCATAGATAGAGACAGGGGTTGTCTTAACTCAGAGATAGAGACAGTGGTTGTCTTAACTCAGAGACAGAGACAGGGGTTGTCTTCACTCATAGATAGAGACAGGGGTTGTCTTAACTCAGAGATAGAGAGACAGGGGTTGTCTTAACTCATAGACAGAGACAGGGGTTGTCTTCACTCATAGATAGAGACAGGGGTTGTCTTAACTCAGAGATAGAGACAGGGGTTGTCTTCACTCATAGACAGAGACAGGGGTTGTCTTCACTCATAGACAGGGGTTGTCTTCACTCATAGACATAGACAGGGGTTGTCTTCACTCATAGACAGAGACAGGGGTTGTCTTCACTCATAGACAGAGACAGGGGTTGTCTTCACTCATAGACAGAGACAGGGGTTGTCTTCACTCATAGATAGAGACAGGGGTTGTCTTAACTCAGAGATAGAGAGACAGGGGTTGTCTTAACTCATAGACAGAGACAGGGGTTGTCTTCACTCATAGACAGAGACAGGGGTTGTCTTCACTCATAGATAGAGACAGGGGTTGTCTTAACTCAGAGATAGAGACAGTGGTTGTCTTCACTCATAGACAGCTTGCCAGCATATGGACTCCAGGGATGACATCTCTGTCAATAGTCAAAGCCAAAGGAGGCCATTTACTCAGGCATGCCATGAGAGGAGGGAGGCCCGATGGGTTCTGGCTGGGTCAATGGGGTTGTGCTCTCTTTATGAGGCCATCGTGATCATTGCTGCTGTACTTTAATAGTTTTTACAGGAATCAAGTCAAGACACTGCTGTCTGTCTGCTGTCTGGTACCCAGAAATCCCTGCAACATTGACCACTCTGTGGGAGAAGAATCTTATTCCCTGTATAGTGCTCTGCTTTTGACCAGTGAATAATGGTGAAGTGGTGTATGGTGGACAGTAACAGAGGAGAGGAGGTGGACAGTAACAGAGGAGAGGAGGTGGACAGTAACAGAGGAGAGGAGGTGGACAGTAATCAGTCTGTCCCTAGAGGAGGTGGACAGTAACAGAGGAGAGGAGGTGGACAGTAACAGAGGAGAGGAGGTGGACAGTAACAGAGGAGAGGAGGTGGACAGTAACAGAGGAGAGGAGGTGGACAGTAACAGAGGAGAGGAGGTGGACAGTAACAGAGGAGAGGAGGTGGACAGTAACAGAGGAGAGGAGGTGCAGGACAGTAATCAGTCTGTCCTTAGAGGAGGTGCTGGACAGTAATCAGTCTGTCCCTGGAGGAGGTGCTGGACAGTAATCAGTTTGTCCCATCATTTTGGTTCACATAGGATGTAACTGTACATCTAACATGGTGATCAACGTTGACACTATGTTACATGAGTTTTATGGAAATGTGAAATACACATTTGGACTCTTGTGTTTGGCTTGCTCATATGACATATTTATTCTAATCCTCAATGTCTCATCTTTCAAAATCCATCGAGTTCTCTACACTTACAGCATTTCCCCACTCAGACAACAAAACGTACAAAAGTGAACCAATCAGCAGGAGGGATGAGGGCAACTTGAAGTTCAGAACAGCTGTCAATCAATTCCCCCATACCGCGCTGTGAAGCACAGGGCCACGGAGTGAGGGTGGACCCTAATCAGGGATGTTGTTGTGATTGATTTCAGGGAATTATAGCTTCACTAATAATAAGATAGTTATTGATCGATCGATTGATTGATGATTATTATGGAACTCCACAGCCAGTGTGAGATGGTGAGGTGAGGGATATCAGCAGGACAAGACAAAACACACCGTTTATACAACCAGACAGGACAACAGTCAGTTCATACAACCAGACAGGACGACAGTCAGTTCATACAACCAGACAGGACGACAGTCAGTTCATACAACCAGACAGGATGACAGTCAGTTCATACAACCAGACAGGACGACAGTCAGTTCATACAACCAGACGGGATGACAGTCAGTTCATACAACCAGACAGGACGACAGTCAGTTCATACAACCAGACAGGACGACAGTCAGTTCATACAACCAGACAGGATATCAGTCAGACACATAGCAAGGACACATCACACTCAGGGGAGATACTGTTTAATCCATTCAATATAGGGTAGTCTCTCAGTGCAAGGGCCAAACAACGATATGAAGTTGTTGCTTTGTGTTCAGGTTATGTACAGGCCGAGTGAACTTTGACCTTAGGACAGCATTCAGAAGCATAACAGGAGAAAGACAAGGTGGTTCCCAGTGGACCAACTGACGGAGGGGGGAGTTGAAGCACAATGTACAGAGGTCAGGGGTCAGGGGTTGAGGACAGCTGCGTGGGTCGTCCTGGGTCGTGTTCGTTAGGTATCGAACTGAAGAGAACCATCTGGAACGGGGAGGGGACTAGCTGGACTTTAGTCCAATTAGAAATGCTAATTTCTTGGATTTCCTATTTTGTAAAACATTTTAAAACATTTTCCATAGTGTGCCTATTGAACACGCCCCTGGTCAACAACCAACTAGATTAGACGTCTGTGGGCCAGTCAGAGCGGACAGACGAGTCATGTGATCACAATAGAACCGTGCAGAGAAGGAGCCTAGATAACACGGAGGAATGACCAACACTGTTTTCTTCATTTCAATCAACCACAAAAAGTCAATTAACAAAATTACTTGTGTATATATATATATATATATATATATATATATATATATATATATATTTATAAATCTAAAAGTGCATTATGGTACAAAAATATAGAAGGTCAGCAGCACCTCGATACATTTACAAAATAAATACACGATTCAAACAAAAATAAATTACAGCAAAATGTGACATGAATAATAATCGGCATAGTCCTAACAAAACAAACCAGAACAGGAAGGATTTCACAATTATTAAATTATGTCGCTCCGCAGAGCCGAGCGTCTGTAATTTTTATTGTCTTCGTCATTATCACTAGTCTGGTGCGTTTACAATATTTACAGTAAATAAATATGTCCTTATTTTACTTTCCGACCAATCACTATCACAGAACCCTGCAACAGGAGTGTCTGGGTGTTCATCTGAATGTCCTCAGGGTTTCTGAAACACAAGAGAGAAAGACGTCAGTTCACTGTAAAGTAGACATTCACTGACATTCACTCAGCAATCTATCACCCAGAAACAACAACAACAACAACAACAACAACACCATCAGGTGTTTGTTTACCTTAGTCAGAGTGTGACAGTGTTCTAGTGCAGCGCCCCCCTCAGGCCGAAGAAGGGCCTGAGCGCCACTCCAGGTGGTACCCATTCCCAGGCTCCTCCCCTTCCTGCGCCCAGCCCAGTGAGCGCGCCCGCCTCTTCCTCTTCTCCCCCCCCTCCCCCCTCCTCTCCCCCCCTCCCCTCTCCCCCTCCCTCCTCTTCCCATTCCTCCCTTTCTTTTTCTTCCCTTCCTTGGCCCTCCGCACCCCGTCTTTGTCTTTGTATGTTGGGGACTTGTTGGTCTCCTGCGGCAGGTTGGTTCCCTCCTCCTCCATATGGAAGTTAAGGGGAAGGTTTTTGGTGCCCCCTGGAGGTTTGGGGTGGGGGTGCAGGGTACCCCCAGTGGTGCCCAATCCCAGGCTGACCCCTACCCCGGCACCCGGTAGTCCCAGCCCCAGTCCGCTGCTGACCACCGGGCGGGCGGGCAGCTCCCTGATCTCAGCCGTATGGACCTCCTCCAGCAGCTCTTGGAGCCACATGCGACGCTTGAAATCCTGCAGCGTCCGGCCCTTATCGTGCATCAGCTGGGCGTGGGTCACCGAGCGCTTCCTAGGAGAGGAGAGAGAGAGAGAGCAGGAGGAGGACGGTTAGAATTGGGACATTAAACTTAGATCACAGAAGATTGAGAAACACAGACATTAGACTTTTTCAGTTTTGTTTTCCCACACGTGTGCTCTCAGGTTTCCAATAGATGTCTCTGACCATGAGAACGACACTGTAAAGAGGCTACAGACAAACTGTTCCCTGTAAACAGCATGTTAGTAGCCTGGAATTACAACTAAAACCTTCTGTGAAATGTGTAATCACTGTGACTGATACACTAGCCAGAGAAATATCTTCGACGTTGGCATTGGCTCTCATTCAGTCCACAGTGTTCTTGTCATGCTGAATGTCACAGCCTGGCTGTACTAAAGACCCCCACCACAACTAGAAATATCAACTGTAGTTTGACATGATGGTGACGTTGCTTTCATCTCTAAAACATTTTTTTTTTTTTTATAAATCTTAAAAGTTGTCCAGTCCTCTCATTACCTCAAACAACTGACAGGAGTGAAACCTCTCGGCTCTACTCCGGTGTACAGTTGGATAGCAACAGGGACACTCTCCAAACGTCTTGAAACAATTTACACATTTCAACACTCTGATCTTTCACAGGCCAAAGTAAAGTATAACTTTGCTGTTATTTCAAAAACGTTTACTCTTTGAGTCAGACCGAGATCCACGGCCCAGATATGGAGTACAGGAGGAATTCAACATGTCCCCACTAGGGGGTCAGTCTAAATTACCATGTCCCCACTAGGGGGTCAGTCTAAATGAACAACATGTCCCCACTAGGGGGTCAGTCTAAATGAACAACATGTCCCCACTAGGGGGTCAGTCTAAATGAACATGTCCCCACTAGGGGGTCAGACTAAATGAACATGTCCCCACTAGGGGGTCAGTCTAAATGAACAACATGTCCCCACTAGGGGGTCAGTCTAAATGAACATGTCCCCACTAGGGGGTCAGACTAAATGAACAACATGTTCCCACTAGGGGGTCAGTCTAAATGAACATGTCCCCACTAGGGGGTCAGTCTAAATGAACATGTCCCCACTAGGGGGTCAGACTAAATGAACATGTCCCCACTAGGGGGTCAGACTAAATGAACAACATGTCCCCACTAGGGGGTCAGTCTAAATGAACATGTCCCCACTAGGGGGTCAGTCTAAATGAACATGTCCCCACTAGGGGGTCAGTCTAAATGAACATGTCCCCACTAGGGGGTCAGACTAAATGAACATGTCCCCACTAGGGGGTCAGACTAAATTAACATGTCCCCACTAGGGGGTCAGACTAAATGAACATGTCCCCACTAGGGGGTCAGACTAAATTAACATGTCCCCACTAGGGGGTCAGACTAAATTAACATGTCCCCACTAGGGGGTCAGACTAAATGAACAACATGTCCCCACTAGGGGGTCAGTCTAAATGAACAACATGTCCCCACTAGGGGGTCAGACTAAATGAACAACATGTCCCCACTAGGGGGTCAGACTAAATGAACATGTCCCCACTAGGGGGTCAGACTAAATGAACATGTCCCCACTAGGGGGTCAGACTAAATGAACAACATGTCCCCACTAGGGGGTCAGTCTAAATGAACAACATGTCCCCACTAGGGGGTCAGACTAAATGAACATGTCCCCACTAGGGGGTCAGACTAAATGAACATGTCCCCACTAGGGGGTCAGACTAAATGAACATGTCCCCACTAGGGGGTCAGACTAAATTAACATGTCAAGACTACAGAACAACACAGCCTTGATCCAGACTACAGAACAACACAGCCTTGATCCAGACTACAGAACAACACAGCCTTGATCCAGACTACAGAACAACACAGCCTTGATCCAGACTACAGAACAACACAGCCTTGACCAAGACTACAGAACAACACAGCCTTGATCCAGACTACAGAACAACACAGCCTTGACCAAGACTACAGAACAACACAGCCTAGATCCAGACTACAGAACAACACAGCCTTGATCCAGACTACAGAACAACACAGCCTAGATCCAGACTACAGAACAACACAGCCTAGAACCAGACTACAGAACAACACAGCCTTGATCCAGACTACAGAACAACACAGCCTAGATCCAGACTACAGAACAACACAGCCTTGATCCAGACTACAGAACAACACAGCCTAGATCCAGACTACAGAACAACACAGCCTAGATCCAGACTACTACCAGGTAAGGACTCTTAGTTTGTTTGTGTGCTGGTATCTGCCAACACAACACTCACTGTACAATATCTGTCAACAACTGGCAACAACATCCATGAAGCTAATCAAGACAATATATTTTGTTCCAGACCTCGTGGCAGGTAATATGTATTTGTTTGTTTGTTTGTTGACAACACAACAGTTATTGTCCAATATCAGTCAACTATTATCTGTGTATCCATGATGCTGATCTCCTTGGCCTTCAGTATGAGATGATTCATAGCAGAGAGAGGGAGAGAGCGTTTCCACTGGGACGTCAGATTAGCCTGCTTGCTGCCAAACACAAAGAGATTACTTTTCCTTTCTTTAGGAAAATCCCCCCCCCCCCCCTCGGAGAGAGCAGCATCCAGGAACTAATCCCTACTGTCACAGAGGCATCATGCTGTGTTCAAGAGCATTGGGAAACGGCAGCACACCAACAACAACAAAATGTATTTTTGTCCGCTGTTTCCCAAAGTTCTTGAACTTGGGATTTGATTTGAAGTCATTGTCATATATGGCAGAGGACGCTGTTATTAAAGAGAGAGAGAGCAGCTGTTACCCAGTCTGCATAATACTGGGTGAGAGCCCATGTTACCCAGTCTGCATCATACTGGGTGAGAGCCCATGTTACCCAGTCTGCATCATACTGGGTGTGGGTGGGTGAGGGTGTGTGAGGGTGGGAGTGGGTGGGTGAGGGTGGGTGGGTGGGTGAGGGAGGTGAGGGTGGGTGTGGGTGGGTGTGTGTGAGGGTGTGTGAGTGTGGGTGAGGGTGGGTGGGTGAGGGTGTGTGAGGGTGTGTGAGGGTGGGTGAGGGTGTGTGAGTGTGTGTGAGGATGTGTGTGAGGGTGTGACAGAGAGAAATGCATCCTGACTGCCACCTCCAGTTAAAATCAGTGTTTGACAGGTTTTTAGCAGTACACCAGGACACACTGGAAACAAACCATTAGAGTATCTATGGTTACCAACACATCAGGAGTATCTTTGGTTACCAAGACAGCTGGAGTAACTTTGGTTTACCAAGACAGCTGGAGTATCTATCGTTACCAAGACAGCTGGAGTATCTATGGTTACCAAGACAGCTGGAGTGTATTGGTTACCAAGACAGTTGGAGTATCTTTGGTTACCAAGACAGCTGGAGTAACTTGGTTACCAAGACAGCTGGAGTAACTTGGTTACCAAGACAGCTGGCGTATCTTTGGTTTACCAAGACAGCTGGAGTATCTTTGGTTACCAACACAGCTGGAGTATCTATGGTGACCAAGACAGCTGGAGTAACTTGATTACCAAGACAGCTGGAGTATCTTTGGTTTACCAAGACAGCTGGAGTATCTTTGGTTACCAAGACAGCTGGAGTAACTTGGTTACCAAGACAGCTGGAGTATCTTTGATTTACCAAGACAGCTGGAGTATATTTGGTTACCAAGACAGCTGGAGTATCTATGGTTACCAAGACAGCTGGAGTAACTTGGTTACCAAGACAGCTGGCGTATCTTTGGTTTACCAACACAGCTGGAGTATCTTTGGTTACCAACACAGCTGGAGTAACTTTGGTTACCAACACAGCTGGAGTAACTTTGGTTACCAACACAGCTGGAGTAACTTTGGTTACCAACACAGCTGGTGTATCTTTGGTTACCAAGACAGCTGGAGTAACTTTGGTTTACCAACACAGCTGGAGTAACTTTGGTTTACCAAGAGAGTGACCATAGGGGTAGTGCACTACTTTAGACCAGGGTCCATAGGGGTAGTGCACTACTTTAGACCAGGACCCATAGGGGTAGTGCACTACTTTAGACCAGGGCCCATAGTGTAGTGCACTACTTTAGACCAGGGTCCATAGGGGTAGTGCACTACTTTAGACCAGGGTCCATATGGTAGTGCACTACTTTAGACCAGGGTCCATAGGGGTAGTGCTCTCCTTTAAACCAGTTCCATTAGGGGTAGTGCACTATAGAGTTAATAGGGTGCCATTACATACCCACCTCAGCCCTGATCTAACCCTAACCCACCTCAGCCCTGATCTAACCCACCTCAGCCCTGATCTAACCTTAACCCACCTCAGCCCTGATCTAACCCACCTCAGCCCTGATCTAACCCTAACCCACCTCAGCCAGGTCAGGTATTTCCAAGCTAACCACTAGGGCCAGTTAGTGTCAGGTATGTCCAAGCTATACCCTGACCACTAGGGCCAGTTAGTGTCAGGTATGTCCAAGCTATACCCTGACCACTAGGGCCAGTTAGTGTCAGGTATGTCTAAGCTATACCCTGACCACTAGGACCAGTTAGTGTCAGGTATGTCCAAGCTGACCACTAGGGCCAGTTAGTGTCAGGTATGTCCAAGCTGACCACTAGGGCCAGTTAGTGTCAGGTATGTCCAAGCTGACCACTAGGGCCAGTTAGTGTCAGGTATGTCCAAGCTGACCACTAGGGCCAGTTAGTGTCAGGTATGTCCAAGCTGACCACTAGGGCCAGTTAGTGTCAGGTATGTCCAAGCTGACCACTAGGGCCAGTTAGTGTCAGGTATGTCCAAGCTGACCACTAGGGCCAGTTAGTGTCAGGTATGTCCAAGCTGACCACTAGGGCCAGTTAGTGTCAGGTATGTCCAAGCTGACCACTAGGGCCAGTTAGTGTCAGGTATGTCCAAGCTGACCACTAGGGCCAGTTAGTGTCAGGTATGTCCAAGCTATACCCTGACCACTAGGGCCA
The DNA here is from genome assembly GCF_045791955.1 of Oncorhynchus clarkii lewisi. Lineage (NCBI taxonomy): Eukaryota > Metazoa > Chordata > Actinopteri > Salmoniformes > Salmonidae > Oncorhynchus > Oncorhynchus clarkii. Next base: position 35,588,347 of record NC_092179.1, on the reverse strand, counting down.
GTTAGTGTCAGGTATGTCCAAGCTATACCCTGACCACTAGGGCCAGTTAGTGTCAGGTATGTCCAAGCTATACCCTGACCACTAGGGCCAGTTAGTGTCAGGTATGTCCAAGCTATACCCTGACCACTAGGGCCAGTTAGTGTCAGGTATGTCCAAGCTGACCACTAGGGCCAGTTAGTGTCAGGTATGTCCAAGCTGAACACTAGGGCCAGTTAGTGTCAGGTATGTCCAAGCTGACCACTAGGGCCAGTTAGTGTCAGGTATGTCCAAGCTATACCCTGACCACTAGGGCCAGTTAGTGTCAGGTATGTCCAAGCTATACCCTGACCACTAGGGCCAGTTCCTTTTACATAACAGTAAAACCATTGAATAGTATCCATCATCACACTAAAACTGAAAACATCATGAAAAGTAATATTCTCAATTATTTTCCTTAGAAAAGATTAACATTAGATCAAGGAAAGAACTGGTCACATCATTTATTAATTTCTCCAAGTTCTTCCAAAGCCACGGAGCAGATATTTACTTGTCCCAGTGCAATAATATCCTGGTAAGAGACTACCTCCCGTACAGAGAGATGTTTGAAAGGAGCTGTGTTTATATACATACAGACCATTTCCTGTGATTCTCAGGGAGAGTGAGGCAGGGAACTGAACAGGCTTGGTCTTTGAAAAACGATCTCCCTGTTGATTTTTTTTTTTTAACCTTTAATAAAGCCCAACATCAAACACTCCCCAAGGCACAACTAGAAGAGAGGAAGGAGGGGAAGAGAGGAAGGAGGGGAAGAGAGGAAAGCATTAAGAAAAAAAAGGGGTTGGATACATCCTGATGTGGCACGATTCCAACAGAACAGACCTTTTCTTGGCCTACCTGATGATAATTGTTTCTCTGTGCGGGGTAAAGGGGGGAAAAAGGGGAGGCAGAGGGAACGAGAGAACGAAATAGTACACTGTGTTTACTCCTACCCACTAGGCATGTCATTTCTCTGCTCGGTCTGATTGAAGCTCTATCCAAACCTTGGCAGACCGTTTGCTAAAGCTTTAATTTGGCTCCTGATGCTTGGTGGCCCAGGTCCAACACTATCGCTAGGGTGAGTCCTGACTCCTGATGCTTGGTGGCCCAGGCCCAACACTATCGTTAAGGTGAGTCCTGACTCCTAAAGCTTGGTGGCCCAGGCCCAACACTATCGTTAGGGTGAGTCCTGACTCCTGAGACTTGGTGGCTGGGTTCCAATACATTTGATTGACTCAGTGTTTGTCCTATTTTGAAGCTGTCAACACTGTGTTTGATGTTAGCTGAGATCATACGTGGTCTGGAGGGGTTAGATAGTGTGGTGGGATACAGTAACTCCATTGTTGAGGACTCAACTCTCCTTCTGGTACATCACACAATGATAACTTAATAAAATGCTAATTTTCTGGGACAGCACAGGGTTATGCTCGAGAAACAGACAAAAAAAAGGCTTTCACCTTTTGTATTGTTACAAACAAATGTGATTTTATCATGTTTAAAAAAAAATCGCAATCTTTCATTTAATTGGATGCTCCCTTACAATCCAACTCAGTTCAGATCACTGCTGACTCTTTCGTCCAGACTGTAACTACCAGACCCCACAGCTCTGTCTCCTAACAGTAAGGACCTACCAGACCCCACAGCTCTGTCTCCTAACAGTAATGACCTACCAGACCCCACAGCTCTGTCTCCTAACAGTAAGGACCTACCAGACCCCACAGCTCTGTCTCCTAACAGTAAGGACCTACCAGACCCCACAGCTCTGTCTCCTAACAGTAAGGACCTACCAGACCCCACAGCTCTGTCTCCTAACAGTAAGGACCTACCAGACCCCACAGCTCTGTCTCCTAACAGTAAGGACCTACCAGACCCCACAGCTCTATCTCCTAACAGTAAGGACCTACCAGACCCCACAGCTCTGTCTCCTAACAGTAATGACCTACCAGACCCCACAGCTCTGTCTCCTAACAGTAAGGACCTACCAGACCCCACAGCTCTATCTCCTAACAGTAAGGACCTACCAGACCCCAAAGCTCTGTCTCCTAACAGTAAGGACCTACCAGACCCCACAGCTCTGTCTCCTAACAGTAAGGACCTACCAGACCCCACAGCTCTGTCTCCTAACAGTAAGGACCTACCAGACCCCACAGCTCTGTCTCCTAACAGTAAGGACCTACCAGACCCCACAGCTCTGTCTCCTAACAGTAAGGACCTACCAGACCCCACAGTTCTGTCTCCTAACAGTAAGGACCTACCAGACCCCACAGCTCTGTCTCCTAACAGTAAAGACCTACCAGACTCTACAGACTCATCAGGACTAACCCCCTCCTGGGTCCTACTCTACAGACTCATCAGGACTAACCCCCTCCTGGGTCCTACTCTACAGACTCTTCAGGACTAACCCCCTCCTGGGTCCTACTCTACAGACTCTTCAGGACTAACCCCCTCCTGGGTCCTACTCTACAGACTCATCAGGACTAACCCCCTCCTGGGTCCTACTCTACAGACTCATCAGGACTAACCCCCTCCTGGGTCCTACTCTACAGACTCATCAGTACTAACCCCCTCCTGGGTCCTACTCTACAGACTCATCAGGACTAACCCCCTCCTGGGTCCTACTCTACAGACTCTTCAGGACTAACCCCCTCCTGGGTCCTACTCTACAGACTCATCAGGACTAACCCCCTCCTGGGTCCTACTCTACAGACTCTTCAGGACTAACCCCCTCCTGGGTCCTACTCTACAGACTCTTCAGGACTAACCCCCTCCTGGGTCCTACTCTACAGACTCTTCAGGACTAACCCCCTCCTGAGTCCTACTCTACAGACTCATCAGGACTAACCCCCTCCTGGGTCCTACTCTACAGACTCATCAGGACTAACCCCCTCCTGGGTCCTACTCTACAGACTCTTCAGGACTAACCCCCTCCTGGGTCCTACTCTACAGACTCATCAGGACTAACCCCCTCCTGGGTCCTACTCTACAGACTCTTCAGGACTAACCCCCTCCTGAGTCCTACTCTACAGACTCATCAGGACTAACCCCCTCCTGGGTCCTACTCTACAGACTCATCAGGACTAACCCCCTCCTGGGTCCTACTCTACAGACTCTTCAGGACTAACCCCCTCCTGGGTCCTACTCTACAGACTCTTCAGGACTAACCCCCTCCTGGGTCCTACTCTACAGACTCATCAGGACTAACCCCCTCCTGGGTCCTACTCTACAGACTCTTCAGGACTAACCCCCTCCTGGGTCCTACTCTACAGACTCTTCAGGACTAACCCCCTCCTGAGTCCTACTCTACAGACTCATCAGGACTAACCCCCTCCTGGGTCCTACTCTACAGACTCTTCAGGACTAACCCCCTCCTGGGTCCTACTCTACAGACTCTTCAGGACTAACCCCCTCCTGGGTCCTACTCTACAGACTCATCAGGACTAACCCCCTCCTGGGTCCTACTCTACAGACTCTTCAGGACTAACCCCCTCCTGGGTCCTACTCTACAGACTCTTCAGGACTAACCCCCTCCTGGGTCCTACTCTACAGACTCATCAGGACTAACCCCCTCCTGAGTCCTACTCTACAGACTCTTCAGGACTAACCCCCTCCTGGGTCCTACTCTACAGACTCATCAGGACTAACCCCCTCCTGGGTCCTACTCTACAGACTCATCAGGACTAACCCCCTCCTGGGTCCTACTCTACAGACTCTTCAGGACTAACCCCCTCCTGGGTCCTACTCTACAGACTCTTCAGGACTAACCCCCTCCTGGGTCCTACTCTACAGACTCTTCAGGACTAACCCCCTCCTGAGTCCTACTCTACAGACTCTTCAGGACTAACCCCCTCCTGGGTCCTACTCTACAGACTCTTCAGGACTAACCCCCTCCTGGGTCCTACTCTACAGACTCTTCAGGACTAACCCCCTCCTGGGTCCTACTCTACAGACGAGGGGCCCCATGAACCCGCTACTCTCTCTCTCACCGTCTGTTAGTCGCCAGGTTCAAAGCTCCTCCTGGGATGGCCCAGCAGCACCTGGTTCTAATCTCCTTTCAGACGCCCTTTTTTCCCAGGAACCAGGAACAAACCTGTCAACACTGCAGCCAAATCATTGTCAGATGTTACTGCTCACACCCCTCCCTCTGAGCAGGGATGCTACCCTGATCCACTTAGATAGACACTGGTTCCATCCTGGCACCCTAGTCCTTAAAAAGTGCAGTGGGCCCTGGTCAAAAGTAGTGTACTATATAGGGGGTATTCGGGTGTCATTCCAGACCAGCCATAGACTCTCTCCACATAGAGAACCTACATAGAGATCCTACATAGATATCCTACATAGAGAACCTACAGCGCCATAATATCAAGTCTCACAGATGTGTCAATGTTATGAGGCTTCACCTTTACCAGCTCTTACCCACATCCTCTCCTCTCCTCTCCTCTCCTCTCCTCTCCTCTCCTCTCCTCTCCTCTCCTCTCCTCTCCTCGCTCTCTGGCTGTCTATGGCTTCATTAAACCTTCCTCAGTCAGAGACCAGAGAGAGGGAGGACAGGACACGCAGAGAACCACTGCAGCCTGTGTCTGTCTCAGAGATATTATCTGTGTCAGAGATATTATCTCTCAGAGATGGTATCTGTGTCAGAGATATTATCTGTCTCAGAGATAGTATCTGTGTCAGAGATAGTATCTGTCTCAGAGATAGTATCTGTGTCAGAGATAGTATCTGTGTCAGAGATAGTATCTGTTTCAGAGATAGTATCTGTTTCAGAGAAATTATCTGTGTCAGAGAAAGTATCTGTGTCAGAGATATTATCTGTCTCAGAGATATTATCTGTGTCAGAGATATTATCTGTCTCAGAGATGGTATCTGTGTCAGAGATATTATCTCTCAGAGATGGTATCTGTGTCAGAGATATTATCTCTCGCAAGATGGTATCTGTGTCAGAGATATTATCTGTCTCAGAGATGGTATCTGTGTCAGAGATATTATCTCTCAGAGATGGTATCTGTGTCAGAGATATTATCTCTCAGAGATGGTATCTGTGTCAGAGATATTATCTGTCTCAGAGATGGTATCTGTGTCAGAGATATTATCTGTCTCAGAGATGGTATCTGTGTCAGAGATATTATCTGTCTCAGAGATGGTATCTTTGTCAGAGATATTATCTGTCTCAGAGATAGTATCTGTTTCAGAGATGGTATCTGTGTCAGAGATATTATCTCTCAGAGATGGTATCTGTGTCAGAGATAGTATCTGTGTCAGAGATATTATCTGTCTCAGAGATATTATCTCTCAGAGATGGTATCTGTGTCAGAGAAATTTTCTGTGTCAGAGAAATTATCTTTCCAAGGGGAAAAGCTCTCAGAGCATGTTTTTCATTCTGGCTCTCATGGGTTTCAAAGAGCATGTCCAAAATGGCCCCCTATTCCCTTTCTAGCTACCCTATGGGCCATGGTCAGAAGTAGTACACTGCATAGGGGATAGGTTGCTGTTTGAGCCTCACTACACAGGGCTGTCGGGACTTGAAAGAGGGTTTACTCTGTTAGGCATAATACAGTCCCACCAAGAGCGCTGGGTTTAGTTTGGTCGGCCGCCTGGCCGTGCATCAGCACTATTCACCCCTCTTTATCCTGACAGACACCAGGCAGCCAGCAGGGGGCCCAGAGATACCTGAACAACTACAACAGACCGTGAGGTAGGGAGGGAGCAGCTAGCAGGGGGCCCAGCCCAGAGATACCTGAACAACTACAACAGACCGTGAGGTAGGGAGAGAGCAGCTAGCAGGGGGCCCAGAGATACCTGAACAACTACAACAGACCGTGAGGTAGGGAGAGAGCAGCTAGCAGGGGGCCCAGCCCAGAGATACCTGAACAACTACAACAGACCGTGAGGTAGGGAGAGAGCAGCTAGCAGGGGGCCCAGCCCAGAGATACCTGAACAACTACAACAGACCGTGAGGTAGGGAGGGAGCAGCTAGCAGGGGGCCCAGCCCAGAGATACCTGAACAACTACAACAGACCGTGAGGTAGGGAGAGAGCAGCTAGCAGGGGGCCCAGCCCAGAGATACCTGAATAACTACAACAGACCGTGAGGTAGGGAGAGAGCAGCTAGCGGGGGCAACTACAACAGACCGTGAGGTAGGGAGGGAGCAGCTAGCAGGGGGCCCAGCCCAGAGATACCTGAACAACTACAACAGACCGTGAGGTAGGGAGGGAGCAGCTAGCAGGGGGCCCAGCCCAGAGATACCTGAACAACTACAACAGACCGTGAGGTAGGGAGGGAGCAGCTAGCAGGGGGCCCAGCCCAGAGATACCTGAACAACTACAACAGACCGTGAGGTAGGGAGGGAGCAGCTAGCAGGGGGTCCAGCCCAGAGATACCTGAACAACTACAACAGACCGTGAGGTAGGGAGAGAGCAGCTAGCAGGGGGCCCAGCCCAGAGATACCTGAACAACTACAACAGACCGTGAGGTAGGGAGGGAGCAGCTAGCAGGGGGCCCAGCCCAGAGATACCTGAATAACTACAACAGACCGTGAGGTAGGGAGAGAGCAGCTAGCGGGGGCAACTACAACAGACCGTGAGGTAGGGAGGGAGCAGCTAGCAGGGGGCCCAGCCCAGAGATACCTGAACAACTACAACAGACCGTGAGGTAGGGAGGGATAGGTGTGAAGAGACACCAAACTAACTAACAAGCAAACAAGGACATTTCTGTTTTTAGCCGGTGGTCCAAAACCCCCTGCATGGCTAGGGGAGGAGTGGAGGGGGGACCCCCGGGGGGGAGACCGCCTAAGACGGCCCAAAGCGGCCCTAAACGAGTGCTTGGGAACTGGCGGGAGGGAAGGAGGGTGGTTGTGGGGATTTGACTCGCTTTATCACAGAGGGCTTTTTACCTCTCTCCCTCTTCCCCCCTCTCTCGCTCTCTCGCTCTCTCTCTCTTTCTCTCCCTCCCCCCTCTCTTGCTCTCTCTCTCTCTCTCTCTCTCTCCCTCCCCCCTCTCTCCCTCTCCCCCCCTCTCTCTCACTCTCTTTCCTCTCTCTCTCCCCCCCTCTCTCTACCGCTCTCTCTCTCCACCTCTCTCTCTACCGCTCTCTCCCTCCCTCTCTCTCTACCCCTCTCTCCCTCCCTCTCTCTCCCCCTCTCTCTCTACCCGTCTCCCCCCCTCTCTCTCCCTAAGTACACACACAGGTGGGTGAACTCTATCTAAACAGCTGGCGGCACGGTCCACAAATGAGCACATTTTCCAGCCTGTTAGAGGCACCACTGCCTCGCCCCCCCACCATGAGACACTACTTTAATACGGAATAAAACGAATACCAATTAAAAATACATTAAATAATATTAATAATCATTAAAATAATATTACAAATTAATAAAAAAAAATAGAAAATGAATTTAAATTAAATAAAGTTTGATCAGTAACAACAACAAGAAACTGATTTTTTTAAATATAGTTTGATTATTAGTAACAACAATATGGGGAAACTAATTTATTTGCCTCATATTCCCATTCTCTGCCTCTTTTAATATTGATAGAGGACCGTGACGAACTTGACGGATATACTTGTCAAAGTGATAAAAACTAAAACAGGAGCGTTGAAGTAAATGTGTATTATGAAATAGGAACTTACATCCTGTTGGCGAGCCCATCGATTGGCCGTCCGTAGTGAGGAACAGGGGAACACAGTAAGAACACAGTATTATGAAATAGGAACTTACATCCTGTTGGCGAGCCCATCGATTGGCCGTCCGTAGTGAGGAACAGGGGAACACAGTAAGAAGCACAGCGAAGCACCACAGCTGGACGACTCTCCTCGACCACAACATCTTGGACGAAGTCTGCTGCAAACAACAACGTACCAAATGCTGCGTTTAAAATGCGGAATAACGTCTCACATTATGAGATTATTACAAAGTATCGTTCAAAACACAACCAAACTTTACAGATAAAAATAGATTTATTTTAATTATTGAAATGTGGAATATTCATTAGCCTTTTTTTTTGTTTTGGGCAGGCGGGCAGGGGGACTTATTTTCAAGACAGATCTTTCAAAGCTATGAAATGTCCCTGTGTTTATATATTTCTATGTCTTCTACAACAACAACAACAAAAACACACGATCTGTAATTCCTGTTGAATAACTGTAAACAGACAACGCTGGTATTGATTTAAACCACAGTATATTAATAAGGGGAGAGTCCTGTCTCCACCAACTGGTCTCCACATAGTTCCTGCAGGAGAACGTTCCTGCCAGTTCTACAGACCTCAGCAGCTCTACTGAACTCAAACTAGAACCAGACCCGGCATGTCTCTATCTCAGCTAATCAACCATTCCACCAAGTCCACTTTACCACAACAACAAAAAACCCTGCTCAGTTCCACTCTGCTGGATTACATTCAACCCCCGCCAGGGGAGACGAAGACGAGAGGAGATTGGTTCTTACTTGTC